>NC_051210.1:73292899-73592899 GCF_015220075.1 Falco rusticolus | reverse complement strand
GTATTGAAACTGAAGTTTTTATACTCCCCTTGTTTTCTGAAAGTCAGCAGCAGTTCTGAAGCTGAAGTAGCAGTCTAGCTGGGAGTGGATCTTCAAACCTTCCTCTCTTCACTTCTAGCTGCCAGCTAAAAGCTGCAAAGTGTCAGTTTCCACAGAACGGTAGCTTTTAAGATGTGTAAATAAGTGTTCTATGTTTTATTTTAATATTGACATTAGAATGCAGCTAGTATTGTAACTGTACTAGAGACTACCTCCTCTCTGGTGGGGGAAGGCATTTCTGCCTTTGAAATCCTGTCTTATTCTTCTCGCTCACTTCATCGAACACAGTACTTGCTCTTTTACTCTTTGAAACCCTGCCTGTCTTAATGCCTCTGTGCTTGCCAAGGCCCACAGGATGGTCACTGGGTATCCACATGCATCAACACAGCAAATGAACAAGGTTAATTCACCTGTAAAGTTGTGAGACCGCAGGAGCCAGGATCATGGCCAAGCTGAAATTGCAGCCTTTTGTGTTACATTACCGTTGTGCAACCAACAGAGGTAAACGCTAAACCTCCATTTAGGCACAAAGCACAGCGGTTTCCCAGCAGGCAGGACTGAGGCGTATTCTGTGCAAACCTTGTTTGGAGAGGTTGGCTGTGCCATCTCGAGTCAGGCTGTGCTGACCCCTGCAAGCACAGAGTATCTCTGAAGCAGCACTGTAAGCTTCTGCCTTGTGTGCTGGTGCATGAGTCATCGTGATGTTTCCTTCTAGATCAATAACTGAAGCAGGCAAGGAAGAAGGTATTTGCCATATATTAACATTTTGAAGCTATTTCTGCATGAAATCAGATTATTTTTATTAGCTTCTATGCTAAATAGTTTTGAATATTGTTTTAGATATATTGCCTTTGTAGTCCTCAGAGTCCCCCCTCACTTGCTCAGCAGTGCAAGACCTGATAGTCAAAGGGGTATTTGGCCTAAGATAACTGCAGGTTTGTGTTACAGCTAAAAGTGCATTTTGGTCCTGAATGTGCCTAGGGACTGGCAGTGTTTTATAGATGATTTATGTCTGTTGTGTTTTCCTGGCAGCCAATAAAAGACAGCGTTGAGGCTGTCTTTGCAAATGTAGTCACAGAATTTCCTGACCTGACCTAAGTGATTAACTTTGCATGTAAACAGTCATATTAAACCTCTTTCTGGAGATAATGCTTTGTTTAATAGGAGTGGGAGCAAACACACCACCAGCAGCCATACAGCAGTACCTTTCTCCTTACCACCTTTGATTAGACAATTTGGTAAGACAGTAAAAAATACCTATACACTTCATTTTGTATGTCAACATATGGTAGCTATAAAAATGGGCAATGACTGTTCTCAACAGTTAATGGCCTTTTCTTATCTGTGTGATGCAGTAAGTAAGGATGAGTGATAATCAAGAAGTTGCTCTACTTCTCCTAGTGAAAATTATGGCTTCTGGCACAAACAAGTAGTCCTCCCTGTACACGGACGTATGACATGTGAAGCAGTCAGCACCTTGCAGCCTAGGAACTGTGAAACAGGTGGAAGATGTGTAGTTGCTTCCTTGTAAACTGCCTGAGTTCTGTTCTAAGGATTGAGGTCTTGTGTTAAAATACGCTGTTGTAGTTTAAAACAAAATGAACCTTGCAGCAGACCCCAAAATATGCTGGCTTTTAGGAGCCTAAAGTGCCATTCAGAAGGATTTTTTCCAGAATACAGGAAGTCCATATGCCTGTGACAATGTTCCGCTGTTACTGTCTATATTAAATAGGGCTGCACAGACAGGTTTCTGTTGGCATTTAACACTGTGTCAGTTACAATTTCCAATATTAGCATTGATGCACTTTATATTTCAAAGTGTAGAGAGTATTTAAGGCTATCTAGTATGCTGTCTGTGAATTTGCTCTTGATCTCCCTCTCTTGTCTGGCACATGCTTTCATGTTCTTTGCAAACTCAGCCCATAATTAGCACAATCTCTATGAACACAGCTGCCTGTTCAGAGGAGGCTGTACTCTGTGAAGCTCATACAATAATCTTTTGTATGGACTGAAATCACACATGGGCACTTCTTTCCCCTAATTTTTGAATACTGTTCAGTAATATTTGAAATTAAGATTTGCTTCAGCTGCTGTATGTTGGCACTTCCACAAATTCTAGACAGACATTTAAAATAAAACTGTAACCACTATGCTGTTGCTTAAACACAGACATAGCCCCCCCCCCCCTCTTTTGTACTGTGTTATTGTGTCCCACAGAGCAGCAAACAGAGGGATGACCAGCTGTGAGGTCCCATCACTGAAATTGCTTCTCACCTTGCCTGTTTGGCCAAGGTGGGGTTGTGTAGAAGCCTTTTGTTCAGTGCAGGAGGGAGCTCCAGACACCATCTCATATAAGACCGTGCCAAGTACAGCAGTGGCTCTTCCAGCATCTTCTTGGATTCTTCTCTACTATTTAGCTTATCCTTCTAAGTGGGGAGAAGGAACAGAGACAAACTTTCCTATCCTGCTTCTAAGACCTGCCTGTTTTGGGGACTTGACTATGCTCCAAGGCTGTTGGTCCACCACTTAACATGAACTAAGTTTGTACTTCTTTAAAAGAAAACAATGAGGAGCTGCTTACGGGGCTGGCCAGCTTCCTGCAAGCCCAAGCAGATATGCTGTGCTATCACCAGAAGTTAATCTTACTCAGTCATCTTCACAGTGAAATCAGCCCTTAGAAACAGGAGGGTTTTCTAGAGAAGGCTTGGGGAAAGGGAGAGTAGGATTGAAGTGGAGAAAACTTGTAGCCTTGATTCTCCCTCCTGGCCCTCCAGAAGTATGTCTGTATCTGCAGATAAAGTGGCTGAAGGGCCCTGGAGAACAGGTGCTTCTTTTCCTCCCTTCATACTCATTTGCACCTCTGATGTGAAAGATGGTGCACCCAAATGGGCAGCAGGATAGTGTGCTGTCTCTCTGGATGTGCAGAGATTGTGGGTTTGGTGGTCTCCCTTGTGCTATCTGACACATGGGCGAATGGGGAAGGTGGTACTTAAAGGGGGGGAAAAGGGGAAAGTGCCAGGGAAGAGGAAAGGCAGGGGAGAAGGACAAAACCAGCTCAGGACAAATGGTCTGCAGAGGATGGGCTAGTCTGTGTTCTGCTGGTCCAGCCCAAGTAACGATACCGACCCTGCTCACTGGTAGCTTGTGTACAGGTAGGAGTATTTTGGGGAAGTTTGGCTGCACACACAGGTAACAATTCAGACATCTAACGGTGGCAAGCCTTCACAAGGCCTGCCGAAACAGCAGCACTATCTGAGTCTGGTTGGGGTGCTCTGTTTCTTGCTGTAACTTGCTGTCTTTCCTGCCCCTCCTGCAGGTGGTTTGAGCAGTTTGTGATGCAGTGGCTGGATGAAAATGAAGATGTTTCCTTAGAATTCCTGCACGGTGCTCTGGAGAGAGATAAGAAAGATGGGGTATGTAGGTCACTCTGAGTGGAAGATGTGGTGCCACATCCTTCACTGCCCAGAACCAAACAACACTGTAAATTCTGCTGCTATATAAATGAAGGATGAAGCCCATTTTGCTTGAAAAACTACTGGGAAACTCATTTATTTTAGGACTTTTCTCTACAGGTCACAGAGAGCTGTTTAATAGCAAGGTGCATATCATTCATTTATGTCTGTCCTGTTCTGCTGCTGTTAATCTGTCAGCCAGTGGCTTGGTGCTGTCTCATCTCTCTCTGGGAGGGGTAATTGAAATATAAGGCACTCTGCATGTACTTATCGTGCAGTGACAATGTGACCTTAATCCACTGACAGAGTCATCTTACTCTTAATTTGCTGGGTATTCCCAATGGAGAGCAAGAGCCTTCTCATTTGCTCAGTAACTGTTGACGCTGTAGTCTGTAATGCTAATGTAAGTGTTCTCTTTACTATCTGAATTTTAAGAAAATCTAAAAAAAGCTTTTCATTCTCTCCTTCTTTCCGCAATAACTGACAGGCAAGCTGTGTATTCCATTAAGGGTCTCAGCATTATGCTACGTTTTCTTGATACTTGTCATGTCATATTTCGTGAAAGACGGTAAATTTATAACCCAAAAGAATTGGCTGTTTAGCTCTTCTGGGCCTTTTGGAGAGTTTTTGGCTAATTCTAAGGAAAGTGCAGGTTTTTTTGGTGAAGTTATCCTGTCCCCAGTACAGCAGATGATGGAGACAGTCCATCAGATGGTTGTGTTTCAGATCTTTCCATTCGACAATGGCTTTTTGTACTTCTGTTTTAGTTCCAGCAAACATCCGAGCATGCCCTGTTCTCTTGCTCAGTGGTGGATGTCTTCACCCAGCTCAATCAGAGCTTTGAGATCATTAAGAAGCTGGAGTGCCCAGACCCTGTTATTGTTGCTCATTATAACAGGAGGTTTGCTAAGGTAATACTCTCCCTCAACATCAAGTTGTTTATCTTCCCTTAGTGGGACACAAAATATTATCATATTTTTTCATTTTATTTCCTGGACTTTTCTGCAGTGATAGAGGGCAAGTAACAGTGCTCACAACTTGTCTTTGCAGACTATTGGGAAAGTACTGATGCAGTATGCTGACATCCTTTCCAACAGTTTCCAGTCCTACTGTTCCAAGGAGAAATTGGTGAGTTGTGCTGAACTTCTCCACTGCCCTGAGGAATAGCATAATTGTCCTGATGAAACCAGCTTTCTTGCATTGCACCTGACTGTGTTGATGACGTAAATGTTTTCAGTGTTTTCACATCACCATTCATATGCCTTTGCAGGTTGAATTGTGGCTTGGACATGAAATAAAACTAAGTCCTGGAGATGATCTGCAGGGCTTGGAGGCTGTCAGGTCCCCTGGAAGTTAACTTCCACTCTGCCTGTCTGGCTGGTGGTTTAGAGGTGCTTAGAGAAAAAAAAAAAAAAACAAACACAAAAAAAACAAACCAAAAAATGGGCACAGATTGCTCTGTAGGTCTGGTACTTCACAACACTCTCGGTTTACTGTTGTCTCCATCTGATTATTTTGCTGTTTAATCCTGAATTCAGTAAAATTCTGTGTATTAAATAAAGCAAGACCTTACATTTTTGAACCCTGGTTCTGTTCCATGCTGGTTTTGCTGTCTCCCACAGCAGTACTGGAGATGTAACTGCAGAGGGAAGAATCTGTTGCTCAGGCTGCCCTTGACTGTTGCTCTCAGCCTTGGCCTGGCAGGACCCAGGTGCATCTCTGAATGCAGCTCTGGCTAGCAGTTCCCCTTCTGATCTGGGACGTACACCATTCACGATAGTACATTACGGCGAGACTGAATGTGACGCACCATGGATTCTTGCAGGACATGGCAGGAGCTGCAGAGAGTTGGACCTTGTCCTTACACCAATTCCTTTTCAGCTTGTTCTCTGTTTGTGATAAAACCAAGGAGGAACATATACAACAGCAGAGGTCTCCTGATATGGGCTTTCTGGAACTGGTCATCCCAGTTCATGCTGGAGAAAAAAATGACTTTCTTACATTTGGGTACTGAAATGTATGCATGCCATACCTCCAACTTGACTTTTAGTTGTGTTGTTACTTGGGGAGGGGTATTGAGGCACAGATTGTACCACTGACGAAAATGTATTGGCATCCTGAGCGGTGACAGGCACCTGCTTTTGTCCCTTCAGCCCTGCATCCTGATGAATAACATCCAACAACTGAGAGTGCAGCTAGAGAAGATGTTTGAAGCCATGGGTGGTAAAGAGGTAAGAGCACTAAGAGACTGAGTTTATTACTCACTCCTACTGCACTGTTACTAGGTTATTTGCATCATACTGATTCTGGAAGACTGCAGTCATAAGGAGAGCCCTGTGACACCTGGGACTATAATAACTGTGAAGGGATAGCCATGCCTGAAGACTTTTCAGCTAAATTTGTCATAAGATGCAGGAGTGAATGTTTTAAAGCACAGAGCAGCATGGAGAAGGAAAGGAAAGGTTACATACTGTGCTCATGTGGGCTAGATGTGGGCATGGCTGGTGGTTTCACAAGTCTGAAGACAGACAGATAGTTCTGAGAACTGTTGACATCCAATCATTTTACATGACATATAAATGTGAGACAGTACCTTTGGCACTAAATGTCCAATGTCTAATATATTGCAAACATGCAAATAAGAGTTCTGTGCTCATGCATTGTTGGATACTCAGAAGTGTCCATTTGTTCTGAGATGACCATTTTTATACAAATAAGGTTTTCCTCCCCCAGATTGCTGTTTCTGTTCTCATATAATCTGTATATCCTTTTTTTTTTTTTTCTCTCTCTCTCTGTCTCTTTTTTCCCCATTGCTTTTCAAGATTCAGGAAGATGAAGAAAAGGCTGCTGATGCTGATGTTAGGAAAAAAATATTTTCAAAACCTAAGTGCATTTTCTGTGGTTGTGTTGTGGTAGAGCCTGTGCTATGACCTGTACGCTAAGAGGAAAGTCAGCTTTGCTGATGGGCAGCTCACTTCTTGCCTGCATTGCTGTTTCAGATATTTCTTGTGCTTAGTGGCAGAATTCTATGAAGTGGCAAAAATCTCAACAAGCAGATTCACCCCATGAGGCAAGGAAAAATACTGTCATTCTTTTCCATGTGATCTCAACAATCCTAATTTCTGAGCCTTACATCAAGAACTAGCATTGTATGCCCTCAGCTGTAATAGCAGTGGTAGCTATATGCTCATTATTCAAGAATAAATAAACTTGCAATGAAATGTTTGTGAAGTGGTTTAAAAGGTTTTAATCTATGTGTACTTCCCTTAAGGAGTAAATTTGCTACTATGTTATATAATGGTGGCCATTGATTAGAGTTTCCCTATATTTCAAATTGAAAATATCACCTGATAATGTGTTAAACAGTGGCAGAAATAATTTATTAAGACTGTTGGGTGCTTGTCCTAGTCTAGATCTTTTTCTCTGCATTCTGCCCTTCAAAACCTTTCTCAGGAGGTTTAGGTAAGGTAGAACAGAAGTAGTGAATCCACTATTTCTCCTTTACTGTGGAATCAAAAGGAAAAACGGGGAGAGGAACCCAGACAGGAAGAAATGTGGCAAATGTGCTAGAAAGATGGGGTTTGGAACTGATTTTTTTTTTTTTTCTTTCGAATGTGCTTTGTCCACTTCATTAGGCTGCCACTGATCACCAGAAATAAATCATGTTGTGTTAGGTGCCTGCATTATTGCTACCCACAGGATTTCCCCCTGGGTGACTGTGTAGTACTTTGCTTCTTGACTTGAAACATGCTAGATCGTCTGTATTGCTAGAGTAAACGAGGGCTTGTCCTAGTTTGAGTAGTCCTTTTTGTGATGCAGACTGAACCTGACTAGTGACTAACAACTGGTGAGACAACAGCTTTAAATATAGAACATGTAGACAGACATGCTGCTGGAAATGCATCTATGGGTTTTATCCTCTCCTTCAGGAAGGGCAGTTCTTACTTTCTGTGGCAGGTTTGATTTACATTCATCTATACATCACACAGTAGCTCACACAAAGCATTGTCCTGACTGCTCTACCCAAAAAGGAACTTCTTACTTCCTTGGGGGAGTGAGAAAGGAGCATAGTGGTATGTCTTGGTTGTCTTGAACTGTTCACCTTTTTTGTGTTCTCAGAGGTGTAGAGAACTAGGTACCAAATATTCCGTTGTTGCTGTGGCAGGTATATTAGGTGTACCACGTGTGAAGCCAGACCTTGGGGACTGGTTTAAGTTAACATGTGTTTGTGGCTTCAGCTGCTTCTCATTCGCAGAACCATCTCTACCTACAGCTGTAGCTGGGGCACTGCACAACTCTGAAAAGCTTTGAAATACTGCTGCTACTTAGTGCTCTATGTGAATGGGTCCAAAACACACTGCTACAGAAATCCGTATCACTTACTGCCTTTTGCAGCAAGGGAGATCAAGGGACAGGGCTTACCCATAGTCACCGTGAGGTTTAATGGCATAGCGTGGGACAGAAGTGCTTGCTCAGTACTATTTCTTGAGATTGGGCTCCTTGATAAAGCGCCTTCCTTTACTTTCCTCTCCCTGCCCCCCCCAAATGAGGAATTGTACCTTTGCCCAAGTTCTCTTACTCCAGCTGTAGTATTCAGAAGGCACAAAGCAGGTCAAAAATTGCCCAGCATCTCTGGGTTTAATGTGTTGGCATCATGTGGTCTGTGAACATTACTAGTCAGAAACAATGAGAGCAGCAGAGCTTTAGAGAGTTCTGTGTGGAGGGATTCTCTTGGGTCTGTGCTTGAGATCTCAAGGCCTATATATTTATACAGACACATACATAAATACGCACAGAAAGAAGTATCTTAAATGATTTTTAGGATTTATAATTAATACTTCTACTTCCCTTCTGAACTGTGTTGATCTCTTGGGATCAAAACAGCTTCACGGTGGCTCAGTAGCATTCTCAGATGTTCCTGAAGCATGTTTTGGAAAGGCAGCATTTATGGAGTAGCAGGTAGCATTAAAAGCTTAATGAACAGTGGAGTCAGGGGGTGAGTCCTGGACGGAAATTGAGTACACTAATACCTTTTGAAACCTTTGATTCCTCTGAATCATCTCCAATACACCCACAGAATGAAGATTTTATTTAGCTTTCTGCTAAAGTGGGTTGTATAGAATCATTGCTAGTGTTTGGCTGAACTTGGCCCCATTTATTTAATTATTCATACATTATCTAATAAAGTCTAATGTGACCTGCAGTTTCTAACCCACTTCTGCCATTTTCCTGCGGACTTCAGCCTGCTCTGTGTGTTGTCCCTGACACCAGAATAAGCATTTCTCATTTCACTTGAGAGAGATCACTTTCTGCAGTCTGTTATTTTGCTTTTCATGAGTTAGGAACTCATGGCACTGAAGTCAAAAGGTCCTGTACTGCATTGCCCACTGCTGGAGCCTGGATTTGCTGCAGAAGCCTAGTTTAAAACATTTCTGCACCTTCTTTTTTCCTCAAAGTCACGCATGTGAGGTATCAGAGACAAGCACTGCCTAGAGAACCCAAAAAATTAGCTGCTGAGTAGCAGCAGATTGTCATCATACAATTTTCATGCCTTTGGTTTCAAGCTAATCCATACAACTAATGCTTCAGGAAACTCTCCTCTTAATGCTTAGCCAGTGTTAGCCCGCATTTTAAATCCTAAGTTAGCCACCTGAATAATAAATTGCAGGACAGCTTAGAAACAGCAAGACTTGATAGGAATGTTCTCAAAGGATTTGTGCTATCTGCTGATTGTTCCTCTTTAGCATCCCGCATGGCCATAGTTAAGGCCACCCTGGTATTTGAGAAGCTGGCAGCTGTTGTTTGGATTCAGTGCTCCAGGTTCCTTCTCTTGAATCCTATAGCAAAGTGGGGAGATGCATGAAAATTCAGTGCAAGTGAGTCCCTAAAGGGAGGTTGGGTCTGCTGAGCTCCCTGCCTCACAGTCACCTCTGCAGAAGGGAGCTGCCAGGGCTAGTGGAGGGAGCCAGAATAAAAATCAGCAGCTTCAGGCTAGAGCCAGATGAACTTTGTAACTTTCCTGAAGCTAAAATAGGATAGCAGAGCAAAATTTTCTAGCTTCTGCTATGTCAGATCAGACCTGATGATTTCACAGGTTCTCTGGCTTTAAGATGTAAGTTGTTTAACATTTTCAGCCTTCTGGAAGGCAAGAGCTGTGTTTCTTCAGCTGCAGAGGAGCCTCCCAATTCTGGTCACTTGTGCTTCACCAGTGTTTGTAGAAACCAAAGAAGAACTAATGACATCTCTTGGAAAATGTGGAAGCCTATCACAGTAAATTCTTAGACTCATATGGGTTCTGTTATCAACCTAAACTGAAGTTCATAGCACTGGGCTGTAAATGCTGCCATTCAGATTAGCAGAGAACTTGAGGTTCCAGCTCTGAATGTGCCTGGATGAGACTTCAAGTCCTGCATTCCCTGAAGTGCCAAGTCCCAAATCTTTGCAGGAAATTAACAGGTCCCTGCTTTGTTCCTTGAAATGTAAATATACAGGGTTCCCTCTTCCCTCTTTGCATGCACTTCAGTTTTCTGTACTGCATATTTAATCTCAACCACAGAGCTATGCCTGTGCCAGCCATTATTTCCACTGGAATCGGAGCACTTTCTCAAAGATCAGAAGCCACCTTGCTGTGGGTATGGGCCCATGTTTTGCACAGAGAACTTTTCATTAGCTTTCTTCCTCTGAATCATCTCCGATACACCCACAGAATGGAGATCATAAGCCTGCATATGGCAGTGACCCAACTGCCTGACACTGCTTTCTTCTTTACTCTTAACAGCCAGATTTATCATGCAGTCCAAGAAGCATTTCCTGCTATTAACGGTAGCTGATACGCTTAGAATTCATTAGCTGAGCAGCAACAGCAAAATGTATGCTATTTCATTTGAGCACTGTTACCAGTATATGGGCAAAGAATAGTTTGCTGTTATACTACATGCTACAGGGACTCTGTAACTGACATGTAATTCATATACGTAAACAGTGGTACACACCTACCAGCACCTTCCTAGTGGACTTAAATCACACTCAGGTTATTCCGCAAAATTTGCTTTCAAGCCAAAGCATGCCAATGCCTAAGCATTAATGGTCAGTAATGTACTATGTGGAATCCTTGTTCAATAGTAGCGGTTGCTCAGAAGACAACAGCCTTTCTAGGGTGATAGAGGTCTTGGTGGATACTGAATCAGAATGCTTACCACCAGGGTTTGGCATTCTGAGGGTGAGGCTGGGCACCTCAAAGTTAACTCTGGGCGGTGGTCTTGCCAGTTGCACCCAGAGAGCTGTGAGTTGATGTTTTGGAGGAGAGAGAGTTCCTCGCCACAGATACTAGAGCTCATACCCCTGGCAAAGCATTGTTCTAGCCCTCTCTTCCTGCAGTACAGGGCTAGCAGTCAGCCTTTCCTCTGCTCCCACAAGATCAGTTTGCAGTCAACAAGTATAATAGCAAGGAGAAGCTTAGAGGCACTTGGTGGGCTCTCCATCTCACCTCACAGTAAATCAAGTAATTCATTGCATGATTCATGAACCAGGGCAATAAGGTGTTGATACTGACCTCAAACATCCTCTAGACCATGCATCTGGTAGCTTATAAAGAAGTAAAATAAATAGTGAAGAATAGTGTCTTGTGCCAAGTCCCTCTCTGTTATTCCACTGGAAAAGCAGTTACTTGAAACGATTCGATGAATCATGAACTGGTCCTGCCTCAAACCTGCCAGAAATGGCCAAAATCAGAGGACAGTTCAGTGCCATTAATAGTAAATAGCAAACCAGACAGCTTGTGACTTTTTGCTCCTTTACACAGTAGGAGAAGGGAAGAATTAATGCAGGGGCAAGACGAACCACTACCAACAGATGCTGTTTTGTGTTGTTGTGTGCAAGCTTAGCTAGAATGACTGCCAACTGGCCTGATGTTAGCTTCCTTCTGCCTTCACAGAGCAAGGGAATTATAAAGGTAATGGGAATACAAATTCCCTTTAATAAAGGAAAAATAGTCAGAGTTAGCAATGCCTGAAGTTATAAGGCTTAAGTAATCATCACTTGCTTGGTTTTTGTTGTTTGTTTGTTTTTTTTAATTATTTTGAAAACTCTGATCCAGGAGTCTCATTAGCACACATTCAGATGCCTAATAGAGTCAGTTTTCCATGCCAGCTTACGACAGGAAAATGAATGGATCAGATTCCAAATCCCCTAAGGCACATGGCTTTCTCTGACAGATGCTGAAGAATATGAGGAGGGCTTCATGTAAGTGGGAACTCCTGTCATGTTCAAATCCTGTATAGCTCCATGAGTGGGTATACCGTAAAATTCCGAACTGATTTTTAACCACTGTATTGGCATCTGGCTCATTACATTTGTAAATAGATGCTCTGCCTTAGAGGTAAGGGCTGAAGCACGGAATGCCAAATGCAGACATTTCTTGAAGGTTTTTGTTTTATAGGCAGCTTGCCTGCTTGCATACAAAGGCAAAATCTGATTTATAAATTACTTTTTCAGTAATTTCAAAGCATTCAACATGTGTTGTTATGTATACATACAGGTAGGTTTCTCGGAAGTGGCTCTTTTGAGGCTGGAGGGATGTCTACAGCTGAAATACAGGGCACTGCTGAATGTAAAAATAGGCAGCTTTGGACTGGTAATAATGGAGCAAGCACTTTCTTACAGGATGTGCCAGGGTGTCAGCAGCATCCATGTAGTGCTCCGGGCACTTTCTTGTTTGTTTTGTGAAGCCTTTTCTGAAAGTTATGTACAAAAAGCTGTCTGGCTCCCCGTGAGAGCAGAGCTACTGGTGCTTAGTACCCATAGCTAAGATGATGGTTTCCAAAAGTGATGAGTGCACAACAGTTCCTGACATGATATTGTGGCCAGATTTTCAAAACAGCCGGGGTCCAGTCTTCTGAGAGCAGTGGCTGGGTCAATCTTCAGTTTGAATAGTTGACAGAAGGATGGAAGGTGAAATAGCATCTTTCAAGACCATGCATGGAGAAATGCACAAGTAAATAACGTTTAGTCTGAAAAGCCTGATCTCCTTCTAGACTTGGAGGGGTGAAATGACCTGTGAGCGCAAGGTAATGCACAGTGCTTGATGATTTCTCAGCTTGCTTATTCTGTTGGCCACAGGAGGTTAACATCCACTTTCTTCCTCAACTTTGTAAGTATGAGGAAGGATACTGAAGGCCACTGGAGCCTGGGGAAATGACTTGCTGCTGTTTAGGCAAATACCTGTTGATGATTTCACAGCTCCTGTGACAGCAGCAGGCAGTGGAGGAGAGCATTCTAGCTCAGAGAGTCCAGTGGTAATAGGTCACCTGCTTACTAAGAGTAGCCTCAGCAGTGAGGAAGACCACTGTGAAGGACAGCAGACTGCCCTCTAAGTTCAAGCTAAGTGCTCTTCTTTCATCCACAGCTGGATGCAGAAGCAAGTGACCATCTCAAAGAGCTGCAGGTGAAGCTGAACAATGTTTTGGATGAGCTGAGTGCGGTGTTTGGTAACAGGTGAGTATAACAAGGTGCTTGTCCTTGAAGCATTCCTTTCTTCTGTGTAATCTCATTCAGTCAGGTTAAGAAGACAGAAGAACTCTTGTCAACTGATTATATTTTTCTTTTTGTCATAAATTCATGGTCTTTCAAATACTGAGACACATCTAAAGAAGTGTGAAATGTTTACAAGTCTTACTTTTCTGTATTGTTCTCTTTAGAAATGTAACATGGAGATCTCTCAACTGTGAAATGTATTTGAATTACATAGTGATTATTTTTTTTTGTTACATAGTACTTGTCAGTAGCAGCATTGCCTGCTCCTTTATTGCTCAGAAAGCAGTTTCCAGCTTAGCATTTATGAAGCAACATTCTTGTTTAAATGTTCTGCTCTAAATGTGTGAAACAGCTGACTGATTTCTGATTGTTAAATGAATATTGGAATAAGAAGGAAACAGGGTTAGAATTTGAGATTGACTTGTTCTAATGTTGCAGTGAATGGCGTTTTCTAATGTTTCAAGGGGAGGAGCTCTTTAAAGTGTTGCCAGAGTAGTTGACGGCAATTAAGTTTTATTGCAAATCATGTTACCATATACCTGAGGATAAAAATGTGCTCAATTTGATAATAATACTGTAGTGAACCATAAAAGATGTCAATTAAGCAAAATCTAGAAATAAAGGGCTCCCAAATGATCTTCAAAAACAAATGTTTCTCATGGTAAACCCCATTCATTTTATGTTGTGCTTTATAACAAGATTAATGCAGGCATGAACTGTAGTGTAGCTGAAACATGGGCGAGGGGAATAAAGCAAATTGCACCAACTTGGCCCCCTACGGTGTAAAGATTTGCAGTACTTAGACCAAAAAATCGCAGTGGGATTTGTCAGTGACTGTTCGGATTTCAGCACACAGATCTGAGTGAGGAGGTAAGTGAAGAGTTCCCATTGCCACTAATGGATGCTGTAGCAAGGAATGGACAGATTCAAACCATAACTGAATTGAATTGATAAGGCTCATAATGATATGGAGGATGAGTGAGAAATCATAATTAGGGGGGGGTTGTTGTTTTGATATCTGAAACCTGTCTCCATGGTGTCACTGCTACGAGACAATTAGGGTACAATCTTGACATTTGCAAATATGATTTAAAAAGATTATTCACTATCAGCATATATACCAGGGAGTGTTTGAGAGGGATGTGCCAGCAAGAGATTTAGCCAGTCAGACAGCTCAGATGCTTTGCTCATTCCTTTAACAGTAGTAGGGAATGAAAAGCAGAGCTGTGGTTTACAAGCTGTGGTACAAGCAAGATGTTCTGAAGGATGTAAATGTGGGAGGTAAGACAGGTATTGACAATGTTCTCTGCAGAGTCTTTAAACAGTTGCTCCTACAACACTGTGCACACCTGACAGTGCAGATCTTAACTTCTCTTCATCTATGTGAGATAATTACGCCTGCTGGGAAAGCAGCATACACCTGGAGAGCCCCAACACCTTTGTGCTGAGAGAGGATTATGTCTGGACACAGAAACCATTTCTGCTTTAAAGGATATCATAAGGAAAAGGAGCCTTGAAAAGTTTGCACTTCACGCAGGGCTAGCTGCTGTTTTGTTCTTGGAGGCTGTAGGAGTGAAGGAGGGAATTCCTGTGGGAATTAGGGAGCAGAAGGCCCTGTCTGACAGCATAGATGAGATTGTCTTTTAACTTGCTGCTGCCAAGGGCTCCTGCTAAGCTGTACATCTACACAAGCCTCACTTTCAGGTGAACCTGTTGCCACAGTAACTGATTTATCATTTTTCATAATCTGTGAGAATTTTGCCTCGTATTAATTTTTATCTCTTAAGAGATTCTGTTGTCTTTCATCCCCTGGCTGGGCGTGTGCAGCATCTTGAAGCAGGGTCTTGCAATTGGTGCAGTATTTGGGAGGACTGTGGGGTGGGATTAGCCTGTAACAGAACAGGAATTGTCAGCAGTACAGGGAGTTCTTGGTGCTATTTTATCTGATGTGGCTTATGTCTCTGGTTAAGCTGTCATTGTAGCCACAGCTGAGTGCTGCAGGCCACTCTCTGCTAGAAAGGGGGGAAGTGGAAGTGGAGGCTGCATGGAAGGACAGCTCTGGAATTGCTGTCGGGAATTGCTCCAGCAAGAGGCAGGCTAGAATTGAGCAAAAGGGACCATGAGACTGGAGGTCGCAGTGCAGGAGAGGAAAGAGGTGACCGGGTGGAGAAGGAAGGGGAGAGCCACAGGCCAGAGGGGTTGTGTGCTAGCACCCAACCCACAGATGTCCAGGGTGGCTCACACAACAGAAGTTCAGGCCACTTATGCAGATACAAAACTGACTTCCAAACCTGTGTACCTGCTCTTAAATCTTTACCCTGGCTCCTAGCACTGACTTCTCTTCCTGGTTTCAAACTTCTGTGTTGTTAGTGGATAACTAAATGTCACTTCTAATGCCTGTTGTTAGTAACTCTTCTTTTAAATGTCAAAGCATTTTCCTTTACTCGCTGAATTGATACGTTGACAGCTCTGTTGATCTATTCATCATTTTTAACCATCACATTACTTCATTTTGAACTTCTTAGCAGTAAGAGATGGAAAAGTAATTGTGCTTCAGTGGCTTGCATGTCACTTCCATACAGTGATGCTGCTTGTTGCACAGCTAAGCCCCACATCCCATCTTAGACACTTCGATATAGCATGGACTATACAGCAGTGGGCTGGTTTCAGCTGGTGCCTCCCTTCAGGCTGTCTCTATTATTTTGAAGACAGCCTATGATGGGTCATAACCGCATTACTGCCAATGGACTCCTGGGTGCTCAGAGTTGTGCATGCATTGTGCCATTGCTCCATACGAATATACCAATGTCTGTGGTGTAACACCCTGTGTGGAATGCAAAGATACAGAAGGGTGCTTTGAGCTAAGAGTAACTGTTTCTTGAAATCGGGAAAGGATCGCTTCCTTCTGCAAGCTGAATGAACAAACTCCCCTCAGATGTGATTTGTCTCATGTTCAGAGGTGGTAGGTTGTCTGTGGATGATGGGCATAAGGAGCTGGATAGCGTGTCTCTCAGTAACAAACACAATAAGGAACAGAGCAGCAAATCTTGAGAATGAAGAAGAGTATGTGATTGAGTGCATGGTTTATGGACTTGCAATATTTTACCGTATGTACTAGAGCTGACATTTCTGCCGCTGATAATCTTGGTTTTGCCTCTCTCCTATCTGTTCAGCTTTCAGAGTCGGATTGATGAGTGTGTCAAGCAAATGTCTGATATCCTCTGTCAAGTGAAAGGGACAGGAAATGTTGCTGCTAATGCCAGAAACACAGTTGCACAAGACGCAGATAACGTCCTGAGGCCATTGATGGATTTCCTGGATGGAAAGTAAGGGAGTGTTCAAATATATGTTACACACGCAGCTTGTAGGATTGAGAACAGGATGAGGGAAGGAAAAATATCTCCATGTTTGGATTGTTCTTGAGATGTCCAGCCTCCGAATTTTCGGGAAGAATTAATGGCTTTTCTTCTGATATCTGTCTCTCTGTCAAGCCATGGATCAGCTCTTCAGCCTTAATTCAGTGCCAGAGCGCACTCTCAGTTCTTTCCCCTTTGGGCAATTATAACAATCAGCAAAACACACTGCTGATCAGGTAGTAGGAAAGACTGAAATTCTAAATTTACTAGCTATGGGGTTTTTCCTATACAAATTGTACTGTAGCCAATTAGCAATTGTATTGCAAACAATACTTACATACTTGATGCATATACTATTCAGTATTGCAGTCATGTTAAGCAAGTGTGTTCTAGTCATACATGGTACTGTTCTGGCTAGAAAATAAGTTTCTGAACTATGTGATGTACACAAGCCTGATCCGTTGCTTTAATTGTTGCTATTAACACCATGCAGCATGATTCAGCTGTACAGGGACTTTTTGTGGCTAACTGCACATAATTCTCAGCAGCTAAGCCTTGAACTACAAAGAGAAATAGTTTTTAATTAGTGCAGAAATTAAACTTCTTGCTGATGTTTATTTTGAAAGGGATGACCAGCAATATTCATATTAAATGCCGCGAGAGATGTGAAGCTTTACAAGTTTAAAATACAGTTTATTTTGTTGCTCTTTGTATTGATAGCCCCATATTTCTGTTGGGTCACCATGTAGTTAGTGACTCTACAAATTGTAACATGTACAAGCCTTCTCATTTGAGCATTTTCCATGCATGCCTTCACGCATGCTGAGAAGCCATCTTCCTTTGTATCACTGGGAATTTGGTCTGCTACAGACATTTTGCCTGGCCGTGGAGCAAGGCATTTTGATTATGATAATCCCATCCTGGATTATTTTCTTTCCTCCTTTACAGGAGGAGAGTAATTTTCCATGCTTCCTGTGTCCTACCCACCATCAGTCTTGTCCCTGTTCAGTTGTGTTCATTTACTGTCTAACCAGCTATGCAAAGAAGGGAAATCTGAGAGATGCTACACAGTGTAGGAGAGTCAGCTGTCACCTGTGCATTGCTACTGGTTGCAGAGTTCCTGTTTTGTAGCTCTCCCAGTGTGATCATAAATGCCAAAGTCCAACAATTATTTTGAAGAAGAATCTTAACATTTCTTGGACTTTTTGATAGCTTGTACAATAATAAAGGAGGAATAGCTAGGGAGATAAACCAGAACTTCTTAATGTAAAAGCAGATAAACTAGCAGATTGGCAGTGAATGCAATTGCAACAAAATACAGGGAATTCCAAGAAATGCTTTAAGGTGATTGTAGAGGTGGAGGACGGAGAGACTTTAACAGCTATAGAAGCCGTGCAGGAACTTCTGCATAACAGTCTGGAAAGTATACACTGTGTAAACCTGACACATTAGGAAGTGTCTTCTTAAAGGTAACCAGCTCAATGGTACCTGCTCTTACTGGGACTATTCCCAACCACCATAACTTAGTGATACCTTCTGTAATCCCCAGGTCAATAAACAGAAATGTCAATACTCCACTTTGGCCAAATGTCTTTAGTGCTAGAACACCAAGGGTGAAGACAGGCTGTACTTTATCGAAAGGGAAGGTTTTTACCCTTAAAGCAATCATTATGACAAACTGCTTTGGGTGGGGCACTGATTCTCCCACACTCATCTCCTTTTTCCTTGCAAACTGCATTCTTTGAGTGTACTCAGTTCTTGTTTTATCCCTACAGCCTGACACTGTTTGCGACTGTGTGTGAAAAGACAGTGTTGAAACGGGTATTGAAAGAGCTCTGGAGGGTGGTAATGAATACCATGGAGAAGCTGATTGTGCTGCCTCCTCTTGCAGACCATACGGTAAAGCATTTTCTCCTTCCTGACTCATAGCAGAAAGTGTTGCCATTGCCTGTGTAACTCATCTCCTTGACCTAATGAGTCATCTGTCCAGGTAAATTTGCCTGCGTGTAGCCTGCTTAAGGATGGAAAAACATGTCTGTAACGCAGTAAAGAAAGCAAGCGGCTCTGTTTATAGTAGGTTTGGAAGGTACAGAGCACACTAGAAAAAAAAAACCAAACAAATCCAAAATCCACGATCCAGGAGGAGTTGCCATCAAGTATATCAAATCACATTGATTGGGGATTTGCAGTCCTTTAAAGAGAGCTGTGTATGTAGGATTGTTGGGCAGTTAATGTTGTCTTCTTGGCATTAGATCAACGCCCGTAAACTCTTTTACCTAGTTATTGCCATCTATGAGTCAGGTGTCTGCATGTGTAGATGTTTTTTGGGTTTGCTTTTTAATGACACCACCCCCTGTTTTACCCCCTTAAAGAAGGCTTTAACATTAGTATGGACTGGCATGATTTTAGTGTCTCAGATGTTGAGGAGTTGGAAGCATGTCCAGATAGCTTGCCTTCAAAGGCAGTCTTTTATATAATTGTTCAGCTGTGAGGGCATGCTGGGATGAATGTCTCTTATGAATGTAGTGATGTTTTTAACAATGGAAGATTAACTCTTCCCCAACTTTGAGAAACCATAGAAGCTGATCAAACGTTAGTCGTGCTTGCCCAGCTGCTCTGGGGGATGGCACTTGGTTGGAGGCAGTGTGAAGTTTGGGCTATAACCTCATTATTTGGAGATAATGCAGAACTTCTTTTCATCTCTGTTGAATAAATTTGCAGTCTGTGGCTAATTTATGCTGATTTATTTTTTTTCCTAGTAGTGGGTAGAATTATAGTGGTCTTATCTGTTCAGCAGTTGCCTGCGTATTTTGAGTGGACTTCTTGGGTTGCAGTGTTGTAAACCTGCACCTTGCGTGAGGTGTTTCTTTCTCTGAGAGGGAAGGCTTTTGTCTCTGGCCTTGATGATGACAACTTCAAACAAAACTGCTGAGAAGCAGTGTGCTGTCATACCTACTAAGCATAAAATTAGCGTGAGGCATAACTTGTTAAAGACTGCATGCTCTGAGCTCAGATTTCAAGTAATCATTTCTGCTTGCCTTTTTAATATATAAAGGAGAAAAAAGAAATCTAAATGTAAGAGGATGAAATTTCTTTCTCTCAGATGAATTGCTGTAAAAAGGAGTCTTTGGGGACAGGTGCTAAAGTTGTCATGTGAGAACAGCATTAACATGACCCCTTCAGAATGGAAGAAGTGAGATCAAGGGCCTTGGGGAGAATCAGGGAGGAGCTGTTTGAGCTTTATACTTGCTAGTTTTGAATTGTAAAGGCAGAGTACTAGAGTGATTCAGTGCTTGTATCATGAAGAAGGCAATAACTGTTATCAACCAATTCTTCCAACCTGCGGGATGTTGCTATAAGCCATTTCGGGGGTATTTTTACACAGAGTTTCTTGTTGCCATCACTTCAGTTTCAAATTGAGAAGCTCTTTTTGTGTAATGAAGCGCATCCTCAGTTGTCTGAGATAATGCAAAATGCTCATAGCTGGATTTTTAGCTGTCTAATCAATTGTATCATAGTGAGGGGGCTGAACTAGTTCAAACTGGAAAAGAGTTGTTTCAGAAAGGCAGTTGTGAACAATGCGATGATTCAAATGGCCATGTCTGCAGTCCTTGAACAGGGAACCTGTGGTGAGGCTAGATGGGCTACATGGGCAAAGAGCTGCTTCCACTGTCCCCTGGGATATAGTGATTTATTCTGTCACCACCAGATTTTCATCTTCCCTGGTAGTGAAGGCTGGCAGCGCAAGGCAATGCAAAACTCTGAGCTGGCAATGTGGGCAGAAGCAGTACTTTCTCTTTGCTATTCTACTTCTGCGCCACGCACCTCTTATCTAATTTTGCTCTTTTTTTTTAATTTTTTTTTTATTTTGAAATCATATCAGACTCAGAAATAGCCCTACGCACTGTAACTCACTTTCCTCCCAGCCCTCAGCAACAGAAAGCCCTAGTGCTGCCTCCCCATTTGTGAAGGACCACTGAGTGGTGATTTACCTCCTAAAACTCCTCTACAGTCCTTAAGAAGTAGGGGATACTCATGGTAGAAGAGAATCCCTTTAATGGAATATTTTCTGTCCTTTCTTTAAAATTGCTAGAGATGTAAAAGTGGGTTTGATATCGGTCATGGAAAGCATACTGGGGTAGAAGGTTCCCATCACACTGCAGTGGGTATCACTTGTTGCTTGTGTGAGCCTTTTGCTGCACAGTGCTTTAATGCCTGTTACTCTCCAGACTGATCTATTCCACTTAAATTAGTTCAGCCTGTATTACACAGGGAAGAAAATACGAGCTCTGCTCTTCCATTCTCTGCTGCTTCTGAAAGATGTTGTGTAGGGGGAAGCTTAGGTGAGAAAGCAGTCAGCTACTACCCATAAAGGATGTAATGGGGACCGAGCAGTTTTACGTCCTCCCACTCTGATGACCTGAGCTGTGGGTGCCTTAATGACTTTCAGATGAGTGGCTTCTACCTCTCTGAGCATAGACTGCCTGTGGGTTGTGAGATTAGTAGCAATGGGATCTCCAGTAACTCACTGAGCAGTTCACACCTCACTAGTTTTAAGTAAAGATCAACATTTAATTAAACACTCTCTGTCTTGGATGAGTGGATATGCAAACACAACTGTCTGGGAATCCTTGTTTTGGGGTTCAGTGCACAACTCTTGGGGGTATTAACAGATTAGTTACACATTTATTTTGCCCTCGCTGCTTAGGACGAAACTCTAGCACATCTTCAGTGACTAGTTAGGTCAGTGAAGAGTTGCTTAGTTTATACACAGATGATTCCACTGGAGCCTCTCCTTTATTTGTTTCACACAGTACGCTGCAGCCATTCATGTGAGTCTTCATTTGTGCTTGCTCCTGCTGCACTTTTTTTCTACTTGTCAGACTTCTCTTCACTAAATGAGAACATGGTCCAGAATAAGAACAAAATTTTCTTTAAGCTGTAGACAGAACTTACGTGTGACTTCCAAACTGGCTGTTCTTCAGGCTTGTTTGCAAGGAGCACCACTCCAGAGCTGTTCTGTGATGGAGGACAGTGTGGCTTTAACAGTTTTTCTGAAACCTTTCTCAACTAGTGTAAATGAATCCTCTCCCTTGTGCTAGCTAGGAGCAGAAAAGTCCAAGGCTGCCTCAGTGATGAGGAGAAAAAGGTTTCTTAGCCTTGGATGAAATGATGGTCTGTGAACTGTACATGTGCCCACATCTCTGTAACAACAGGTAATTATTTTTCCTTTTTCATACCCACGTAGCCTGTTTTCTCCGTGTTTAATACAGCACAACAGCTAAAAAATAGTCTTAATTTTTAATAGGTGGTAGCGATCATTGCCTGCTGATAGTTTTTTTTAAATGAACTTAAATGCTGCTAATAAATGATCAGATCTCATTGTTGTTGAACGTAGGAATTTAAAAAATCTGGGAAAGGAATGTACAAAACCAGATGGAATTTCCTTGCATTGGTACGTCTCAGAAAAATAAGACTGAGTAATAATGTGTTTTCCAAAAATAGGACTGGAATTAAAAAGACTTATTTTTTAGGCTTTTGTTTCCTAACTTTTGTCAATGAGCAATAGGACAGTTAAGCTGCAAGAGTCTGAGCATCTTAGAATATAAACCAGTGCAGTTCTGTTGGCTTCTAGCAATTAGACGTGAGTCAGCTAATGATCCTTCTCTAAACGCTTTCACTGAGGAGAGAAAAACAGTCAGACCATTAAAAAAAATTAAAATCTTTGGGTTGTGGACTACTGGTACCTTTTATGTTTCCCTGAAAGTTTAGGAAGGTAAAATTAACTTCATGGGAAGAACCAGGAAAACCAGCGCTAAGGTCTGTCCCCATTCCAGCTACATTTGCCGCAGAGCTAGCCAGAAACAGTTTGTAATAAGGACTTAATTTTTGCTCATATTCTGTCCTCGATGTTTTAATGAATTCCATTGTCAGCAGCTTTTCTCAAAACTACATGATATTTAAGTTTAGTTGTTTTCATTCCCTAGAGGTGCATTGGAGTAAGTGCTTCCTGTAGAGCTTTGCGATACGTTTTCATGAAGAAATAACTTTTTCCAGGAGGTTTAGCATCTTGCTTACAAGAATGCCATTTGACAGAGGAAGAAGCTGTCCAGATTTTCATTGGACATTACCAGCGTTGAAGACAAACTCAAATGTAATTGACACATTGACAAAGATTGGCACTGATTGATGAAGAATTTCTTAGCAAGCAAGAACTGAGGAGTAGTTATCTGAGCAGCTTTGTTCCTTGAAGCATCCCAAGTCACTGTGTATTGCTCAGTGTTGCCAGCCCTCCTTAGAAGCCTGTGGCAGGGACACTATGTGCCTAGGCTGGTTGATGTTGTTAAAATGTGCATTAAAAAAAAGTGTCTAATGATGGCTGGAAACATTGGATCAAGAAACTTGAATGTTAGTGTGTTTTGAGACCACTCACTTAGCTTTTCAAAATTCAGGTTATAAAAATGTTAATTTTTTTTCTGCTTGGTCAACAGGCATGACAACCTTAAGTTCTAAGACCCATAACTCAAACAGATTTTCTGACCAATCGTACAGAACAGCAGGCACATCTGTTGAGTACGCGAGCACTGGCTGAAGCTGTGTCCCCTGGTGCATTATTTGGTGTGGCCCACAGTGAAACCTCTGTGTTGCTCCTGGTGTGCAGTCATGTTCAACCTCACTGGCTGGAAATACTAAGAACTTTGTACTCTTTCAGTTTAGACAGTTGTACTCTTCAACACTACCCATTGGGTACTGGCAGCAAGTAAAGCTCCCAATCTCATTTCAGAAGCTCTCTTTTATGATTGCATTCTCCTTGCCTGCACTTCCCCCTGCCCCCCATCCCAAGAGTTCTGAATTTAATTAATTATCGAGAGCTTCTGTTAGCTACGAAGTCAATAATGTTCATTCTGTATTGACTTGTATTCAACAAACATAAAAAACTGAAGAGCAGTGAGGGTTAGGTGACGTTTACAGGGAGAGCAAATCAAGAGGTTATCTGTGATTTCGGGTCAGACTCTTTCAGCTTGAAGAAATTCCTGAAGCAGGCAAAACTAAAGAAAAAGTATCTCATCTAAAAATTCACTTCTGGACTGTTGTTGTGATGGGCAGAGTGTGTCCAATGTCTCTAGAGTGGGTCTCAGTTTTTCCAGTGTTACAGCTGTAAACTGTTTGCCTGCTTTCCTCCTGTAAAAGGGTACCTGATACCTCTAGCAATAGGTATGAATACACTTTTTTTGCAGAGCCCATCTGTGGGGCTGATGTTAACTTTAACCCTAGAAAACAAATAATTATTTCAGCAATGATCTTTGCAGTAGAACCCAATTCCCAGAGTCTTCTCTGCAAACTGCAAGTATGGGGTAGTTCCTGCTCCACAGAGCACTGACTTAAATACTGAAGAAGGCAGCAAAGAAAACAAACTGAGTAGCATAGGCAGGGGCAAAGGGCAATATAGGAATTCTGGGTTTACACCTTGCTTCATTACAGTTTGTGGGATGTTGGGGTGGGGAGTGATCATGGCAGTTGTCGTTAAATGGGAGGGTGAGAAACTGTTGATGTGAGGAAGGGTAATAAAGGGAGAGGGAAGGAGCACTGTGGAAAGCAGAGCTGGATTTGCTGGAGACCTCTGGGGAAATGTGGTCCTTATGGAGCCAGCAGTCCCCAAATAAGATGAGTTTCATCTTCTTCTCAGCATTTCCTGAGCAAAAAGACCATACTGGAAAGTGCCACCCACTGATACCTGTCCCTGGAAGCTTATTTCAGGCATTCATCCAGGACATCCCACAGGCACTTCTCAAGTGATACCTGGTGACATTTACATGTACTTTTAACACTATCCCCTAATGGCCAATTACAAGCAAGGTGAGCCAAAGATCATCTTTGAGAGGGCAGTGCTGCTGACACACTGAAGCCTTTCCTGAGGGAGAGATAATGGAGGGGAGGTTTAATGAGGGAAGAGGAGTCACCTGTAGTTTTGTCTTGGTCCTAAAGCCTAAATCTGACTAGTCTGAGAGGGCTGAAGTGAGCAAGATTAGATGAATGAAAAGGAGTGAAGTGCAAGAAAATAAGTTCCAGCACACCCTGTAAAGCATCTCTGGGAGAAGAGACTGGAGGATTTTCTTGGGTGCATTTGGCTTTCTCATTAAATTTTGGACTTAACTCCCCAGGTGAAAGGAGTATTACACAACAGAGAAGTGCTGTGGGAAAGGAAAAATAGCTTTGTTGTAACCACTGCAGAGAAAGTATGTAAAAATCCATTAAACTGGAGTGTAAGTGACTTGAAGCAAGATTTCCCGTCACTGGGATTTATCTTCCTTTTTTGTTTCTTTATTGGTCATACAGCATCAGTAAGCCACAGTGGGGGAAGAAGAGCCACTGGCCAAGCTTTTGACATGTCATACTCACTGGGCTTGGTTTGCTAATCTCTCACCCCAAAACTGCTTGGATCCAGTTTTGTTTCTGATCTGATGTATGCTTACCCCCACCCTGCTGATTGGGCTCTGCTTCTACAGAAAGATTGCCGTCAGCTGTGTGATCCGCCTTCACCCCCAGCCTGTGCAATCCATTTGAAGGCGCATCCTCTTTAAATGGGTGGCTGCTGTAACAACAGTGAACCAGTTAGCAGAATAATGTGCTCTGAAATAGCTCTTGATGTGGTATCCACGGAAATGCCAGGTTTTATACTAGGTAATAAACTGGCAAGGAATCAATTTGTTGTGACTGGCCTGGGGGTGGTTATGTAAAATTCTAGCTGTGAACTGACTTGACTTCCTGAAAGGAAAAACATGCAAAGCTTGTTTATAATCTTTTTCCCTTCCTTTCTTTTCTAACTTCTTGCAATCATAGGGCACACAGTTGATTTTCAGTGCTGCTAAGGAACTGGGACACTTGTCAAAGTTGAAGGTATTGTTCTGCATGGCTTTTGTTAATGTCCATGTATGTCAGCGTGGAAGTGTAGTAACATCTACCGTGTCTTGTGCGTCCAGTAGTTTGTTGCTGAATGCAATTGTAGAGAAATGCTTTAAAATGCATTAAATATGCTTTTAAATGCATTCTGCTAACGTTAGTATTGTGTTTAACTGTTAAATTCTACTGTGGGTTTAATCATCGAAGTAGTTTCTCTCTTCTGTAGATAAAGTGATCAATTTAAAATGAAAAAAGTAGAGTTCTCAATATCTGGCCAGTTCTTCTGTATCCCTGTGTATAAAAGGGAGTCCTTTATGTGGTTCTGATAATGAGATGCTGGTTGGAAAGATGATTGTGCCTAGCTATTGATGAATTATATGAACTGTTACAAAAATAACTGTTGCTTATGGAAAAGAGCCTGTGTCTGTAAATTCCTTCTGCGTGGGCTCTCTTTACAGGCAAGCTGGCATTTAGCATGATGGCTATGTTGATGTGTTTTGACAGTGCATGACATGACAGCGCATGACATGAACGTTACTAAGTGCACGCCACCTCATCATAAGCCAATCAAGCATTAATTCTCTGGTCACGATGGGAATGGTATGAAAATGGTGATACCTTTCAACATTCAAATTGCACTATGTTGCAGTTTGACTTGTGCTAAAGAGCAGGTATTGTGCAAGAGAAGGTATAAATCTGAAGCATCACAGTGCACAAACTGTGCTGCAAGGACGACAGAGCTGAACATGAACTCTGTCTCAGAGCGTGACCAGGGCAATCTTCCCACAGCAAAGGGCATCACCTGAGTGATCAGTGCAATTTCAAAATGCATTCGTCTTTTCCCATAATTTTTTTTTGTCTTGCGCACTTCTTACAGCTGTCTTTATGTGACTATATATTACCCTTGCCCAGCAGACACATTTTACCTATGCAAGTTTATAAGCAAAGACAGTACACAATTCTTTTAAGGTAGTGCTTATTAGCAATCCTAGTAAGTGATCTGGATATGCAGGTGTGTCATTAGATGCACACACTTTTTTTTCCAGCTGCATTTTGAGGCTGTTACGTAGGAGTTAACGGTGACATGACATAACGTAAACCTCCAATTACGGTTCCCGAGGTGAATAGCTGTCACTGTCCATATTTTCTCATTATTGGAATTTCTTAGTATATACAGCGTGCCTTTTACCTTGAAGGAGTTGGAAGCTTTGCTGGTTTCCATTCACACCAGTGAGGTGGCAGCCATCCCTCAGCAGCAGCCTGTCTTCAGTTCAGTTACTGTAAAGCTTAACTTTGGTAACTCTGGACTGCATTTTTAGAAATGCATGTAATCATGCAGCTCAGGCAAGCCCTGGTGTGTGTTCGAGCCTTTATTTGGATATCCACAAATAGGAGTACAGGAGCATAGGTACGCAGGATTTTATATGTGGCAAGAGAGCCATATGCAAGTGTGAAAGCGTTCAGCCACCTGAATTTTGGAGACATTTAGTTCAGACAGATTGTGTGAACCAACACTGCGTCCAAAAATTTCCAGAAGAGTGAAGGTGTTACAAGAGAGTAAATTGTTTGCGTAAGCATCGTGGAATTTTATTTTTTTTTTTTTTGTCCTTATGATTTTTGCAGGCTAATAGGGAAGATATGAGTAAATGGCTCTCCTGTGCATTTTGCAGTTCCACAAAAGCCTGGGAAAGTTATGGGATGGATTTTAAGCTTTATTTGTCTTAAATAGTTTGGGGGGAACTGAGCCCTAGTGAATTGGATAACTTGGCTGAAAACTGAGATTAGCAGACCTGACAAGCACAGGCTCTCATCCTAATGACAAATCAATTTCACAGTGTATTTTAAAATGCTCAGAAAACCAACCGTAAACCTGGCACCTTGGTGCCACATACCTACCTCTCATTTATTATCAAACTCTTTCTGCTTAGTTTGCTTAATAGCCAGCAGCTGGACCAGGAGGCAGCAGCCTCCTCTCTCTTGCCCCCAGGGTAACCAGTCAAACTCTGACCACAGAGGTTCTTCTGAGAGTGCCTGTGGAGAATAGAAGGATGACTCTGAGACACCAGAAGATTTTTTTTTTCCCTTTTTTCTCTTCCTTTCTTTCTTTTTTTCTTCTTCTTCTGCTCGAAGTTGCATAATTATTTGATGTAAATATCTGTGGCTTGCTCCTGGCTAGCAATCTGGGAAGTGCAGGGTAGCATTCTGCAGTCCTTTATAGGAACAGTGTGGGATCTGCAGAGGGCAGGTATACAGGGAAATGACAGTCGTGGGCTCCTCTGCGTGTAGGTGCAATCATTACCAGTCCAGTCACTCCGTTATTTTTACATTGACAGCATGGGCAGAGTGGGGTGACTTGACTGCTCTGCATGGGGCTGAATGACCTCTTCAGGTATTTAGAGAAAATTGCTGACCACCTGGTCTGTGTGGCATTGTGGGGAACCTGGCTGGTAGACCTGGAAAGTCTTTTCAAGGTACATGAAAGTCATTCTGCCTTGGGAGCACAGATGCCCTTACTAAATTGGGCCTCTCCCATGAATGTGGCCTTGGGCTTTGGCTGATTGTACACTTAATCTGACTGTCAGACAGAGCAAAGAATGTTTTACCCACTGTGTATTGAAGTGTGAAGCCACATCATCTTCAATTGAATTACTCCCAGCTCATAAAGAAGAGCGAAGAGAGCTATTGCTCCCCTAAGGACAGCTTGTCGCAATGGAAGATATGTTGCAGCTTACAGAGCATGTAGGTCTCCAGACCAGGAGCATCCTGTGGGGGGGAACGAGCCAAGCTGAGGCATGTCTCTAGTACTCAAGAAAGCATGGTGCAAACTTCTCTGAGGTACTGCTGAGTTGAGAGGGATCTTCTGTACAGTTTAATGCAGCACTGTGCAAAGGTGCTAGCTAGGAATCTGTGAGAAGTGTGGCAAATGCCTAGTACTGCACCTAGACTGCAGTATGTCCATCAGGCAGGAGATGGTTCATGGTGGATAACAAATGGGAATAGCAACAGGAAGAATCACCAGGCTGCAGGATACCCAGCAGGTTTATCAGAGTGAAATTCACAAATGGTGCCACACACTAGGCATGCTTAACTAAAGACAAATTAGTAGACATGTCTCCTGTCTTTTATAGTAGCCGTGACGTCTAAAGTAGGGATAAGTAGTCTTTCCCTGATTTGCCTGCATCTTTTTCATGAATGCTTCAGCATCCAGGCTGAAGTCAGCCAGCCTGACCCCCCAGCAGTCCAAACAGTTGTAATTTGTGTTTGTGCAAAGCTTTGACTTACTAAAATGTGCCATTTTCCTCTGAAACCTAGACTAAGCATCACAGAGAAAGAGCTTAGTGAAATACCGAAGGATGACACATCCCTGTAGTCAGGCAAGAATGTAACAGGTACATGCTCCCACTGCAGGAAATGGAATCCCTTCTCAAGAGATTCCTGGCTTTCTGCTATTGGAGACGCTGGGTCTTCATGGGAGCAACTTCTTTTAGCAAAGGTATTTTCTAGAACATGTTGCTTGTTTGTTTTTCTTCCTCTACACCAATGATATGATGAATCAGTGACCTTTGCAGATGGAAGAGTTAAAACAGAAACATTTACAAACCACACATAAGAACTTTGCCCAGTGTGTGGTTCTCAGAATTCCTTGATTTAGGTGGTGTTTTGAGAGTTTTATTCTGGCTGCTCTAGAGTGATGGGGGTAGCAGGCAGACTCCTGTTTGAGTTTTCTGAGGGGCAAACTGTGATTTTTAAATTGCTGCTTATCTCCATCCAGCTCGTTTCTTTATTTCTCTCTTCTGTGCCTGCAAGAAACAGAGAAAGTGGGTTTATTTTCAAGTTAAGCTCTAATAAATTACTCTGAGAGACTCCATTAAGCATTCCTTACACATCTGAATTAATGCTGTGGCCACATAGCCACAGCATGAATCCAGGGAAAGTGATGATACTGGGGACTCCTTTTCGTTCAGGCTCTGACAGAATGCTCATGTCAAATATAATGGTTGTTTGCAGGATCATATGGTGAGAGAAGAAACCAGGAGTCTCACTCCAAAGCAGTGTGCTGTTTTGGATCTGGCACTCGATACAATCAAAGTAAGTGATGCCATTTCTGTCTCTGTCATTCCCTTGCTTCGTCCCCAAATACTATTGGGAGGATAGTGCCTGTCCCAGTTCAGGAGATGGCAGGGGTCTGTCACTGCTGTTACAGCAATAAAGGCACAACTGAGTGGTAGTGCTATGTTTGTGTAAACCTGGATGGGCTCAGGTGACTGGCATGCTGGGAGCCAGCATATTTATATTTAAGTCCTTTGGAAGGGGAAAGCGATGAGCAGTTGGTATCACTTGGTCTTAAGAGCTGGATTTCCAGTACAGAAGCTGTTTTGTTAATTTTTCCAGTTCTTTCCCATCTACACACACAGCAGTGCGTGAATTGTTTGCTGTTTGCAATTCTTCCTCAGTATTTTTCCTGTTTCTTTTTACTCTTAGCAATATTTCCATGCTGGTGGGAATGGTCTGAAGAAAACCTTCTTGGAGAAGAGTACGGACCTGCAGTCACTTCGATATGCTCTGTCTCTCTACACTCAGACCACAGACACTCTGATCAAAACCTTTGTCCAGACTCAGACAGCTCAGGGTAGGACTCTTTTGTGTTGTTGGCAGAGTTGAATGGAGCTATCTACTCTGTTTGTAATTGCTCTGTCTTGTACTGCCAGTTTGTAGAGTGCTTTTGGCAGTAACATTTCTGGAAATGTGACAGTTCAGAGCTTTTGAGGCTGGGAAGGAGGGAAAGAGGGTTATTTCCCACTCAACAACTGAATTTTGAGAGAGCAGATATATGTGAAACGTAAGGCCTGGGGTGTTGGTGGTCTTTTTTTCTGCAGTCCTCACTTAACAGTCATGTTTCATGAATTAGTGTGGGTGGGTGACTGAAGTGAAATTGCACGTTACTGTACTGGGACTAAACAGTGGTGTGAAAGTCCGTTTCAGCAAGACACCACCATGGGAACCAGTCAGTGCCTGTGTCACAGGCCAGCTGCTAGAGCCCCTGTACTCCTGACTAAGAGAGCAATGTGATGAGTCACGGAGCTACATGAAGCCTGTAAAGGGAAACGTCTCCTAGAGAGCAACAAAACCACTGTTTTGTCTGCAGCCAGTACAGGATATGTGTGAGCTACGTGATTACGGATCACCACAACATACTCATAAGCTTCTGGGATGGGTCACTCAAGTTCTTTGGTAGCGCTCTAGGAAGGCATGATAGTGTGCTATTTCCTTGCTTTGGAATGGGGTGAACAGTTAATTGTCTCTATCTTTGATTGCTTTCATATAAACATCTCCAGATTGTTGTACAGAATAACTTGGTCCCTAGTCAGGGACCTTCACTGGCTGACTATGGATCTCACTAAGTTCAGGAAAAGGGGACACGTGCTATTAGGGATTAGCTCAAAACTGAAACCAATCTTTTAGGTTTTAGGGCTGTTTAAATACAAGCCTTGGCATTGGGCTACTACATCTCAGCAGCAAAAGTTACACAATTCCGTGAGGGTGTTGTCCTGCCAATTTTTGCTTGGGGTCCTATTTCCTTTAATCTTTGCAAGTCTGTGAGAGTTTGTGACCCCACAGACTGTACAAACTCTGTCACTGTACTGCCACACTGAGCCCTGAAGTCAAGGGAAAAGCACTCCCTAGCCAACACTTCCCTCATGTGCAAGTGAGACTACTTCATATTGGTGTTCCCCAACCAGTGGAGAAGCTACTGAGAATACTTGAGCAAAACAAGGTTTGTTTTTCAAGGGAAAAATTGAGTGTGGTTTTGGGGGACTGAATCATCCCTGCCTTTAGCAGCACGATACATTCTTGCTTAGGTTGAAACACGCTGCATTCAAACAGTGAACTGAAGAGTCAGTACCTGCATTTGAGAGAATGGTCCTATAGCTGTGTCCCAGCAGAGCAACGATGACATCCAGTGGCCAGACAGGTCAAAGACTGCTACATCCTCAAGGGATTCCAGGAACTTGGCTGTCGCCATTAAACAGTTTTTTAAACAACACAAAACAGTTTTTAACGGGGGACTTGTGCGCACAGTGTGTTTTCAGTCTTTGCTGTTCCATGGCAAATGTTTCCCATTATATATCCAGACCGTGAATTGAAGCTAGTTTTTTATGTGGAACCTGTTGTGTTGTGATGAGCCAGGATACAAGGATGCGTGCAGCATTGCTGTTCTACACTCCATGCTGTGGTCAGGAGGGTTTCAAATTAGAGGAAGAAGATACTTTTTTGAAGTTGCAGAGTAGTAAATTCAAAGCTTACATGAGGAAGCAGCTTCATGCAATGCATGATTTGACTATAAAACTTCACTGGGCATGAGTGTTTAGCAGATACACAAAGGTAATAGAACATAATCTAAGAGCAGCAGAAATGTACAGGGTTGCCACAGAAGTGTGTGTGTGTGTGTATTTATTTATTTTTTTTAAAGAAACTTAGAAAAAAATGAAGTTCTAGCTTTAGGATGTAATACATACTCATTACAAGTCATCAATGACATCTCATAGCTGACTGATGACATTTCTTTGTGACTCATCTGAGCCACTTTAAGAGACAGGTGCTGGGCATGGTAGGCCACTGAGCTGGTCCAAATCAGCATCTTCCACATTAGTAGGCTTGAGAGTTGTGGACCCTGTTTAGGGAACAAAAAACTTGAGCTGTGCCACCAAATATCTGTGGGATCAATCTTGGAATATCTTTGAGAAAGGTGTGATAACATGCTCCTGGGATTTGGGCTAGAAAAGGGTATTGCTTGCATACACTTCTCAGGAACCCCAGTTGGTAGATTGGTTTGGGGATCTTCACATGCATTGGAGGGACAGAAAGGACAGCACTAGTGTTTACAGCTGACATCTGCTTACCAGAACACCCTGACTGATGTTTCTCTTTACATTAGTAAAATTTCCCACAAGCCTGTGAAGGAAATGGCTGCATGCAAAACTATTTAAAATGCTAGCTGTTTGCCTCTTACTTCACTGCTCAATGGTTGCATCTTCCATTTTGTGAGGTATCTATTGCCCTCATATTCTTACTGAGCAGGCTTCTATACCACTGTGCTGTTAAATGTTTGCTCTCCAAAGTTAGATCAGTGCTGGCAGTTATGCCAGCACAAATTCTGTTCTTGTTTTAACCCAGATAATCCCCTAGTGGCAGGCAGCCCTGCTCTCCAAAGCCTGTGTTGGTGCATAAGATCTAAGAGGATATTTTGTCTATTAAGAGCTAGAATATTGTATTTGTTTAAGTCACACCACTAATTGGATTGTAATTCATACTCTTCTCTCTTTATCCTGCTTGCTTCTTGCCTTTTGAATCCATGTCTCAGTGCATGATGGGAAAGGTATTAGGTTTACCGCTAATGAGGACGTTCTTCCTGATAAGGGTATGTTCAAGACTAATGTTGTTACCATAACAACATTAGCCAGATGCCTTGCTTTTGAAGTCATCTTGCCCATGCTCAGAAACCTTTTCCAAAGGCCCGTTCCCCATAGCATCCTATAGAAGTGAACTTTCACCAAATGCTTGCATCCCACAGAAAGAGCCACAGGTTGCATCATTTAGGAGCCTGTAGCTTGCCTGAGAGCCTGTCCCCAAGTCTGAGATTGATTCATGGGATATGAAAGCTGTCTTGAAAATGGACTGGTTTTTGAGAGATGCTACCAGCTTGTTTGCCTGCCCTTTACCATGGGCTGTGTGTAGCTGTTTCAAGTCCTAGAATTGCATGCTTGTGGTCTGCTGAGATGGGCTACTGTAATACATGGTAATGTCTGGTATGCACTCAAGGTTATGGCTGAGCTTGAACCGTCTGGCTTGAAGGGGGGTAGCTAAAAGTCTGGGTGCTCAGGAGAGTCCTAAAAAATTAAGTCTTGTGTTTCATCTCTCAATTTCTCCTTTTGCTGTCCAAAATATTTTTGTTATCTTAGATGAACTACATCTGTAACCCATTGCACGAGCTCAGTTCTGCAGCTTCACCTTTCAGTATTGCAATATCAATGAGACTTTCACGTCAAGGTTTAAATCTGCTTGTCACTAAATGTGCAAGCACATGTATGCATGCAGTTTTGCATGCTCAGAATATTTTTCAGTGGCCATCTACAAAATGGTTTTTTGTTTCTGAACATTGCAGTTAATAGAACAGGATTTTTAAATGAAAATACAAGAATGAAGGTAGAAAAATAATAACCTAAATTTTGTCTCCCTCAGAGGTAATGGGATGATTCCACTGTCATTCCTCTGAAGCATCAGTGTCTGCTTTATTACACTAAAGATCAGTAAAATGAAGACCTGAGTGTTTGGCAGCTGGTGTTTCTGCAGATGTGGCCTGATAAAGTCATTATGTACTGTTGGTAATCTTGTCTGTTCCCATGGAAAATGCGGACAGTGTAAGTTAGAGACCTGCACCATCAGATGGGTCAGGTCAATAATTAAGCCTACCAATTTTAAAGCTCTGTGCTTATATACAGAAAAGAAGGAACAGTGCCCTTCTAAGTGGGGAGAAAGCAGTACGTTCAAGATCATGTACCAGTGTTACAGCCTAGAGGCTGTTTGCTGTACTCAGGTCAAGAATAAGATTCTACCTTAAGGTAAATAATTTGAGGTTGTGTTTTGTTTGCTCAGATACTTTAGCTTGTATATTAATATGACTTTCACTGCCTACAGTTCTGTGTCATGTAATTCTCTTCAGAGAATTTCAAAGTTTAGCTCTCAACCTCTAGTTTTTTAAATGAGTGTTTTTGCTGCCTGCAGACTGTTCTTGTGAAAGTTGACTTGTTAGATCTATCTAATCAAAATGTTTGTTTAATGATATCCTTCAAGCTCCTTATCTTGAGTTTAAAACACACCAATTCTTTCACTTAGTAATGTGTCTTAGCCTCAAAATTGACAAAATAACGCTGCTGTTCACATGTACTCAATTACCTTGAGGTATCCCAGTTAGAACAGCATTGCTAATTGTGAACCTGTGGCCAGACAGTTGTCAAAGAGAAAGTAAAATCAATCTTACTCTCTTATCAAAGGCTTCATTTTCCTTTTGCAAAGCAGTCTTCTTCTGTAATTTACATGACATCTTGACTTTCCTGCCCAGGAAAATGTCATTTCCACATACTGCATGATAGATAATTACAATTTAAAGTTAAAAAGTGGAAAACATCGTAATACGCTAATTGTAGGGTTCATGAGGTCTGTTACAACATGTTATCTTGTCCTCTGTGAATTCTCTCTGGCTAACGGATGAAGTTGTGAGGGCTTATCTCTCAGCATTTTTGTTGCACAACAGTGAAAAGGTTCTCATTGTCTTCTGAAGAGAAGCAGATAGGTAGTCAGGATGGCACAATATGACATGGAAGAAGGTTCTTGGAGGGTGAGACTGCACTGTGGCTCCATGCAAATCACTAACATTTGGTGTCTTTTTTTCCTTAAACTTCCTCTCTAGTGTGGTTTTGTTGTTTTTTGGTTTTTTTGTCCTCCCTTCTTCCCTGAGCAGACAGGAATGCTGATGCCCACCATTGGAATGCCTGCATGTACACAAGGAGCTTGGCAGGAACCTCTGAAAAATCCTTGCTCTCTGTGAGGGTCCATTGTCGAGCTTTAGGTCCTTAAAATTGTTTTAAAATTTTTACTAGTATTCCCAATAGGGGTGTGATCTTTGTGGTGGAGTGCAAAAAAATGTTAGTGGTTATGCGTGTTGGGCATGCAAGCCTGATGTTATCTTGCATTAACTTTACGTTGTCGGTGTTGACTGAAATTCTGGCTATGGAAGGTGTGCTGTGAAAGTCCCGCTTGTCTTGCTGAGGCCATAAAACAAAGATAGGTGCCAATAAACAATAATCCATGTGTGCACGGTGGGCGTCAATTTTCTTCCAACAGGTTCTGGTGTGGATGATCCTGTGGGTGAAGTGTCCATACAGATCGACCTGTATACCCACCCAGGAACTGGTGAACACAAGGTCACAGTGAAAGGTACGGCAAAGCATGCGTTATGGCTCAGGCTCTGAGACTGTTGAGGCAAATCTCCAGTTGGCAGTCATTATATTTCTGTGTTAGCTTATGAGATGTGAATCCAGAATTGTTTTCTCTGTTTCACATCAGGAACATGCAGAGAAACAGCAAATGAGCTTGTCCAGCCAGTGGCATGATAGTGTACAGTCCTTTTTTTTATTGGCAATGATATATGAAGTAAACAAAAATCAGGTGATGGCTCTCAGCAGTCACCACAGTTTAGCCTGTGCTGCCAAGACAGGTGACAGGGTGATATTGTGAAATGGCTCCGTGTAAACTGAGAGACTGCAGAGCCAGTAAGATTTCAGAGGCTCCTCTTCCCCCATCCTGAAGGCCACACAGGTCCCTGAAGAGCTGCTCTGAAAATAACCAAAGTAGTGATTCATCCCAGGCTTCCTCTTCCTCCTTCATCTCCTTTGCTTGAATACAGCATATTTAACTGCTTTCATTTCCTCTAAAGATTTATATAAATGGCTCTTCAGGCCTCTCTTCTGGCTAAGTCTACACTGCAATGCAAAAATTGATTTTCAGAGCTGTTTCCTGTGCTTCAGTTTGTCCCTGCAGTGACCGAAGACAGAATGAGAATTAAAGAGCTAATAATTCTGGATTCTGGAGCCACCCACAGCTCAAGCTTTGTTTGTCTTACCTGCAGTCTCATTTTCTTTTCAACAGAGACCTTAATATCAGCCCCCAAAATGCCCCTTTTTTTCTCTCATCCCACACATAATGTAGACATAAGCACTGAACTGGCAGGGTAGCCTGACTGGAGTTGCAGGAGTGCCTGTTTTTTTGGACTAATTTCTTAAATATGCATATGGCAAAAGCTATGTGCTGTCCCAAGCATTAAATTCCCATCATAGAACTGAAAGTAGAGAAAGAAAGCATATCTTTGTATTACAAAAAAGTCCAGCCTATGTGTGTTGGGACACTGGCGTGTTTTGAAATGGACTTTGTCCTCTGAAACACAACATTGAAAGCAGATTAGAGTGGGAAGGTGTGCAGAGCAATGGGAACAAATGAATGTTTACTCTAAAACAGGTTGTGACTCTCTTTTGCAGTTGTGGCAGCCAACGACCTGAAGTGGCAGACATCGGGCATGTTCCGTCCGTTCGTTGAAATCACCATGGTTGGACCCCATCAGAGCGACAAGAAGAGGAAGTTCACAACCAAGTCAAAGAGCAACAACTGGGCTCCCAAATACAATGAAACCTTTCACTTGTAAGTGTGAAAAATAGCCTGGGGCTCTGACCTGGCAAGTGCAGATGCAGAGGACAGATAAGATTTTCCAGTGCCCATGAACAGCCTGCTTAGGGCCCAAAAGAGTACATGCATGAGTAGTTTGACCCAGTCTTCAGTGTCTTGGCAGGAAAGCTAGATTATGGGAGTTTTTGCTGTGAGTGGGATGCTGAGGTCTGTTCTACACCAGCAGTGTCGTTTGGCTACCTTCTGAAATTAATTTTATGTAATATGAACATATTTTACTGTGCTCCATCACCTTAATGAACTTTGTATCCTTTATTGGTAGACTTGAGGCTAAAAGTTCATTACATATTTTTAGTTCTTTCAATCTCAATGTGTGTTTTTATCCCAACTTGACCTGTGGAACATGCTTTCTAAATTTGTTTCCAAGGATACAGCCCTTGGAACTGGTAGTAAGCTACACTACTAAAACTGCAGTCTTTCTCAACACTGATTATTGATCTCTTCTTATTTGGCTTTCATTATTACAAAGGCATCTTCCTTCTTGGAAGGCTCAACAAAGGGAGCTACAGGCTAATGCTCACCCATCTGTACAGTAGGAATGAGAGGAGAAGACCAGCAAAAGACTGTAAACATCTTGAGGCAGAGGGACTGTCCATACAGTTTTTCTATGATGTGGGGCAAGGCAGGCTTCCTCTAAGTGAAGAGATTTTGTCCCTTTGGGTTCTTTTTATTCTTTTAATTTTGGAAACATCAGAAAACTTGTGGATCTATTTTTATTAGTTTTGCTTTAATGGAAGATACCAGTTCTTTAACAAAGACTTTGTCTAATTAAAACATTAATTACTGACTGAAGCAACCCTTAACAGAAGCAGAAACGTTTAAAGGCATCTGAGTTGAAAATCTATTAGTTTGGCTTTAATGTTCTCTGCTCCTCTTATTTCATAGTTAAACACACACACATGCAAAGGCAACTTGATAAGGGTTGTTTGTTTTTTCTTTTTAAGTAGCCAGGTTTTCTTTATCAGCTGTAAATCAGCAAGAAAGCCCATATTCTGTACGTTTTACTTCTCTCTCTCTGACAAGGGTTTTATGTGGAAAGGAGTTTTCTGTGGCTCATCAAAGCACTCTATTCAGCTGCTGGCACCTTTATTTTGCAGAGGAATCTATACATTCTGAGAAACTGTAAGTGAACTTGTGTGTGTTTTTCAGCATACTGGGGAATGAAGATGGCCCTGATGCCTATGAGCTGCAAGTCTGTGTAAAGGACTACTGCTTTGCTCGGGAGGACCGAGTGCTGGGGATAGCAGTAATGCAGCTCAGGGACATAGCAGACAAAGGAAGCTGTGCTTGCTGGTGCCCCCTCGGGCGCAGGATTCACATGGATGACACTGGACTTACCGTCCTGAGGATTCTCTCTCAAAGAACCAATGATGAAGTTGCCAGAGAATTCGTAAAGTTGAAATCTGAGTCCCGTTCCACAGAGGAAGGCACCTGAGCTGAGCTGTGTAATGTTCCCTTTTCTCTTCTGCCTTGTGCCAATATGTGCAAGTGTTGAACAATTCTCTTTTATTAATTACAAAAGGTTTTTTTCATGTTGTCTTTGTCAGCTCCAATAGCGCACGTGTGCTGTAGAGGAAACAAATCCATCAACCTGATATGAATTATTAATTTTTTGTAGCTGGGTAAGACACCATAGAGAATGAGACAATCTCTTCTTATTTAAGATGCAAATTCTGCTTTGTGTATATAAATTATTTTATATTGGAGGCTGGGTATGCTGGGTTTTGTTGATATGCAGCACTGTGATTTTATCCTCTGAAGTTGGCAGATGTTAAAAAGGTTTTAAACAATCACAGTACGATACAAACACACAACGGAGGAATGATTTGGGGCTTTGGCAAAGCATAGTTACCTCTCATTGAATTTATGTACTGTGGAGTTGCTAGGGGATGTTCTGGCACAGATTATACCAATGTCCCAGTGTGATACACAGGCACCTCAATGTCTGCTTAAAAAAGAAGTTGCAAATTGCTCTGAAGATGCACACCAAATGAATGTGCGACCGTGGATGTGCTGCTGTGAGTATGGGTGAGACCAGTGGTATAAGTGCAGAGAGGCCTAAGTTATCACAGCCAAAAGCTGCAAAGGCAGCACAGCAGGAGCAGACTGCAGCTGCCCTGCCATTGTAAGTACATGGTATGTCTCGGAGAATATAAATCCCCACGTGCTGCTGGGAATCTTGCATCACCATGGGGGTGCTGTAAGCTGCTGAACTCCACAAGTCACATTTTGGCTACTGTGACCAACACGGTAAAGAAGGGAACAACATTAGAGCCATGGCAAATAACGTGGCTGCTATATACTTTTTCCATTTCAATATTCTTTCGTTAGTTCTTTGAAATAGGATTGGATAGTTTAATACTTAAAGGCTTTCTGTAGCAATTTGTTGCCCTGGAGTAGCTGAGACCATTCCTCACTATGAACTCATACATGATGGCTCGCTTCAGAGAGAGCAACACATCTCCCCTCTGCACGCGCTCAGTCTGGAGTGCTGGTCAAGGGGCAGCAGGTCCATTCAGTGCTGATCTTGAAGTTGCTGTTGGCCATGCTGTGATTGATCCATGCTGATTATCATTAATCTGTGATTTAACAATACCATTGAAAATATTTTTGCACTGTCTTAAAGGAAGCCGCCTGGTTTTGTTTTCTTGGAAAACAAAACACTGTCCTGAGCAAAGTCACTGCAGGGAGGTCAGAATTTCTGACTGAAAATTCATAAGCAGGAAGGTCTGGAGTAGTGATTGCACCTGAAGTATGTTTGTTAGAGAGTTTTTCTTCTTTTGGGGATTTTTTGCTATTTCCAGATGGCTTTGTGCTCTGGAAAGTGCAGCTGCAACAAGCCAGTCCTTGCCCATAAAGTACTGTAATACTGTCAATAAATTCAAGGACTGCATATTGAATGACTTTTTGTTTTTCTATTTTCTCTGACACTTGTATAGCTGTATGATACAACTCCTGAATTTCATGGGCCTGCTTGTAGAGTTCTGAGATGGCACATCTGCTTTGTTCTTGTCCATGGTGTGTTATAATAATGCTTTTCAAAACTCCACGCTATTTGTCATGATTTTGAATCATTGTGCTGCCATTGTTATGAGAATTGTTAGTACGGTCTTTAATAAATTAATAAACTCTTTTAGCAGCATTTGGAGTTGTCTGTTGAAGTGTAACTGTAATTCGGTTTGCTAATCGCATAGGGTGGAATCGCTACTGCATCTCTGCAAATTACTCTTGTTTAGTACATAGATGTTTCTTTGGTGCTGTAGATGCCCAGCGAGGGGTATAAGCCACACAGTTCTCCCCTCCTTCATGATGTCCATCTTTGACATCTTTCCCTGAAGTTTTTGTCTTCTCATAACACACTGAGACATCACAGAAAAGCACAGAGAATAACTTACCTTCCTTTTCTTCTCCTATCTGGCCTTCCCATCAAGTTTCCTTTTTACTCGGGTACCCTCTTGAAGGTGCTGAATGGAGAGGGGCAGGCAGGCAGCAGGACATGTTACAGATAACGCGAAGAAAAATAATTACGTGCTAAGCTTGATTCATAGCTTTCAGTCTGACAGGAGCATTAATACTCTGTAGATGTTATTGACAAGAGATGAGAGAATAAAGCACCTTGATGTCAAGTAAACTACTCCTCCTCCTCATATTTTGGGGGGATGCTGCCAGTTTCCGACAGAACAGCTTAAATAACTCGAAGACTTATATTTCATCATAATGTGGGTCTCTGAATTTTTGTGATCAGAGATGCCATTTTCTCCTTAGGTAACCTATGTTCAGCAATAGAGTCCCTTGGGAGCAGGGCCAAGGAGTGCAGGAGGCTGGGCATTCTTCAAGGAGGAAGTGTTCAAGGCACAGGAGCAGCCTGTCCCCATGTGCTGGAAGACGAGCCAGCAGGGAAGGACTGGCCTGGCTGAGCAGAGAGCTTTGGCTGGGACTCAGGGGGAAAAAGGAGAGTTTGCCACCTTTGCGAGAAGGGGCAGGCAACTCTTGAGGGCTATAAAGATGTCACGAGGTTATGTGAGGAGAAAATTCGAAGGGCCGAAGTCCAACTAGAACTTAATCTGGCTACTACAGTAAAAGACAATTAAAAATGTTTCTATAAATACATTAGCAACAAAAGGAAGGCTGAGGAGCATGTCTATTCTTTATTGGATGCCGGGGGTGGTGGTGTGTGGAACAGTGACAAAGTACCTAATGCCTTCTTTGCTTCAGTCTTTAATAGTCAGACCAGTTGTTCTCCAGGTGCTTAGTCCTCTGAACTGGGAGACCAGGGAGCAGAATAAAGCCACCATAATCCAAGGGGAAACAGTTAGAGACCTGCTACACCACTTAAACACTCACTTGTCTCTGGGGCCAGATGGGATCCACCCCAGCGCACTGAGGGAGCGGGCAGAAGCATCACCAAGCCACTTCCCATCACTTATCGCCGGTCCTGGCTCACCAGTGAGGTCCTGGTTGACTGGATGTTACCAAATGTGATGCCCATCTAAAGAACAGACAGAAGGGGGATCGGGGGAACCACAGACCTGTCAGCCTGACCTCGGTGCCAGGGAAGGTTGTGGAGCAGATCATCCTGAGTGCCATCACATGGCAAGTGCAGGACAACCAGCCAGCACGGGTTTACAAACGTCAGGTCCTGCTTGAGGAACCTGATCTCCTTCTATGACAAGGTGACCCACCTGGTGGATGTGAGAAAGACTTTATGATGTCTACCTGGAGCTTAGTAAGCCTTTGACACCATCTCCCTCAGCATTCTCCTGGAGAAACTGGCTGCTTGTGGCTTGGACAGGTGTACTTTACACTGGGTTAAGAGCTGGCCGGATGGCCAAGCCTGAAAAGTGGTACTAAATGGAGCTACATCCAGCTGGTGGCCGGTCACAGGTGGTGTTCCCCAGGGCTCGGTGCTGGGGCCAGTCCTGTTCCGTATCTTTATCAGTGATCTGGACGAGGGGATCTAGCACACCCTCACCAAGTTCACAGGTGACCCCCAGCTGGGGGGAGCGTTGATCTGCGGGAGGGCAGGAGGCTCTGCAGGGGGGTCTGGGCAGGCTGGAGCGATGGGCCCAGGCCAGTTGTGTGAGGGTCAACCAGGCTCAGTGCCGGGTCCTGCCCGTGGGTCACACCAGCCCCCGCAGCGCTGCGGGCTGGGGGCAGGGGGCTGGGAACTGCCTGGGGGGAAAGGGCCTGGGGGGGCTGGTCGGCAGCCGGCTGGGCATGAGCCCCCCGTGTGCCCAGGTGGCCAAGGAGGCCAGCAGCATCCTGGCTGGTGCCGGGAACGGCGTGGCCAGCAGGGCCAGGGCAGTGCTGTCCCCCTGCACTGGGCACTGGCGAGGCCGCCCCTCGACTCCTGTGTTCAGGTTGGGCCCCTCACTGCCAGGGGGACGCAGAGGGGCTGCAGCGTGTCCAGAGACGGGCAGGGGGCTGGTGCCGGGGCTGGGGCACAAGGCTGGTGGGGAGCGGCTGGGGGAACTGGGGGGGTCAGCCTGGAGAGGAGGAGGCTCGGGGGCACCTTGTGGCTCCCTGCAGCTGCCTGACAGGAGGGTGTGGGCAGGGGGGTCGGTCTCTTCTCCCAGGTGACAAGTGACAGGGCAAGAGGAGATGGCCTCAGTCTGTGCCGGGGAGGTTTAGGTTGGGTGTCGGGAAAAACGTTGTCACTGACAGGGTGGTGGAGCACTGGGACAGGCTGCCTGGGAGGTGGTGGAATCACCAACCCTGGAGATGTTGAAAAAGCCCGTAGATGCAGTGCTTAGGGACAAGGATGGACTCAGTGGTGCTGGGTTACTGGTTGGACTTGATGATCTCTGAGGTCTTTTCCAACCTAAACAATTCTGTGATTCTAATGCGAGTAACTCAGCTAACTCACTTGAACTAAGGGGAAGTTCAAGAGGTTGCTGCAACTTGGGATGTCAGCGTTACTCAGACCAAACCTGAGAGAGAAAGAAGGCACCCTGCTGAGATCTGGTGTATGGTAGGCAGCTCTGCTAACAATCCTTTTATTTCTTGCCTTTATTTGAAAACATAAGATAACTTTTGAGAATAAAAATAAAGAAAGCAAGCCTGGCTTTTGACTTAACAGATTTTTTGATCTTTGGAAAATTCCCTTCTAAAGCTGTGGCCAACTCAGGGTTGTGACACCATCAGAATAATGAGTTGGGGGAGTGATACAGCAGGATTTGAAGGGATGATGTGTGCTTGTGAGCACGTGATGAGGATAAAAGGGCCGTACAGGAAAGGACATTGTGTTTCTGCCTGTGTAATGGGAGACAGCAGAGACCCAAGGGCAGAGGTGGGGGGGCAGTTTATCGTTCTTCCTGGAAGACATTAGCAAGTGGATGGATGGAGGCAAGAAGGCAAGCAGGAGAATGGGAACATTTGAGGAGTGAGTAGGACAGACTGAGAAGGCAGCTGGCACTTCAGGCATGGGAGTCAGTGTCCCTCTTTCTGGGCAGCAGCAGGGAGGGAGGAGGCAGTGTAGTGGCAGCGGAGGAGGTCAGGCTGCTCACGGGATTTCCTCCAGACACGTCATCTTCCTCCTTTTTTGCTCTTACGCTCTCATTTCCTCCCTTCTAGACAAAACTCTGGATGTAGGTCTGTGAACATGTGCAATAAAGCTAATGAGGCTGGCGGTGTTCCCTGCTGCTTGGTGGAACATACACTGTGGGTCTGAGCCAGCCCTGGGGGTCCTCGTATAATCCCTCAAACTCCTCTTTTAAACCAGCAGTGTGGACGCTGAAGGAATTTTTTCAGGACCTTGGTTCTCTGATACTTAAAACTATCTTCTCAGTTGCTGCCTGTGATTTATGGCCAATCTAGAAATACTTGTTCTTGCACCACAGTGTTGTTTCTCATGATGAAGTCTCTTTAGTAACTCCTGATGCTCAGCTAATATTGCCATCTCCACTAAAATTTGTTCTGCTAAACCAGACAAGAGCTAGGTTTCTGCTCATAAGCAGAGCTCTCCATTTCCAGTCATAGGTGCCTAATTTCTTTGCACAGCCTTTCTAGCATCACTTTTCCCTAGCTTTAACACCTTCTCATTATCAGTCCCTGCTTTTGTGGGCTTCTCATATTTCCCAGCCCATTTCCATTATGACACCTCATAGTCCTTTCACTGATCCCACTCTCCTCCAGTTTCACCAGTTCCCATCTGCTATTGTATGCAATGTTGGTGGATTTGTTTGGTTGGTTTGGGGTTTTTTTTGAGACTACCTAGGTCTGAGCTGTCAGATTTGTCCCTAGAATTAGGTTTGCCCAGCCACAACCTGTGCTGAGATTCAGCTGGTGCTGAGATTCAGCTGGTTCCCGAATGACATTGAGTGCCTCTTACTATCATGCATTTAGCCCTGCAAATGGCACTGCTCCTGAGTCACCTCAGAAGCAATGGAGACAGCTTACAGAAACATCGTTTGACAGATTAGAGCTGGGAAATTATATATCAGAGCCAGAGTCAAGTTGGTCCTGCACATTCTAGCTTTGCCAAACCCACATTGCCTTTTGGCTCACTTTCCATCCTTTATTATTCTTTCCTTCAAGCCTTCTAAAGCCTTGCATGCTATTCAGGTCAGCCTAACAAGGTGGAAGTCACTTGGATTTATTATATATTTTGCACATTATTCTCCAGTCCCATAACCTCCACCTTCACAGATGGATAGACCCTTGCTGCCAAGCCGTCAGTTCCACATTTCAGTGCTCCCAGACATGTAGCATGGGAGCGATCCTCCCCCAGGGATCAGAGGAGTTTGAGCCCTCTGAACATTTAGTGACCACAGTGCAGTATTTTCTGTTTTCTCGTTTTCTATTTCAGGCTGTTTCTTTCCCTATGGGTGGTCTGGCTGAGACAGGTTATTCTTTTGTAGGATTTTTTTTTCATCTGCCTGTCCTTGACCACCTCCTTCCTGAAAAAAAGCATATGACAGAAGGGTCCCCAGGGTCCCTTTGAAGCCTGTCCCTCAGTCACCCATGACCATGAAACAGGCTTTAGATTCACCGGAGTGCCCAGCGACATCTGCTCTGCATTTGGTCCCCCTCCGACCAGAACACCAAGGAAATCCTCCAGCATCATATCAGCAAAATCTCAAGAAACCATGATGAGCTGCAAGGAGAGAACAAGCCAGAACTGCAGCACTGCAACCACCTTAGCAAATTTCCTTACTCCTAAATGTGTCTAAGTCAAATATAGACAGAAAAGCAGGCAGGTGAACTGTGCTTCTCTAATCCCCAACCTTGGTGACATCTGTCAGTCTGACCTGAGGACCTCCATTTCCACACTCTTGCTTGACAGTGAGCAAAAGCAAGATTGTGAGATGCTTGAGCTGATTTCTTAGCACTGTTTTGTGCATTGTAAAATACACTGAAAATGAATGCAGTTCACACTGGGAAAGAAGAGTGAGAGTTTCTGGCAGCCTGCAGTTGACAAGCAGAAGTCTTGAAGCATAGCATTAATTATTTCAGTACAATATAATACAATGTGATAAATAATGTAAACATATTGAAAGTTCAAGGAATATCAGATAAGATTCAGAATACTTGGAGATGAAAGCTTTTATTCAAAGATACTCATCTCACCCTGGAGCGCTCAGGACGATGGCAGGCCTGCTGCGCCCATCACAAACTGCGTCAAAGACTTCTTCCAGCGCAGTAATGACTTCACTTTGAAAGCAAAACACTAGCTTCAAGTTCTGCTAGGACAAAGTACGTAGTGCTCTGTGCTCTCACTCTGACGTGCCTAAAAGAACCTTCAAATCTGTTGCCTTGACAAGATTAACTCAGATGAACTTCAACCAGTTCCTATTTATCTTTACTTGATTTTCTGTACATATGGAGGTTTTTGTTGTTTCAGAAATTAAAACCCCTTTACTTATACTTTTATTTAAATGGCAAATAACTATTCACTGGACAACAGTGCTTTTCTGAGGTGCTCTTTTTAGTATTTTTACTGTTTATTAGAACCACACCCACAGTAAGACTTCTTTTTATCATCTTTTTGACTATCTGCTGACAAAACCTGTAAGTTGTCACATCTGGTAGGGCCATTATTGATAGAAACCAATGGCTCAGATGCTAGTTTCCTGTAATGACAACTGTCACCCAAAATTTTCCATCTATTAGCTATAATTCAGAAAATGTGAAAATACCAATCCTGTGAACCAGCCTATGGGGAGGTATGTTTGAGTTATGTGACTTTTGCAAAGAAGCACTCACAGTGCCTGCTGGGCATCTTTTTTCTTTTGTTGTCCCCTCCTCCTACACCACTCCCCACCCCCCCCACCCCCCCCACCCCCGCCGAGATGCTGTTTCCCAAGACTCCCTTTTATTACCCACCAGTTTGGCAAACTTAGGCACAGAAGCTTTGTGTGTCAGAAACACCCTCAGAGAGCAGAAAACATAATTTACTGTGGTTTACCTCTTTCCTTATCACAGCTAGAAGTGCAGACAGGTGTATCGCTTTGGCAGCTGCAAGACATGATGAAGTCAAAAAGCCTCCTTTAATTTAAGTTGTGGCTAAACATGGTCAGTTTATCCTTCTTTAGTGCAACAGCTTCTCAGGCTGCAGATCCTTATTTGGAATTATTTTAGTGTGCCTGGAGTCAAGCCTAGGTCAGGTCATATGTTTCATCAAAGGAGGAAGTTTCTGAGGATGACCATCACAGCTGCAATAAACCCACACAATAGCAACCAAGGTTTTGTCTCAAAGCTTGGCAGCAGCAATAGCTTATTCCCTTGTGTGTGTATGTGGAGGAGGGGGGTAGTTTTAAGACATAAATACCTTCTGGCTTTCAGGGAAGTTTCTTGTTCAGTTTTGAAACATTTTTCAACAAAACTATCTACCTTCTCACAGGTACCCTCAATTCCCACATGCTGCACATGTGAAGTCTTTGGGGCATTTTCCTCCTCACCCCTCTTCTCCCCATTTGAAGTAGCAAAATAGCCATCAGCAGATCTTGTAGACCACAGTTGGTGCTAAAGGTGAAGCTATGGTATTGACAACTGATTTCTACAAACCACCCCTTCTTTAAACTGGTAACACTGCATGAGCAATCCCTGCACGTTTTTCTGCAGGGGGAGCTTGTAGTCCAGTTTAGACATTGGAACCAGAAAAAAACAACTGAAGAACTTCTGGTTCTTTCAGCTGGAGTCCAGATTAACTAAACTCTTGCCATTACTCCCCAATTGAAGGAGGTTGCAAAGGCTTCAGTCACCTGGAAAGTGCTGTATGTTAGCAAATCCATGCTCTGAAAGGGACAACTTATGAAGGAAATGAAAGCAAAACCTCTACCAGAGGAAGTTTCGCTTCACAGGTTTGTAGGCTAGTGACGCTTTTTTTCTCTGGGAGCACCCTTGAAGAAGGAGAAACATGAGGGCGACAAGCCAAACCTCTTCCACTGGGCCACTTACAAGCTCACACATTAAACCTGGTTTCTGACTCTGTGCCAGGCAGAAGCAAGGGTTTCCATGCCAGCAAACCAGCAGGTACAATCCATGCTTCACAGCAGTCACCTGATAATCAGCATGATGGCACTCAGTGATCACCCCCTCCCCCTCAATCTGTTTTAGGCCCTTTCACAACAAAAAGATGCCTCTGTAAGCAATATACGACCCTTAATCTCCATAGATGCAGTGATGCCAGCAAATGCTTTTCTCCACTAAAAATAACAGCAAACAAAATGGAGACTGACACATTTTGCTTGGGAAGTATTTTTCTTCTCTGCCCTTCGCAAGTCATTTACTGACTTTCTTTCATATTTCATAACTTAACATCTTTTCTCCAGACAGCCAAGGTGAGTTGTGCATCTCTCTATGTTCAGTCTTCTGCTTCTGACATTGAGAAAACCTACAGTATTCAGCTGTGCCACCTGGAGTAACCACAGAAGTCAGGCATTTTGCTGAAATTTGAAAATTGTTAGTTAATGTGCATGAGGTTTGAACCAAAGTGACATAGAGGAGGGAGAGGCAAGAAGTGAATGTGGCTTGAGGATATCCCACTTGAAATTTTCTCTGCACAGTATGTGATGATGAAATGGGAGATAAAGAAACATGTTTTGCTCCTCAACATGATACTGTTCAGGCTCCAGTGTCAGTCTGGTGCCATCCCCAAACCTGTAGTAGCTCACCCTTGGTAATATCTCATGTCTGTTCTGCAGAGCACAATTCCTGGAATATAATGAGCATCAGAAATCCAAGTGCTAATGCTGTAGCCAATTTTGGCCAAGCTGTGGGTTTCATCTGAGTCATGCAATGTGGTTTTAAAAGATTGACAGAAAAGCGTGACTTGGCAGAAAGCGTCGCTAGCGTGAGTTTTAAAAGCAATCTTCTCAAGCAATTAGAAGCCATCAATTTCTGTCACAGAAGAGCCCACCAGTTCTCTCATAGTTTATCACCCCACCATCTGCCCAATTCACTACACATCATTTTGGCCTTTTCCTATACTGCACCAAAGCAACGGTGACTGCCATATGTGTAACATCCATAGAATTAGAGCCAGGGGAGGACCAGTAGATCATTTCACCTAATCTACTGTGTTGCTCAGACCATAGTGCATCACCCAGTTAATTCTGCATTGAATTCAGTGGCTTTGCATGTGTCTGTCAGATCTCCCAGAAGATTGTCCTCATCTTGTTGCTAAAACACGAAGAAATGGAGATCAGCTGTTGTGTTTTATTTTGTTGGTTAATGGTTCGGAAGTGTTTAGCTTCCTAATGCTCATTTGTCTGGTTGAGGCTTCCAGCTGCTGGTTCTTACTTTATTGCACACTTGTGATGGGAGATCAGGTGCTCAGAGCATGAGAAGATGAGAGGTTTGACTGCGTTGTCTAGCTGCAGGTTTACCAGAAGGGCACTTGTTGCTGGAATGAACTCATGTGGACCCAGTCAGCTTGGAATTAGGTTCAGAACAAAGGAGGAAGAAATGCCAGGTAACAGGCCACTGCCAGGTTGTACGCTTTGGTACTTCAGAAGTCTGCTGGAAGGATCAGGCAGTATTGCCCCCTTCTCCATCCCACTGAACAGCCGGTTAGAAATAAGCTAAAACTAAACATATGTTTCCTTCTCCCACCTTTCCCATGAAGCACCAGAGACTGACCTAGTCCCTTCTCCATGGGTTATGGGTAGCACAAAGCTCCTCTCTTCTTAAATGGTTGGTACATCTTGCTCAAATGCTCCAGGTCATACTGGCTAATGGATTTGGGATCAAGCAGAAGTATTCCTTCAGGTCATGTTGACTTGTGCTGCAGAGCGCTTCCACCCAGCTCTTCTTCATTGCTTCAGATAACTTTCCAAGCTCCTTCGGCATCTCTGTCTCCAGAAAAGCTTTTCCAATGACAGGGCTTTGCCCAAAGCAGCAGGCCTGCAGGCTCTCTCCATTAATCCTGTTATCTGCTTGTGGTAAACACCAGCTCAGCCCTTTGAGGACTGAGATATTTTTGTCAGTTAGCAGCCGTTCTTACCACCTTCTCTTCTACATCTAGCCAGTTCCTCAGAGCATCTCATCTGACTATATATTTCTGTGAAATAGGAATCTTGGGAAGAAATAGGTCTTCCCCCTCCCGCTATTAAAAACAAGCCCTTTGAGTCTTCAGGGGTTTATTTCCATGTAATTAACATTGAAAATTGCAAATACAATATATATTCTAGTACAATCAAGAAAAGAACATAGTTTATCTTTGTGACAGTAACAACACTTGAAGACTTGTGTTGCTCTTGATTAGATTTCTTAGCCAGACTACACCGCTCTCTGGAGGCCCTCATGGCTCTGTAGCCCCCTCATGTCTATCATTTGGATGGAACAGGTGCTTTGCAACTACATAATGGACCATTTTTCAGAACTATAAGCACTCTAAAATGCCAGCATAGGCTATTTGGTGAAGATGAAATAATTTTTTTGTCAAATGGTGTGAAAGCAAACCTCTTTTTTCTCTACAGCCCAGCAGAACAAGCATATTTCCTACATACGCACCCCACCAGCACGCCAAAGTTCTGGTCTGCACATGGGGTTTCAGCCAGGAGTAACACATCCTTCACCACTTGCCTAAGGTCCTACCTGCATTAGGATCCTATCTCAGGTGGGGTGACACTGCACGATCCAGTGCTGTGCAGAAATACAGAGATGAGGTCCTGCAAGTGTTGTGGGGATTTTTTTTGGCACGGTGCCACTCCAACCAACCACAGGGGCTCTTCCTGCCAGGTAAATTGATTGTTTTTCTTTGGAGCTAGGTCTGGCAGGGATATTGCTCCAATACAGAACAATAAGTCCATTAACAGAGAGCTTGAAACAAAGGCACATGACACATGACAAAAATAATGAGAAATCATGATCGCCTGGGAAAAATACTTTAAATGGGATGGTAGAGCCTTACTACCTATATAAGGTGATTGTTAAAACAGCATTAAGGTTGAAGAATGGCTCAGACTTTGGTTAATATTCATGCTATTGGGCAAGCTGACTTTTCTGCCTTTTCATGAATGCATGCAGGGCATTCACCATGCAATGGTGGCATGGGCTGTGCAATCACAGCATGTATCCTTGTGTTGACTGCTCGGCATTAAATCAGTCACCTGAAGGGAAGGCATAACTGGAATGGCAGCTCAGCACAGCAGAGTCCCAGCTGTCCCCCAGGTGTGCACAGTGGCATGCATGGAAGACCCCATCTTCATCCCATTGTCCAGATCCATCACTTCACCCAAGCATGCCACATGGCTCTTTGGAGTGTCCCCAAGGGGAAACGCTATTTACTCAAGTTTTCTCCCAGTAGAAAGCAGGGCATGACACTTGGTGGTGAGAGGTTACATATAAGGGCAATACCTGGCAGTGCAGGAACTGGTGTGCAGCCATGGTTTATGTTTGGAGACTGGGGAAGGCTCACAGGTGATCAGTTTAGATATAATCTTTGTGAACTGGTCGCTGCAGTTAAATTAGGGAGGGGGAATCCAAGCCCTCAAAATACTGTGCCAGCTTTACCAAGGTCTAAGCACTCTGTCCATAGGATTGCAGGAGAGTGCAGGCTTGGTCATGGGTTTGCCTGCTGGTTCAGGTAGCTGTTTCAAAGTGAAGTGCATACATCCGTGCATACGTGCCTGAAGCAAAGGCCAATATACCTGATGGGTTGTATTTCACAGTCCAGCTCCTGCAAGGAAAACCAAAGCCTCTCCCAAGTATACTTCTCCTTGGATAAGGTTCATAGAAGTTCAGGATTGAGCCAGTCCTGAGAAACATCACATCTAGGGCTGACAGCATCCAGAGGCAGTGGAGAGGGAAACTGAAATGCTAACTAGAAAATAACTTTCCTCTCTCCTTTGAAGTCTTGCAGATGCAATGCTGAAGCCAGCCCTCTTGGAAAGCACAGAGGCTCGCTGGGTTGTAAATTCACGTACACTGGGGCTCTTTCAGAAATCCTTTCCAACTTCTGTGAGCAGAGAGTTGTGAGAAATCAAAGCCTTGGGTAAGTAGGGCACCTATTGTATCGAGCCTTTATCTTTTCTTGAGAGAAGATGGGAAAGAGCAGGAAGTTTGATGATTTTGCAAAGCTAAAACAAAAGTTTATTTCAGTAGCTGGGGGATATCACAGGCGTCTTCACAGCAGTTTTAAATTTGCATCTCTCAACATTTGATGTCCTCAGCATGCAAGGAACGTACTCAGGCAACTCTGAAAACGTGTAGGGAAAAAGGGAAATTATGCTAACAGGATAACATCCTTGTTTAACTTATTCTCTTGTGAATTTAAACTGTACTTGGGGATGTCATTGTTGAAATGATTCCTCTTGTTCTTAATTGTCAGATGCCTCTTTTCAAAAGCCTAAATATTATTGCTGGGGAAAAGATGTTGTCTGTGATGTTGCTTAAACTCGTACTGTCCCTGGAGTGCACGGTAAACTATTCATGTGCTCAGAAGAACATGGGAATGTGTGAAAAGTCCTGGAAAAAATATAATTACTGCCTGATTTTTCATCCTCAAACCTATTCTAAGCAGCCTCAGGCACCTATTGGGACACATGAAATAATGAAGAGCCAAAATCTGGGTAAGGTTTGTAGTAATGCAAAAGTAACATCCCACCGTTCCTGGGGCAAAAAAGTGGATTTGAGCAGGCAAGGAAAGCCAGGACTGACATGAGCACTTGTGCTGCTGTTTCCTTCCTAGGGCACAAGACCATTAATTAATGGCTCCTTTGTAAATTGACTCTCAGTAAGAGTCATGTTGTAACAAGGGGGTGCACCATGAGGGGTCCTTCAGGGGAGCACCTTCTGAGGATGGAAAATGAGGCATCTAAATCTGCTGAGGTGAATGCCAGATGAGAATTTGAGCAGTGGGATGTATCCTCATCCACTATATGCTGTGGATCAGTTTCACTAGGGGCGTGTGGCAGTGAATGCTTAATGCTGCAGGTTGGAGACGTCTACCTGGCCTGGAAAATTAAAGAACTCAGGTCCATCCTTGACTAGCACACAGTATTGTAGCTTCACTTCTAACTTATACTGGGCCAAAAAATGGTCCTTAGTATCTTGTACCACAGGGGGAAACTGGCTGTCATGTACTCTGCCTTGACTGTCATGTTGAGGGTGTATTTTAATGTTAAGCCTTTACTATAAACATGTCAACCATTATGTTTCTGGAAGTTCTTCATCAAAATTTCTCCTCTGTCAGTGTAAGCATTGGTGTGTCTGAGTCTGCTTTTCTGGGGGATTTGAATTCTGTGCACTATGTTGCTCTTAGTGAACCCTATCGTAGTTGTATATGTGATATGTTCCATAAAAGTGTATTGTAATGTTTTAGAGCTCTCTGTCTTTCAGGATGGATGATGCTAGACAGAGGTATGTCAGTGATAACTTGCAATGACGTTTTAAATGTTTGCAGTTGTAGGCGATTGTGTGTATTAAACAACTAGCTAAACAAGTTCAAATCATGTTTCGTGATCTTTCACTTGTTTGCACAGAGTTAGGTGCAGGGTCAAATTCTCATTTATGATCCTGTTGTAAGTTCAAAGTCCTGTAACGTTAACTGTGTTAACCGTGGGTCACGTTAATGATGTTAACTTCAATCACAGAAAAAGTGAGCTGTACCTGAGCAGAAAGCTTGCACACGCCTTGACATACCTCTAACAATATGAGCTCTGAACACTCCATTCATACCTATCTGATAAGGTGTTTCATCTTCATTGGGACTAGATTTTATTCTCTTACTGTTCTTTAGCTGATATTTTATGAAGATGTCTCTCCTGCCTTTTAATGTTCTTTTCTTGTAGTGTTCTCTACATTTAACTGCTAATAAGATAGTTCAGAGGGCTGAAAGGTTTCTCTTTGGGTATTCAGCCATGACTGAAACGACTCCGTTTCACCAGAAGGCTCAGAAACTGTTGCTTTGAGGGTTATGTCACTGGTATTCTAACGAACCAGTGGGAAACTGAGACTTTTCACAGCAGCCAAAGGGAACCAGGTGCATTAATCTTCCTGAAATTCAGTAGAAGGTGACAACTACACTATTGCAAAAGTTAAAATGGAAACTTTGGTCAGGAGTTCTCATGACAGCAGTGGGCTGTAACGATTACATGACTGTGTCCTGCTTTTATACTCAGATTGTGACACCCTTTCTTTACTTACACCTCTTATTTTTTTGTTTTCCATCATGGTGCATGCATTGGGGAGTTTGTGCAACAGTCTGACATGCCTTAAACCAAATTAAACCAGAACTAATGATGCCAGGAAGGACTATCTGAATCCCAATCAGAAACACCACCACCATTTCTACCAAGCTGTCCCTCCCTGGGGTCTTGTGCTATTCCTTCATAAGTTTTGGAGCAAAAGGCTGTTTATAGCCTCATTATAGGGTGTTTAGCATTAAATGTCAGGAAGCATCTGCTGGCACATTTCACAGTAGGAGACTTGTAAATTCTGCAAGTGAGTTTGGGTAGCTGTCGTGAATATACATGGGAGTTCCCTCCAGAGATTTGAATCATGTCTTTGAAGGCAAGTTAACACAGCCTTGTTGCAAATACACTTCAGAAAACCAGGTTCTCAGCAAATGGTCAAGCTGAATACTCAACAGTAGGCATTCTCATCTTCCCTCGTTTCAGTAACATTCACTCTCTGGTCTATATTGTAGACTTCTTTTGCTGGTATTACTGCCATGTGTGAAGGCACACTTCCATGAGACACTGGTTTCAGGCCTAGCACTGGCTGGACCCTGGCATCACAGTCCATTGTGCCATAGGCTGTGACAACACCAGTCTTTGTGAGACTGTTTTGAACCAGTTGCTGAAAAGATGTATTAAAAAAAAAAAAAAGAAGGAAAAAAAAGAAAAATGAAGCAAGAAAATGAAAAATACCTGTAGGTCTTGTTTGCATGGCAATGACTTCAAGCAGACATACGCAGACCCCCACCAGCTTGTTGTCACTATACTGTGCAGACATTGCTTTTATGCCAGTGACTTGGATAACGCAATAAAAATGTAAACAAATACACTTTTTTTTTCTCCAAATCAGCTCCCAGTCTGAGGATGGGGGCACACAGGAGTTTCTGGGAATGGTTTTTGTGTGGAAGCCAGTGTTCTGTGAAACTGCACTGGTGGTTTGTGGCATAACTACTCTGTTTGCATGAAGACCAAACCAGTCTGAGCTGCGGTGTCCTTACTTCAAAGTAGCCATTTCTCTTCACACCTAACCAGTATGTGTTCTTAGATATCCAATTATGTATGGCTGATAACCTGTATGGTCTTTGTGGCCTACATGACACGTCCTAAAGCATGAAGTAGGGCTGGTCCTTGTCCAAGATGTTGAGTGAAATCATGTGGCTGATGGACACATCTGTGTTTTAGGACCTGTTTTCAGTTAGACTGATTTTTTCATTCTATTTGGATATGCAGGAGGGCCAAACCCTAACATCTTTCCTTTCATCCATCAGTGTTGTGCTAAACTTCCATATTCCGGGGTATGCTTTTTTCTGGTGGGATGAGTGTCCACAAGAAATCACGAGAGATCTGTCTGTTGCCATGCCTCTTTCCCAGCACATCAGAGGTATAGGAGGAAGCCACAACATAGCAAGATATTTCTAAAGCAGAAACTAAGGATGAAGAAACATGCTCAGTAGCTCTGCACAAACAGACTCTGAATTCACAGAGGACTAGAAAAATAGGTTGTTGGTGTACCCATAGTCTAGAAGATAGGAGAGGGAGGAAAGTTTCCCAATACATTGTATTATGTGAAGGAGACAACAACTTTTGAAAAAACTCCTCTGTAAGTAATGTACTGGGAAAGAGCTGAGGTTGTTAAAGGAAGGGCAGATCATGTAAGCAGTTCTTGCAAAATGGCTTTCTGTTAGGCAGCAGCAGATCTTTCCCTTTAAAAATTGCATCATTCTTCAACAGTAGCTTATTAACTCCAAAGAAATGGTGTTCTCATGCTATGAAAGCTCTCAGCTCAATCTGTACTCTCAGTTGCAAGTTGTTAACCATTGTTAATTTGAAGTTATTTTTGCTTTAGTGACCAAAACAGCAAAGACAGGAAAGAATTGTAATTTTGTGTATCCTCCAAGACCAATTCTGAATACTGTGTAAAAGTCTTCCTAACAGCTCGCTGACTCATAGCTGTAGTGCCTGGAGGCAAAATGCTAGCAGGAGAGGCTGTCGTATTACTAGTGATACTAAACCTGAAATCTGCACTATGTGACGCCTTTTTCTCAAGAAGATGTTCTTATGTTTCAATAATAGTATTATGAACTAATACAAGAACTGGCAAGTAAGCAGAAAAATTATTATTCATTTGTACACCCCACCCCCACCCAAAGGTGAGTATTCCCATTTAAAAGAAAAACGTTCTTACCAGGACTTTGGGATAGCCTGTGCTTTTGTTACATGAGAAATTACTTAGCAATTCTCATGTACTGTCACTGGCATGTTTCTAAACAACTTTTAGCCCCTGATGTCTCCTACTCAGTCTTTTGAGGAAGTGAAGAACTATTATTCCCTTTTATGAATAAGAAAATAGAAGTACAGCAGCATTAACTGACTCACACAGAATCTGTCACAGATGTGAGAAGGGATTTGAGCTTCATTTCAGTGTTGCTCAGTCTGCTATCCTTCCTTCTTTAGGTGTCCACATGACCCTATTAGTCATAACCATGGCCCATTATCTACTGGGAGAACTTTAAATAAAATGGTACGCTTTCACTGCTGTATTTGCAAACCAAAGAATAGATTTAATTTGGAAAAGGCTGCAAAGAATGGTGGTACTGACAAGTCTGTTTTCATTAGCCGAGAACAAACAGAACAAAAAAACACCTAACAGACAAGATGGTTAAGGAGATGTGAATTACCTTTTAAAAAGCCTTCCACTTCAATAATTCAGCACATTGTAAGGAATGTAAAAAAAAAATAATAAATTACTTTGTTTCTTTGAAAAAAATCCTTCTTTATTCCTTTGACACTATTCTGAATTTTTCAGGCAGAAGATGTCATCAAATCTAAAAGTAGGAGGCAAAAAGGCCTACAGGGGCAGATCAAAGCTTGTGAATTTGCCCTGGAAGTTTGCATTATTGAATTGTAGGAAAATCTGCAATGCTGGTGTAGTTTGATAAACACCATTATTTAAGTAACATTTTTTCTATCTTAAGAAGTTTTCATTTGACATCCTATCCAGTTGTACTGAGATGATTTATTTAGGTTAGGTCTGTCTCTGTCTCAGAATTATCTTTGTAAACTATTTTAGGCTGAACAGGGCATTGAAACAAATAACTTTGTGTCAAAAGCTGAACTTACATGGGTGGGTTTTTTTGCACAACCACGGCATCCAGAGGCTTGAATCAGGATCCTGTTGTACTTCACACCATGAACCCCCTGAATAATGGATTATCCTGCAGACTTTACATACTGTATGTCCTTTTGGGAGGCAGTGAGATGTCTGACCTTTGAGAAAGATTGTACTTTGTGACTGAAATTCTCTGAGTACCATCCAAGAAAATAAATGTTGAGTGCAGAAAGTTGAGTACAATGTGTTGTTTGCATCTCTGATGGCTCCTTTAGCTGCTGCAGTGTGCACCAGCAGGTTTTTAAGGCTGCATGCCTCTTAGATGAATTAAGAGTCCTGGCCATGGTCTATAAACCTTTGTAATACCTGATGTCATACCCGAGTCCAATGATCAATTGCTTTTTATTTACTCAGTGCCACGTTCCACCCACAGCTTTGGGAACTTTTGCAGTCCTTATCAAGTACACGAAGCACACCAAGACATTCTGTAACTTCTGGATCACATTCAGTGTGCCCTTGCACAGGTTTACCTCCAGATCCTGGAAAGCGTGGTGTTCCCTAGCGAGGTTTGCAGCCGAGCTGGGGAGAAGCCTGGCGTGCTCTGTGGAGAAACCCTCCACGGATTTTAAAAGAAGCTGCGGCTTTTTGTATGGTGCTGAAAACAATCCCTTCTGGTCGTCGTGACAAACAGCTTCAGGTAGAAAAGAAGACACAGAGCAGCCAGGTAGGACAATTTCTTCATTTTTTCTACTAAAACAAAAGTGTAAAAACTTGCATAGGAGTCCAGATGTCAGCTATTTTTCCCTATATATTTTGAATTTCCTCTTGAATACTGGATTATTCCCCATCAGTAAATGTCAGTTTTCAATAATGGGTCTTGTGTCTAAGTCTTCTCTATGTAGTGCCAGCTTTAGTGTGTCAGTGACACTCAAAGGTAGGGTGAGTTGGGACCACTGCACTGAGGCATTAGCAAAGCTCTCCAAAGTCAGTGGGAAAGCACATGACCATTTTACTGACTTTGGATCTCGGTCCCTCTTCTCTCCCTGTTTAAAATTTCTCCATCTCTGTGTGTTTAAATCTAAAGGTGCTCTGAGCTCTCCCTATCGCCATTACTGGTGACTGCATATTAATTTAACAGTAAAGGCATGAAACACAGGAATGTTCTGCTTCCATCATAAAGGGGTTTGCATCATAACTGACTTTCTCTGGAGGAGGTGTGCTCCAGCTCAAACTGGTAAATGGGCCAGTTAATGAGTGTTGCTCTCTGGACTGTTGTGTACTAAGTGATAAATGGTCTCACTGCCTTTAAAACTGGGGTGTGTGAGACTAGGATGGAGCATTTCAACCCCTTGCTTATGACTCTTATATAGAAATCACACCATCAGGTTTCACCTGCATATGCCTTTCTTAGTGTAGTTATTTTTGTTTCTTTAAACTAGTATGTGACAGACTGCAAAGAGTTGATGCCATCTCATGGATGCCCAAAGACTTTATGAAAGTGGAGAACTGACATGTTGGAGCACATCCAAAGTACCTTCTGTACTGCAGAGAAAAACAACTCCTTCCTGCCCAAATCCTTGCTCATCTGACATAAGAAATCTTCCAATGTTCCCCCATATCTGTCACCAGTTTGACTGTCAACCCAAGACTAAGACGCTCTAGCATTTATTGAAGGAGGATTTTCTCAACAAATCATTGGTCTTCGCTCTTTGATCATGAAGACATGATTATTCAGGTATCTTGATACAGGCAAATGTCCCACAGAAATCAGCAGGAGATTTCCTAAGTGACGCCATGGAGGGAAGAAAACTTTTTGTTTTAGCTAAAGTGAATTTGCTGCACTAACCTTGACATATACCTCTGCAAATAATAAATTAGTTCAAAAACAGTATTGAAAGGAAAGGTTAAGGTCATAGTATTGGCGATAGAGGCACTGTGTTATCTCTCAGTGTTGGTTGCAAACCATCAGGGGAAAGGAACACTGCAGTTGGCATTACAGAACTGTTTACTTTCTTTCAAGATAATAACTTATTTTTCTTAGCAATAAAAACTCTCTGTGGATCTCTATTTAGCCAAATGTATCACTTATTGCACTTCAGCTTTGGTTCCGTTAGCTTATTCATGACCTGCACATAGTTTAGCATTACTGAAAGTCACTATTTTGCTTAAGCAAAAGACTAACTGGAAGGAAGGGAACAGTGAAATAGTGAATATTTCACTATGAGTGAATAGTGAAATATTTGCTGATAGCAAAGTGAATCATACTATTTGCTGGCAGCATGACTCTCTTCAAGTCAGCCTGGACACCTGCTTCCAGTTTAACTGGGTATAGTTCATCACCACCAGACAAGACAGATCCCCAGGGTAAGACCAGCTAGTTGGTTGTCTGCCTTAGAGGGGCCACTCTGTGTTAGCTAGTGACCCACCTTCACATGTGCTCAGCGCGGCAGTGCTTAGTCTGGATAGACATCCAGTCCCTCACACTCATACGTCCAGTTTAGGACCCATACGTATTTGCATGGGCTCAGCATTGGCTCCAGGAGGAGCAGGATTAGGTTCTTGTGTCCGGGTAAACTGATACAGAGGTGAGACAAAAAGCCACCTGAGTCTCCAACACTCATATAGAAGGAAAGCTCAAAGAGCTGAGTTCTGCTCTACTGTCCATAGCTATGTATATATTTAGATAAATTTATGTCTTTTAAAAACTGTTTTTCACATCTCAAAGGTTGAATTAGGGGGTTTTACTAGTGCTTCCAATGCCATACCCTAAGCAGGAGCACTGAAATGAGGCATGTAGGTAGGTCACAGTCTGTTAAAGACTTCACTTTTCCCTACATGCTCCAGTGATGGGCAGCAGCGTGAGATGCCTAGACCGAGGGTTAGGCAACACTATGGTAGATGTAAGGTCAAAGCCGGGTGCTTGACCTGTAGACAGGGCCAATAACTATGATCTGTAGATAAGCCAGGCTCCTTTTCCCTTTCCCTGACTCACTGCAGGGGCCTGTGCAGCTCCCTGCCCACGTCCATAGGTTATTCAGTGTTATACTTTCATCCATTGCTTCCTTCCTACTCCATTGTTCATGTGAGCCTGAGTTTACTGGGACTTGCAGCTACCACAGGTTGCAATTTCAGTGCCAGTGTGGATTTCCTACTAGTTTAACATTAAGACCTTCACTTTCCTTCCCCTTCCCTTTGATAAGAGCTGTTCTGTGCAATTTACGTTGTTGGGAATACGCTTTCCCCACCTGCCATTTCACTTCTTGGACAAACAAGATCTAGTTTACTTTTCCATCTTAAATCTACAGCTTTGGCTTTACAACGGTACAAAAGATATTGATACAGGTGTGAAGGGAGTGAGAACAATGGTTTTGATTAATTTATGCTTGGTTGCAACACAGTGCTGTCTTGCATTCCAATTAGGATTTATCTCCCTGCTGTTCTCTTCTAGACCCCCCCAACCCCACCTTTGGTGTGGTGTCCTTGCGTACTCGAGGGAAAGGGTGGCCATCTCAGGGTGTTTCTGTCCAAGGGCTCTGGCTCTGCACTGGGGGGGGATGGCTGGAGTGGCAACTACCGCGCACATCTCCTGAAGGCTGCTCCCCCGTAACAAAGCTGTGCAAACAGATGTGTATCTACTCCTGAGTTGCTGTAGTTTGTAGGAATTGTCACATGAGCATAAACTGAAATTTGTGGTGATTTGTGTTTGTCTGTGGGGCTGTAAACCATGACTACTCGAATTAACATCCTCTTCAGCTATTTCTGCCACAAGAACAGCCAGTGCCTCTGCTGCCTGTGTTAGGCCTCCCAGGTACCTTACAGGGAGCCCTAGACTCCACACATAGCAAACACAGGCATCTACCTGAAAATACGTTAAACTCACTGGTTTTCAGTGCTTTTCATTACTACTGTATCAATCAAGCAGTGAGGTTTTCTATCAGTTTAGGTCTGATTCTAAGGCTGTTTCACTTCATCCTAGTATGCTCCTAAAGTTTCTTTTTTTCACATTTGAATCCTTTTGCTTCTGCTGCCTAGCCTTCACAGCTCCCTAAAGTGCCTGCCTTCTTCCTTTGAGTCCTCCCCTTCAAGTGATCTAAGAGCCTCCATGGACACCCCTTCTTGTTTCGCTAAACAAACCAAAGACTAGAAATGTGAACCAAAAACCTGATCAAAATTGTAGAATTGCAAGATGAACTGCAAATTGAAACCAGCTTCCAAGAGATCATTCATTCAAAAACTTTACACCACACCAGGTGTTGATTAATGAAGCAACACACACTTTGGTCTATTTAAATTTCACGCCTCGCTGGCATGGTTGCCTCATGTCACAAACATTTTTGGGAGTCTCAGGGTATAGATGTGTGACCCACAAGTTTACCATGTGCCAGGGAGTTTTCCCAGAGACAGCTGGTCACCAGACACTACTTTTGACGCTGTCTGCCTGCCAGAGATCGTAATTCTCTGGACTGTCACCAGTTTCCCTCATGGTTAACCCTTGCTGCAAAGTTGTGCTGCAGGTGGGGTGGCCAGGCTAAAATATACTTTTCTTTATTTGTTTACAAACAAGATCTCTTCTCTTGGAGTTTTTTTCTTGGAGTTGTGTAAATATGTTCTTTCCAAATATGCTCCACAAACTCACTTGGGAGACTGCCTTTGCCTAACCCCATTGTGTTTTATGATACTTTTTCTCCTATGGACAAAAGAGCAATCTGTAGGGAAAAAAAAACCACGTCCATGACTTTCTGGGTAGACATAACCTGTTCAGCAGATGGCATCCAAAGAAACACTCAGACCTCTGTCTGAACCGTTTACATTTCTGTGCCATGCTCGCCCCAAAGCTAATCCACTCTTGCTTTTTCTAAGAAAAATTATGACTTTCATTTACTGAGGCAAGAATTTTATTCTGTTCTGATTACACCATCTTTGCAAAGATCTTTAGGGATTACATGTGTTTTCTAGTATTTTGCTTCATTCCAGGGAACCTGACCAGATGCTAACAGTCCTTAGAAGACACTTCTTCACGCTAGCCCTGCAAAAAAAGCCCTGTCAAACTAGCCTAAGTAGTCACACAGGCAGCTGTATGCTTGTGGTACCAGTAGCCTAATGTGGAACTGGGAGGTAGGCAGAGCTCTGGTTTTGAGATGTGCCACATCCCGGATGAAGAGTGCTTTGTCATTTGCCAAATTGACAAATTGATTCAAGTCTATACAAAAGTTTAAAATGCAGATTTGGAAATAATAGGATACAGCACACAAAAAGAAGCTAAAATAACAAAACACACCCTGAAGGATATGCTTAAGAGTACAGTTTCTTATTGGCTGCACTAAGCCTCATGTAGCTTCCACCTGCCTTTCTATTCTTTTAAGCTGGGATGTCCTGTCATTACCTGAAGATTATCTCCCTGGGGAGAGGAGGCACCAAAAAAAGGTTGAGGGTTTCTTTCTGTGCCATACCAAGCTAGAGAGCCGTGGGTTTTGTGTTTTGGTTGGGTTTGTTTTTTTTTTTTTTACTTCCTTTTCAAGAAAACTTCTTTCTTTGTTTCTCCTGACTAGGAATTTGGTACCACACAGTATTGCTGAAACCTTACTTAATTCCCTTTAGTCTCTCAGAGTCTTTGATGAATTTTTCTGTTGTGTGCTTTCATTAGCACATTCCTAGCTTCAGGCTGTGTGTCATTGCCTTCTGGAGATACACTGGCAAAACCTTGATCACTGTGTCAGAAAGAGCAAATGCTGACTCTTCTTATGGGGCCCACAACTAATTTTACCCCGCAAGCAGCACATGAAAAACAAGCATGGTATGCCAAATTGAAACACTGGGAATAGGGTGTTTAACTTAAATACCCGCCTCCCTTTCCATATACGTCCTTGTTTTTAAAGGGATCTTCTGTAGTACACCCCAACAAGAGAAATGGCAACAATTAACCTCAAGTAAGAGCTGTATCCCCAGCATCCTTGTAGCTGTAAGCACTGCTCTGGGTATTTCTCACTGACTTAGCTGCTGTTGCCTTCTGCCCCTTCAGGTTCTCCTAAATTTTTGGGAGAATAACAGTCCCTCCTTAATCTGCCATCACATCCTGAAGGCCCTGTGCAACCATCAGTTTATTCCTCTCTTTCATACAGCTGCAGGGGATTTACGTGCATAACTTCAATTTGAATTAATGGGAATTCACTGCTTTAAACACTGAGTGTCCATGTGCGTGGAGATGGGAATAATACAGGGATTTGTTCTCAGCCATGTAAGTGCAGAGAAACATGCTTTTCTTGCTTTTCTGTCAAACACCTGGAGAACAGACAAAGGAAAAATCTAACATAAAATTAACTGGCACCAAATAAAAGCAAAGGCTGACACTTCCAGGACCTGCAATGGCTGTGCTGTGGCCATACTGGTGCAGCCATGGTGGCATACAGTTTATTTACTGCCAAGGTGATGCGGCAATTGAGTGCAAACTGTTGAATTGAGTGCAAAATGTTGAGTGCAAACTGCAAAATGCAGTTTCCTTGGGGAAATCTCCAGGGAAATAAATGGTTTTGTGCCTATTTCTGCCATGTTGTATTAGCACAGACATTTTAGATCTTTGGTTAATTAGCTAAAATCTGATGTTTCAGAGGGGAGCCAGATTCTCTCTTCTCAATACATTAGACTCCCTGGGCCTTGTTTCATAAGATGGCTGGGTTGTTTGGTTTTGGTGTTTTTTTTCTGACTCCATCCTTTGCCACCAGGCAGAGGTTTTCTTATTCTCAGAGCTCACAGAACTTGAGTTATGACAGGTCAAGAAGCCACCCAGTCCCATTCATCAGTGCTAGAATAATACACTCCTATGTGCTCCTGCCCGCTTTTGGGACCATGCCCCGATGGAATACTGGTGCTGCTGCCCATCCCTAAAGTGAACATCAGTAGGTCACCCCTGAGCTCCCCCTGACCTCTCTGAAGTGGGCCACCTTACCACCATCTAGCCAGCAAAAGCTATAGTAATATAATGAGGACCTAACATAGAAAACACTACTATAAAATATACAAAATATCATTGGAAGATCATATTTTTCCTGGCAGGCTAGATGTAGTTGTAACCTGGAAAAGAGATAGTACAGTTATATGTGCACATAGTGTATTTAATTTGGAATTATGGTTAAAATGTTTATGAGCATAATGGATGTGACATGATATTTAAAGGAATCCTCTTAGAATGCCACTGAGTTCCTCATGTGAAGGATAATTGACTGTCAGAGCAATATATAATGCAAACCACGAGAGGCTTAAAGGAATAAATTCCAGATCTCTTGGGTGATGCTGTAGGGAATGCAGAAGTTGTCTGCTCCCTGCAGATCTGGGGATCTTCCCCCAAGCTTAGTGCAGAAAACTGTGGAAGTGCAATGGGGGACAGGCCTTCATTGCCACAGTGTGAAACAACCTGTCCGGCTTGGTGGACAGTGGTCTTCAGTGTCCACTGTGATTACCGTCTGGAAAACTGAGGAGCAGATCCATTGCATCCCTGTTCCCCTTTTCCTGCTGAGCTCTCCTAGTACCTCTGCTAGGCACCAGTGCTTGCTTTCTCACGGCAGTGGAGTGTGTACATGGGTTAAACACAACCTGGACCATAGCATCTCTGGGAGGCTACAGGAGATTAAACATTGTATAGCCATTATACAGTCCTTTGGGTGACGTTATATTGCGCCAAAAGTGCCATTTCTCCTATGAGTGCAGCCCATTTTTCCTATATGCACAGCTCTTGGGAAGACTGTAAAACACCAAGGCTTTTTGTCAGGCTCTGCATGGATTGTATTTTCTCTGTGTGTTCAATTATGGGGTCCCACTGAGGGGTATCCTAATTCCTCAGTGGTATGAGCTGGGTTTTTTGATGTGTATCTGAGGAGTGTGCATGCAACAGCGTTTGAAGTGTCACCAGATACAGCACATGTTTGTGTCAGCTCCTGCCTTGCAAATAACAGCAGGAGATCTTGTGTAATACCCGTGTTACAAAGGGCACTTTAGTCGGAGGCTCTAACAAGCTGGGATGTTGCTTTGCCCTCAGCTATTGATTTTTCTATTCACCTAGGCATGATTAGCTTTTAACAAGCCCTTCTCAGCATCCCATCCCTACCCCCACCCCTGAGATTCCACTTTGTTCACTGATGATGATTGGGAAATATGTGCTATAAGTGGTGTGGGCATATCTGGGGTGTGCTGTAGCATCTGATTAATTCCTGTGCTTTTGTCAGGCACATGCAGCATCACAGGCAAATGAAGAGACACAGATTTATAATCCAAGAACGTAACCGTGAGACAGGTGGATCTTCACCACCTCCCACTGACTTCTGCATTTATCAAATCACCTGCTTTCTCATGGGATCACAGCAAACATTTCAGGTACCCATGAGACTTTCCCCCCTTGCAACAGCCCCTTCCGTACCAGAGCAATTAAATGTTTGGCCAGAAGGGAGTTCATAAACACAAAATCCCAAATCTGGTGGGAGCTGGACCTCAGAAACAAGATGATCTTGGGCCTCGTTCCCTGCAGAATCGAGCTCAGCTTTGTCTCCCCTTCAGTGTCATCTGAGAAGCTGAGCACAGATGAAAGCTCTTTGACCAAGAGGTTTTCAGCTCTGCTCCATATGTAGGCTGCAAAGGGGACGGTTGAGAGACTCTACATTAATTTCTGTTTTAAAACATCAGGAGGTATCACATTTGCAGGTGTTGGTGCCAGGAACATGAGATCAATAGTCACCAGAGCAAGGTGCTGCTTTCTTTATGAAGGCAAGAGGTTGCACCTTGATGGATTTCTTACGATTTTCCCCAGCTGATCACTGTTTGCTAAGGGCCTGCAGTACTGGGCAAGGGGCTCTAGTGGAGAAAAGGAATTTTTAGCCAAGCACCCTTCCTTCCCTACTGCAGGTAAGTGTCATTGCACCGAATCCTGATCAGTATGAGTCACGTTATTCTGCAACACACCCACTGAAACTATTTTATGACCATTTTCATTTGGCACATACCTTGCAGCATTGTGTCAGCTCCCAGCTGCTGGAGTAACCACTGAAGTACAGGAACATTTCGGTATGAACGTGCAGTGCTAAAGCTGTGCACTTCAGTTCAGATCGCACCCAGAGGGGTGGAGGCACACGAGTGGGAATCCAGAGCATCTCTTCAAACTGAGTTACTTTGGCTTTCTACAACTTTTATCAATTTTTTGCAGGAGAAGTTAAGTGAATTTCCCTGAGTAGCTCGCAACAGGCAAGGACAGCCCTAGAGCAACTGGTGACTTTGTGACATTGCCTTCCCATGTCCATTTAATTTTCCTCCCACAGTCTGGTCATGATGACAGGAAAATGTAGGATTTCTTTTTCCCTTTCTCTGCAGTGTTCTGGTGTGCTTTCTGCTGCCAGTTGTACAGTTTCACCTGACACATCCTTTGCAGGGATCAAGGATCCTGCCAGTACACTTCATCTTTCCTCACCTGCGATATAGTACATTTTAGGACCTTTGGTCTTTTGTTATTCACTTTATGGCTGTGCTGGTGTTTCCTGGACTACAGCAATTTGCAAATTGGATGTTCCTCCTACACTGTATTTTTTAAACAGCTCTCTGATATTCAAGGAGTGGGCATCAATGTCCCAATTTGTTCCTTTCAGTCCTGTATTTCTTATGCATCCAACTCTGACTTTCAACAGCAAGAAGATGCAGAATATCTCTCACATCAAGGGCAGTCGGGACAAGATGCCCATCTGACCCCTTGTAGCCATTGCAGGTGCTCATAACAACAGATGTGTCGGTGATCCTCACAGTGAAGTATCGTCCCCTACACAAGTTGTGCCTCACTGGCCAGAACTAGTCAGGAAAGGGGCAGAAAGTTAGGATGAGGAAAGCACAGGCTGTGGGAGGAGATCCAGTCACCTAAGGCTGACTCTTGGAGGTTTGTGAAAAAAACCCTTCAGCACCATGTAGAAAGGCTTTTCTGGACTTGTGTCTCCCATGGTTAATATAAGTGATGTACTTGTGTTGTTTTGGGAGCTGGAGATGAGGTTGTTTGCGTGGAAATGACCCCTGGACATTGAGCCAGTTCCGGGTATGCAGGGAGCACAGCTTGGCTCCATCAGCCACGGCCACTTCTTTGCAGTGGGAGGTACCAGCCATGGCAGAGCAGGTCAGGCTTCAAACCTTGCAGTTCAGGAGTTGCAGACTGCAGTTATAAGTCAGTAAGGGAAAGCAAAGATCATCAGTGCTCCTTTCAAACTTTATAGGATAGCTGGAGAAGCATCTAGGTTGACAGTAATTTTAAAAATAGTATTGACATAGGGAGGGCTTCTCTCAAGGTTTGGTATTTAGTTTAAGCCTACACTATGGGATACTCCAGGGTGTGTTTTTCTCCTGTTTCTCTCCTTTGCCCTAGTTACCCTTTCCAGTTATTTGGGGGCATATTATTAAGCCATTCAAAGCCTTGCCAGGTTATGAGGCATGTTTAGATCCTGTGTGCTCCAAAGAGGGTCCTCTGTTTTGCTGTTTGGAAGGAGAGCAAATCTGGTCTGGAGGGTGGGCTGAGGGCAACCCTTAAACATCAGTGTCAGTAAGTCTTCAGTTTTGCATCTTGACAACAGTTGACATGCAACACAGGCTGAACGACTGGAAGTAATTCTCCTAGATACAGTCCTAGGAGAAGGTCTCAATGGCATGAACTGCTACCCATCCCACTCTAAGCTAGCCCTCTGTGACTAGTGGGCAGTTGGGAAAGTGGAGTACTGAAGGGTGAAGCACCATGGTGTGGTGGTAGCTGCCTGGCCAAGAAAACCACTCATTTACTGGAAAGGCAACACACTGAACTTCTTCCCACAACTATGGGTCACAGCAAACCCTCTGCTGCCTGGCTGCAGCTGGCCAGCTGAATCTCTGCCCAGACCATGCTGGCTGCAGTGGGAGCTCAGACACCCAGTTTACATGTACACCCTTTATGCAGGCACCAAAACTGAGACCATGACGTTGCAGGCTGCAGCCCTCCCTGATGTGTTCAGAAATTTGTGAAGAAGGATATGAATGGTGTAATTACTGGTAAGATGCTACTTAGGGAGCAAAGTGTAACGCAAGGACCAGAGACCTTAGAGCTGGGTTCGTAACGCTAAGTCACTCCTGCTCTTCTGGGTGCTTCCATATGTGCTGAGCTTCCCTACATGGGCAGGTTCACTGAAGTCCATGGAGAAAGCATCGCTCAGGGAAAAAGTCATCACCAATATATGTAAGGTGGATTTCAGTGCCAAGAAAAATCATTAACAATACAGCCTACCCAGTTTTAGTTATTTTAAGATCTAAACAAGACCCCAGGCCAGCTGATCTTATGGTTGGGTCCACTCTCATGTCACAGGAAGAACATGAACCTAACTCTAGAAAGGAAAAAAATGACTGTCACTGAGGTCAAAGTTGTAAGCAAGTATAAAGAAAGCAGCAAAAAAAGTGGGAGTAGTGTAGAATTAATTGTCATCAGCTACCATATTAAAGGGGGGGGGGGGGGGGCGGGGGGAAGCAGAAGAAAGAAAACTCCAGAATGAAGCAAGAACAAGGCATTCTCCAAATATGCAGAAGAACCGAAATGAATCCAGATTCTTGTACTTACTTTTGGTTGCAGGAAAAAGCCTGATACTTGTGGCTGTTGAGATGGGGTGTAGGAGGCGAGAACATGAGAAATAGCTAGTGCACGGAGAAATTCCTTCTCGAGTTAGATGCTTTTCTGTTCAAAATCATCTGAAAATTACCTGGGTCTTGAGGAGATCAGTCCTGCATGCCATGTCCCATGTTGGCTGTTTGTGTGGATAATTTGTGTTGGAATTAGGAAGCCATTTCAGTGAACGTTGCCTCAGATAGGTAGGTAAGGTAGCTCGGAAGAACAACCTTTGAGTCACTGCAATGGGGCATAGGCTTTTGTTCTTCCTTTAGAAATTGCTTATAGTGCTATAGGGTCCTCTTCGTTGCCCTCCAGACTTCAACCTTCATGACCACTGGACTGCTACACTGCAGCATCTACTGCCCTACATAGCTTTTCACTTGACAGGACTTTAAAAATTTTTACCTTCTAGAACATAAACTTTGGCAAAGCCTTGACTCTCATGTTACTATAATAAATCAGCTGGTTAATGCATTCAAGTGTTTGTAGGTAGGTTTGAAATTAATTCTAACAGTGTTCACATAAATCCAGTGGGAAAACACAGAAGATAAAGGGAAAGCCAGAGATAAATACATCTAGAAATCTTTCATGTGAAACTTTCCCTTGCTGTCTGCAACAAGTTGGCACGTTCCTGGCAGGTGTTACTGTCAATGCAACTTAGGGAAAGAATATGGCTATCTTAGAATATTGCAATTGACAGGTCTAGGGAAGCGGGAGGTGGATTAAAGTAATGGCTGGCCCAGTTGTAGTCTTGTAGTGTACCTGGTAGGTAAAATACCAGGGGACTGGCATATAGGAAGGCAATGTATGGTGAAGGGTCCCATAACCTGGAAGCAAAAAAAGCAAACATTTTGTTTGTTGAACATAGGGAACGAGTGGGAAGGTCGGGAAGGTTTGGTGAGGAGAGTTGGCTTGACAGCAGTGAGGCCAGGCGAATGTCCTCGAGGCCAAGGGGAGGTCATGCTCTCTGGGATGAGCAAGCCCTGATGTTTTGGTGCTGAAGCAATTCTCTGGCTGGCTGGAGGAAGCTCTGTGGTTGAGTTATGCAACTGTGCTCTATGAGGTTTTTCTCTGCAGAGTTTTTGCTACTCAGAACTATTGGAAAGTGGGTGAGGTGGAGCCTTGGGATCAGCTTGCAGGACAGTGTCTCCTGGGTTTAAGGAGCCCTGACCAACTCCAGCATTAAGGACGCAGAGTGAGGACCTGCTGCTGGGAAATGGATCCCTTACCCAGTTCATCCTTTTTTAAGCAACTTGATATGTTGGACTTTTTTACTCGCTTGGTTTCCTTTTGAAAGCTTCCACGTCAGCAGGAGGTAGGTAAGGCAAGCAGCAGTTGCCTCTGGAATTAACTGAGGTTCTCCAAGCCTAGGCGCTCTGCTTTTCTGCTTTACTTTGTTGCAGCTTGTTGTCCTGAAGCCTTTTGTTTTTAAGGGAGCTACCACACTCTTCCTATCTACAGGAAACAGAATTAAAAAAAAAAAAAAAAAAAAAAAAAAAGGAAGGATTTGGCAAGGAGCCAAACCCAGTGACTGAAGCAAGAAGTAGGGAACTTGAAGTAAGTTTAGTTACTAGGACATTGCATGGCAGAGAGGGTCAGTGGTGGATTTTAAGAGGCCCAGAGAGAAGCACGCAATGACGGTCCGGCAGTGCAAAGAGGCTCCGCTTTCTTAGACGAATGTCGTGGCGCTGCGACCACGGACGAAGCTGTTGGTCCTGGGAGGGGATAAAGCTGCGTGTAAATGAGGAGAGAGGAGTGTGCAGGACTGCTATGGAGGGCAGCAACTTCGTTGCTGTGACTTTTGCAAGCCTTCAAGGGTAAGAGTTAATGCTTTCCTTCCACTTGCTTGCTTTCTCGTCAGTTTTTGGGGTCAGAAAACTCAGATATTGGGTTTTTTTTTCAGACCCCGAGAGTTTTGCGAAGCTTAATCAGAGCGCTTGGGCTTCAGCTTCTTTCTGCGGGCGGGCTGATAGACTCCTGGGTGGAGTGAGCTGAGCTGTGCATGATTTCAAGCAGCAGCAGCAGACAGCCGCCCGGGGAAGCTGCTATTGTTTGCATTGTTCCAGGGGGAGCAGCCTGCAGCCCGCATTGCTGGTGGGGAGCTGGCTCTGCCTCCGTGTTGATGGGTAACTTGAGCACTGCAACTAACTTACCTGAATGCAAATTTTCGACGGCCATCCTGGTGTCAGTTTAAAAAGTGTTTTAATGAAGACAGATGGAGGATATCGGGTCATTACTTTAAAACGAGGCAGATAACAGACTGAGTCTGTTTCCCAGCAATTATAGCTAATTGCATTGGCACATTGGAGTGTAGGGGTAGGAGTACAAAGTTCCGTGGGTTTCTGTATGTATAGCTTGGAATGGCACCAGTCACTGAAGGGCTAGCTCACCTCATCCAGAATACCTCTTCAGGTATTTATAAAGCTGGGAGGTTTCAGGGGTGCTTTCAGACTCTTTCCAGTGAGATTTAAACCAGAGTCACCACTCCTTTTGTAAACCCAAGAGTGATCATTTGTGGCTTCTTAAATTTATTCCAGGGTGAATTCAGACAAGCCTGATTTCTGCCCCAAAAGAGTGTCATTCTGGGACTAAAAGCACATGTTACTGTTGTCCATCTTGCAGCTTGCTTTCTGTATTTCCCACTTGCAAAGCAGGGAGTGGTGCAACACATGCTACTCCCTGTTTTGCTTTTGAGGTGTTCAAACATGAGAAGATGTAAGGAGGGGTGGAGAAGCACAGGTATTAATGTATTTCAGTGTTATAAGATTATTAGTACTAATTATTTCTAATGGCTGAAATTTTCTTGTTTGCTTTTGATAGGGGAAAGCAAATGCATTGTATTCTTTGGAACCAGAATTTGAGCAACTTGACTGAAACAGTTAATACACCATAAGTTTAAAGGGGTCCCTTTGCAAATGTGCCTTTGCATGGCACATTAGAAGGTCAGTCCATGCCAGGTGTGCCAGGCATTTACATAGCTGTTGCCAGAGCATGAGCAAACATTGCACCAGCTGTGATGCCCTTGTCTGTGATATCTGGGAGTGAACACAACCCTCCTGCTTTAGCACCCGATATATGCACTCCCCTTAGCAGGTATGCAACTAAGGCATGGAGAAAACAGGGAGTTTTAGGACATAATGTATTTAAACCCTTCACATTTTCCCAGTTGTGCCTCCAAATCCAGTTTAAAGTGATACATGTTCAAAATTTAGAGACTTAGATTTGCTTCATCTCGTGATACTTCATATCATTACTCCACCACGAGCTCTAGGCAGCACAGACAGTCTTGAACCGTGTCTGTCATGATGCCCAGTGCTTGGGATTTGCTTTCTATTGGTTGGATATTTAGTACTTCAGTTAAAAATAAAAAAAATAAGTACTTAAAAAAACCTAGTTCTAAGACCTGTGGGTATTTGTGATTGGTACAGCTGAACAGAGATTTAAAAAAATAATTTATAAATCTTGCTCATGTGCAAAACCTGACCTAACGTGGAAAGCTGGTGAGTGAAGGCACAGTATGGTTTCTGAATTTTTACCTGGACAGGGCTATTTAAGCTTTTTAGGGTGTATGCATGCCACACTATGTTTGGTGGCAAAACTGACTGCAGAAATCTTGTTCTCCTGCCTCTGGGTGCTTGTTTTTAGTATTACATCAGTATTCACTGCCCCCTCAGTTCTGCTACAACCACTGCTTGGGCAGGAATTTTGGTCTGTACTGAGCTACACCCCACTATGTGCATTCAAATAACCCTTCCAAAAAAGATTGTATTTAACATGGATAATTTCACAGAGCCTGGGAACAACGTGATGGGAGCAGAAGCATCAAGTATTTTCTAATTCATATTTATCATTGAATCTGATGTATCATGTAGCTACATCCAGAGAAACGGGGCCAAGGAACTAAGCATGTTTTCCATCTGCAGCATCTGCTCTCCATTCATGCAAGTCATGCCATGTCTTTTCTCATTTTGCTACTCATCCCTGTGGTGGTGGGAAGTACCTCACTCCACCTCCAGTTTTCAGTACAGCCCTTAGCAAACCATGGTTTTGGATTAGGCTGCAGCCATTGCAAGTACCATGTGCCGTGGCTCATTGCAACCTGCCCCTCAGGCAGGAGGAGCTTTGCAGTCGTGTTCTCAACACAAATCTGCCTCTAGCCTCTCTTAAATAAGGTTGAGCTTGGTTTGCGAAAAACCTTCCCTTCCCTATACAAGACCCACAGCAAGAAGTAGCTTCTTGCTGTGGATGTTAAAGTGCTAAAAGTCCACGATTAAACTGTCAGTAGCCATAAAGCAGGTGGATCATAGCTGCACAATTTTAAGATGTAACTAGACAGTACTGTAAGTACAAAAGCTTTCTATGGTGAGAAGGTATAATTTATTTGTATCTTACATCCCCAAATCCTCATAAATGAGGAACTGGGAATTTGAGCTTTAAATAGTTTTTGCTATAGGGTCTGGAAACACGGGGAAGTAATATATGTCCTGTTAAGCAGAGAAGCTGGGCACGCACGATTACTCAAATACTACAGGCCCTGGTTGATTGCTGAACAGTGCAGGGTACCTGGAGTAAACAGAAACGAAACAAAACCAACCCAAAATATTTGAGGGGAAATGGAAGAAAAGAAAAATCCAGAAGGGATGACATGGACAGTGGAAGGTAACTTGAAGAGATTGAAGAAGTGCCTCACTTTGCCTCTGAAAGCAGTGGGTGCTAGGGAAAATTAAGGCAAATGGGAAAGTGCTTTTTTTTCTGACTATAGAAAGCTTTTACGTGTTTTATGGGTTTTCAATTAATCCAGGAATAGGAGGCTGTGAAAGTGGCTTACCAAAATTTGAGAAGTACTTCATGCTACACAAAAATGAAACGCGAGACAGATCATTTTTTCTAAGAAAGTGCAAAGGGAAATTAAAACCATAGCAGTGTTTGTGAGTGATATGAGGTTGAAGACCCATCATTAGAATTTTGAAAGGGAAACTGAATCTCAGATTTAAAAAATAGAGAAATACTTAGAGAAAACTGAACAGGCACATGAATTTTGATTACTTCTGGAATCTAGGAAAAAAAATACCCTGAGGGAGATCGTTGATGGAAACAGATGCAAAGATGTTGGACCCTACAGGTAGGATTGAAAGTCAAAAATACCCAAGGAAAAAGTCAAGAGACTGAAAGGCAGGCAGAGCTAAGGTCAGCCAAGAAACCACAACTGTCTGTAGAAGTTGGGATAACTTACACAACTGGAAGCAGTACCTGAAGCACCACTGAAAAGGACATATCCACCATTGTTTGCTTGGATTTGTTTTCACACTTGCAGCTGATGGTCAGTGAATTCTCAGACAGAAACACTTGGAAGTGTGAAGGTGTACTGGCACAAATGGGGATGTGGGCAAGCAGGTACATGTAGAAACTATAGCCAGCATGAGAGTGGCTTGCTAACTAAAGAAGTATGATGATTAGGTGGTGTGAGTCAATAACAAAGCAGCAAAGGAAGATATTTGCAATATTACGAAAATAAAAGGTACAGTTCGGTGCAATAGGGTGTGTCAAGCCCTTAATGCCACGTGTGTGTGCCCATTGAATACTGACACATTCTTAAATGGCATTGGGATCAGGTCAGCTTGGGAAGGATTCGTAACTCCTGGGCTTTAGCTAAGTAAGCAGTTATGCTAAATCTGCATAGTAACATGCTGGAGAGCTAATTGGTACAAAGGGATATGGCAAAGTTATTGCCCATGTCTGCCCTAAAAGACAAGGTTTTATGGGAATGGTGATCCTGTAACGGTATTTGTGCTGGCCATGATGGTAACTGAAATTTGCTGCTGAGTGAAAATGTTCAATTGATGCAGTCCTAATCAAATGCACTGAGAATCTGAAGGAATTAAAGATGCCCTCCATGCCAAAATAGAGTGTGGCTGCAGTCTTTTTGTCATGCTGTGGTCACACCAGAAACCAGTGATTAAAGAATCACAGTAATTAACAAAGGCCATGTGTCAGAGCTGAAGGAAGTTTCATGCTTTTGTTTATGAGACGTGAATCTTAACTCTATTGTTAGTTTTATGTTATTACTGGTGAAAGAAAGTTTACAACCACCCTCTCTTCTCTGCTCCCCCACAAACATAAACATCCTTTTTTTCCCTCTGCTGAAATTATATGCCTTGTCAATTGAGTACACAGCTGGGAGAGGTTTGGTAGCTGCGGATAGTTTTTCTAAAACATTTGGCAAATACAGCAAAATCCAGAGTTCAGCAGTATAGCCATATGATGATTAACACCAGCCAACCTTTTGCATCCTTGTACTGCCAGCGGGCAGTGATTATCAGATCTGTAGCTCCTGGTGCTCTAGGAAGTCTGAGGTCTTTACCTCTGGTTGTGTGAGTAGCGTGTCTCACTCCTCCCATCAGCTTATGGGGAGCTCTCAGTCCTAGTCAGGAGGGTTTTGTAAGACATAACAGTAATTCTAAACCATGGAAGACATGTCAAAAATGATAGGCTGAGGTCAGTTAGGGATGGAAAGTAAGGTTGATCTGGGTTGAGAAAGCTTTAGGCTGTGACATCAAATGGTTTAGGTCCATGAACAGACGAAATTTTGGGGACAGGTGTTGCCAAAACATTTGTTCTGGTGAGCAGAAGTGATTGGATTTACATGTGTGAATAGAAAAAGGATCTCTGTGCAAAGTGGGCACAGAGGGGGTCCTGAACACCGCAGTGAGTGGCAGGGAGCACCATGCTAGGGCTGCGCTGTGCTCAGGGTGTGCAGCACTTAGCTGGCTGGCTGGAGCTCACCTGCTGCTCTTTGCCTTATCTCAGGCCCTTTGAATTGCAGCTGCTAAATATAGCTTTGCTTTAGCATCTGGAATAGAGATCTGCGCAGAAATGTTTGACCTATGCAATGATCGCAGAGTTTTCCTTAAAGGTTTACCTTCATTTTCTGAGAAGACGTGAAGCCCAGGCTTAAGCTTGCATTGGGCATGGTCTGGTGATGCTGTATCAGGCTGGTATTTGGTCAGTGACACAGGCTATATTCGCATTTGTGCATTTCTAAAATACAATATATTTGTTATACTTGTCTCCTTAGACACCCTTGCTCAAGTGCAAAAACTTCATGCTGTCACCTAGAAAAATTGTCCCAGACAGATCACGATTCCCTCAGAGATCTCAGCTTGGCTCCACTGGCCAGTTCAGCAACTGGTACAGCTTTTCTGTTGGTTCAGGCTCCCAGTCATCCAGGCATGCCAGGCAGTGCTAGCTTTTCCCATGCTCACAGAGCTTTGCAGGCTATCAGCACCACCACCACCACCATTAAGTACTTTAGATAAACTGTCCGAAGCTTGGAACACAGAAAGCTTCATTAGCAACAAGTTTTGATGTGATTTCATTTAATGCTCAATTTGTCTGCATACGAGGATATATTCAGGGCCTTCAATGCATTTCTGGTGCCTGGCTTCAGGCTTCTGGGCCAGGAAGTTTGCAGCCAATGGGGGAGGAATCTCACTGAGAGCTATACAGGCTAGTCCACCCCAAACACGGAGGGTGACCAGCAGATGGACAGCAGTGTGAGCCAGCACACGTTGAGCACGGGCAGATGTGCAGGAAACCAGTGTTTCATGCTGCTTCCCCCTCTTCAGGGAGACTGGTTTTGCTCTGGGTAGTCACTCAGTTCCTCTGTACCTTAAGTACAAATCCTGTGTGTGTATTTCTTCTTTTCATATGGGGCCAAGGCAGTAGGAATGCCCTTTTCAGCCCCTCCTGCACTGGCCTCTGCTTTGTTGCATGTCAGGAAATGAACAGATCAAAATGTCCAAGGTAAGGTAGCCCACACTGATGCAGTGCAACTTACGAACCTGAGACGGTTTTGCATTTTAAAATACACTGTGTGATAAACCGTAGCTGTTGGCCTTGGTGCTTAGGAGCTTGATTCTTGCATCTTATGGGCAGAGAATTACATGTATGTGCTGGATCATGTCATGCTGCAACATTAGAAACCCTCATTGTGAATTACTTTCTCTTTTCTCTTGCAGAAGTTCCATGGAGTTGGACTAAAATAAAGTTTTGGGATGTCTCTATTTGGATTAAAATTTGGAAAGAAGAAATTGAAAGGTGAGTGCAGTCTGGTAATGCCACTGTCCAGGGTAACAAGCTAAGGCATGTAACTACAGCACACACGCAAGCCCTTGAGATTGTGTTTGGGAGCATGTGTTACACCTGCAGAGCCAGGTGGGAAGACACACTTTCTTTTCTTTTCCCACATTTTGTACTGCCTCGGAGGAGTGCCGACTGTATGCCAGCGAACAGGGGGATATCTGCAACAGAACAGGCTGCAAAGTGTGTGCTTTGTCATGGCACATGACTGGCTCCGGGAAGCTGACTTTTGGTGGTTTTGCTACAAGAATCTTTTGGGGGAGTGCGTGAGTGAGCAACGCACAGTGCCCTCTCTGCAGCTGTTTCTAAAATATGGTAGAAGCAAGTTAGTTTGAAGGTCTGATGCTGTCTTCTGATGATGAAATGTGCTGATGGCAATGGCCCGGATATTCCCTCCAGTGAGAGGTAGGAAGAAGAGCAAAACACAGAGATGCACCCTGAGAGCACTCCAAAAGCTGCTGAGGGCAGCACTGACTCTGGAGGAGAAGGCAGAGCCTATGTAATTCCCTTCCCATGAGCTCCACATAAATGCGGTGGAGACAGGGAGCAGCCACTCTCTGCAGCATGATCCTCACCAGACTTCGCAGCAGAAATCCCTGAAGAGATGAATGCTTGGAAGAGTCCAGCACAAGGGCTGCTAGCATATCCTTTAAGTGGGCCAGCTTCGTGCAGCCTCTTTGGGTACTTCATCAGGCTTTGCAGCAGGAGCCACTGAACTGTGTCTCATGTTCTATCACTACCCCTCCAAGCCCCGGACACGATCTCTGGTCAGGGATCCATGTCTACAGGCACTGTGAAGAGGGAAATTCTGCAGCCTTTCCTTTCCAGGGTGTTCCTCCCTGTACTTGATGAGTGCTCTATTCATATTTTGACATGAAACTAATTTTTGTCCAACCTCTCTGAGCTCAGAAGACTTAATAGCTTTTCACGAGGGTTTATTTTTGCAATTATGCTGCTGTTTCCCCTTACGGGCACAGGGCAGACCATAAGCCCTGGTGTTGAGGCAGGGGCAAGTCCCAGGAGAGGAGGTTGTGATTGCTCCAGGGGAAGGATCTCTGCCAGCTTGAGGTCTTTTTCTCCATTTTGGCTTTGGAGATGAGAGAGCACAGGCTTGTCTGTGAGCCACCATCCACACAAGGCATCTGCACTTATAAATCAGTAGCTGTTCTGGTTATCGAAAAGATTATGATGCTATATTAGGAAAGTTTTCTCTTTTGCCTGGTCCTGTAGCTGGGTTTTAGCAGAGAATTAATCAACCCCCGCTTCAACCAAGTGTCTAAGAAACTGAGGTGTTCCTAGATACAAAACCCATACTTCATAAGGAAAAATTATTTAGTTTCACATTTTATTGATCACCACTTCAAAACCAATGAAGTCAAACTGGAGGAAGTTCAGAGAAGGATAAGGGAAGCTGGGCTGATCAGGGAATGCGGAGCTTCCATAACAGGAAGCTAAGGGCATTTTCCCTCCCCTTTTATTTTTAACTCTTTTGTCTTGCAGCCCAAAAGCTGAAAGGGCTATGATTCCTCCTCACAATCATTACACTGGAGTAAATGCCAGGGTTGAAGCGCTATTTTAATCCAACTGTTTACAAGGCTTTGTGTTTGGTGAAGTGTGTAGGACTGTGCTGCCTGAGAGCAGGCAGGGCTCTTCCACGGAGAACATTCCATGCACTCATCTTGGAGGGACAGTACTACTCATAGAAGGATGAAATCCCTATTCCAAAACCAAAGATGGATGACAGTTAACCTTACTGAAAAGCCATGCTCATGATATGAGCTTCATGGGAGGGAATGGATTACCTCAGGCATCAGCTGCTGAAACTGGGATCAATATTGCTGCCATGAGAACCAGTAATATTTTACTGCTTCTCCCCAGCAAGTACATGGTTGTTCCTGCATGACCTGAGGTTCAGGCAAAGTTAGGAGTGTTTTTTCAGGATAAGTACATGGTCTAAATTTCTTGGAGATAAGAGTCAGTTTGGTATAGTTTTGTGTTCTTTATACAAGGAATCAGGGATGTAACTAAAACTCGGCTTCACAGGGCACTAATGTGTGCTGTCATGTCAGACACACAAAGAGTGCTGGAGGAAACCAGTTCCTCGATGACCAAACCTTAGCGAAGCTCTTCAAGCTGAAATGGAAGAGTACATCCCTTAGATAAGCAGCAGTAGTTTGTCTGTGTGAAACGTGCCTGAGATCTTTTACATTGAGGTTTAATCCACAATTAATGTTGACAAAACAGAGAGGAATGGAGACATTTCCGATTCATGGAATGTGTGGGAAGAAACAGGGATCATGCCTTGTTGATGGCTGAAGAATGTGGAATCCCTCTGCTTCCTGGTTTCATCCCAGAACTGGAGCTTTGTACCTCAAGGATGGAGATGGTCAAGTACTATCTATGAAATAAACAGAATTAGGGAACAGGGAGAACTCACCTACACAAGTAACTGTCCCAAGGCGTGTGCTTCCAGTCAACAGGAAGATCTGTAGTCATTGCTGCCACTTGGTCTCCATAAGCCCAGCCTCGAGGCACTGTGAGAGGAAGAAGAAGGATATAAATTGAGCCAGAGCTTTTGGAAGGCTCCACTGGGTTTTCCTTCTTGCTCCTAGGGACAGCCTGCTCTCCAGGGCAGCTAGATTTTGTGCAGCTGGGCTCTGGGCTGAGCTTGGTGGGGAGAAGCCTATGGAGAAGGCAGCCTGAGACTGGCTCTACAGACATAAAGCTCAGCTGCCTTCTGGGACTCCCATTCAGATCTGATAGGAAATGTCTTACCACAACAGACACTGAATATGAAAAATATATTTATTATTACATAATTTCCCATGAGGGAAATAACTGTGAATTGAAAAACTTCTCAAAGTTAATTTCAGAGCTGTATTTATTTTTATGATTTTTACATCACTTCCTATCACTGTGTGTCACTGTTATTAACAACATGTGCAATTCTGTCAAGCTGTGGCATTACCAGCATGCCTAGGAGATACTGTTTTCTAGTAAAGGAAATTAAATGTGCCAGCCAGCCACTGTCAGACTAGTTTTTAAAATAAAACCAGATTACTATTTCAGCTGCTTTACTTGGCATGCTGATATTGGTCAAAATATTGTGAACTACTATTACAAAAAACAGAACACAAGTGATAGAAAATTCTAAACCAAATCTGAATTATTTTTTTTTAAAACTAAAGTTTTCCAAAATGAAGAAGATACAATTTCTACAGCTAATATATTTTAAAAATGCGTACTTTCATTTGAAGTGGACTGAATATACACATGAAAAGATTTATATGCTTCTTGAGAAATAATCTGTTGCAAGGCATTTTTGAGATGTGCTGAGTCCCCACCCCTTGCCCAGAGCCAAGGCAGGTGAGTGAGGCATCACTGGGAGGAGGAAGCAAAGGAAAACCAGAACTGGTGTTACTGCGGGAGGCAGGGAAAGGGAGAGATGAGGCAGCCTCTGCCCCTTCCCAGAATAACTTAAAAGGGAATATATCTTCTGTCTCAAGGTTATCTAGCACTTCAACCAATCCCATGTCCCAAGAGTGCTTTTGGACCATGAGCCTTGTCCATGCTGGGCAAATCTGAGGTATCCTTTTGGAGCTCCCTTTTCTCTCTCATTATGGTGATAATATCAAATATTTCTTTTAGAAAAAGGTAGGATCTAGTATTTAACTTTATGTTCATATAAAAAAAATTGCTGGGCCTGAGGTAGAAATAATTCCAGTCCACCCTCAAGAGTTTTGATTTCAGACCTTGCATCTGCTGTATGAAAATGGAGGTATGTTAGTAGATCTCCTAAGTAGGCCTTCTGATAGTGATGCCAGAAAAAAACCCACCATTTTGCATCAATACCAGGGACATATGAAATGTTTTACCTATGTGGAAAATTCCAGTTGCCATGTAGTGTTTGTTTAGTGCTAGCAGGAGGCTGAGCTTGGTACCAAGCACCACAGACACAATCCGTGACCACAAAAGTGTATTTCTTGCATTTCATTTCTTCGGGAGGAAAGAGGATTCTTGTTCCTTCATGGCAAAAAGGTATAATAAAGAAGATCTTTATTTAATAACAGAGGAACATGCAGGAGGGAAATAGGGCTAAATCCATTTATGGTGATGTCTCTGAATGGTCTTGCTGCATGTTTTTTTAAATTAAATCACTCACACTCAATACAAGCTACTCCATTTCAGAGATGAAAATGCACGTGATTGCCAGCATAAATCCTCCCTGGCCACAGCAGCCAGAAAGCCTCCATAGAAGAGAGGGCATCTACACCTTGAAAATGTGTGGTTTTGTAACATGGAGCCCTGCAGAGCCCCTCCTTTGAGTCAATAATAAAACCCACATTTGTTTGCTAGCCAGCGGGGCATGTTCCTGCTTCAAGCCGGGCTTGGCTGTGACCTTCCCTATCCCTGTTTCCATCGCACAGGGTTCTCACTGCTCCTCCTGCCCCAGCCATGCTTGCTGCACCCTGCCAGGCTCTGGCTGTGGTTCAGGACAGGGATGGGCTTTGGTTTTGTGCCACAGAGCAGCAGGCACGCCAGCACCAGGCAGGTTACAGCATTGGGTTGACACTCAGGTAATGAGGGTTCAGCTTTTGTCTGTGTCCCAGACTGTCTATGAAATAGAGATTTAACTGGTGTGAACCTCAGACCTGTCGTATGACTCTTCCCTCCACCCACATATACTCTGATCCATGTTAAATGTTGAGCTTTTTGAGTGAAGATTCCTGGCTTTGGTTTTGGGTAGAGTTTGCTCGGTGCAGCTCTGATCCCAGCAAGACACTGCTTTATTGTGAATGTGAAATCCTTTGATATCGCTGCTATAAAAAATAATCCTGTTGTCTTTAACCCACCGGTAGGGACTATACCCATCTACAGCACCTGCAAATCGAGGAACGTGTTGCATGGTTCCTTCATCTCTCATGACTGCAAAACAGAGCAGTTACTGCTTCAAGGTGCAAGGAGATTTTAGCTATTAGTTTGTATAATAACCTACCTAGAAGCAGCAATTTTAGTTGCCTAATACACTATAGAATGATTTGCCCTTTCCCATGGAGTTGCCTTTCAATGGACACTGCAATTCTCTTTTTTCAGGGGAGGACAGAGGTGCTAAATGCACCGTGGTAGGTTTCAGTTACTTGTGCACAGGGAATACCACCAGTCCAGCAAAGAATGGAAAAAAGCGCTAGGATTTCTCATCTGTGAAGAGGCAGGTGATCTCCTGGGTGCTGGATGTGAGGTGGCACTTGTGTCACTGTTGAGAGGTGATACCAAAAGCTAGGGTCATATAGGGATGATGAGCCATCCAAAAGCAGAGTGAACAAAAATAAGAGGGAGAAGGGACAGGAGGAGGTGAAAGGAGGCACATCATGAAATTCAAAACAAAAAATCTGCTGTGAGTGGTGGAGGTCTTCTGAGACTGCTTACAGCCTGTTGCAGGAGAGACCTGAACTGCAGTCTCAGGAAGGTCAGATATGTGCCCTTGGGAGCAGAACAAATGTGCTACAGCTTTCACAACCAGGTATTGGGAAGGTTCTTTCCAAAGAACCACTCTGAAAGGGAAGCTGGGGAGATGAGTCCAGCTCCTGGTTGCCACTTTTTGTAGATGGTTCAGGGCAACGTTTGTGCTCTTGAGGTCATTTGTTTAAAGGGTGGAGTAGAAATTATTATTTTTAAGAGTTTACGTTGTCTCAGTTCTGTTGTCAGGCTTAGTTACACCGGCACTCCCCTAATTGGACTGCGTTTGTTTCATGCGTGAGATGTCAGAGCCTAGTTTGTAGAGGACTTGGCAAAACCAGGCAGATCTTAACCTCCTGTTTCTTGGAGCCACAAGACCCAGTATCTACAAAACTTTTCCAACAGCTTGTTGAAAGCATTGCTCTTGGCACATGCTCCTTAGCGTGAACCAGAAACAAATTTCCAGGCTGTCTGACCAGATCTTGAATCTAACCTTTTGCAGGACTTTTCCGTGCAGCAATCCTAAATGGAGAATGCTGGTGGGCTGGCCAGTTACATTTATAGCTGATTTTTGGCGTGGGTTTAATTTTATTAAACACAGATGTTATTCTGTGGTTTAGCTCCTAAATCTGTCTGCCTGAGAAAACAGCCACTTTCCCAGTGACTTGGTCTCAGTGGTTAGACCAAGAACTGGGCACTAAGCCATATTTATGTACGCCGAGTTTCCACTGATGAATAATTTAAAATAGTTTTCAGTGGCAGTGAAATGATAACTGGGAGGACAAATTGCATTCCTTCTTTCCAGTGATTTGTGACTGCAGTTTACAGAAGCAAAAAGTTTGAGCTTCTTAGAGATATAAAAAAGTTTCAAGAAATACAAAGCTGCTCAGCTGATAACCCTTCAGGTTTCCCCTCCCTTTTTTGTCAATGCTTTCAGAATCAATGGGGCATGATAAGACATGCATGCTTGGATCTACAACCAAAATACCCTGAGCTGTGGTTTCCAGGCAAAGCTGGTGTAATGCTTGACTTTCTCTAACTTTTTGGTTCTTGTGATCATCCAAGAGGCTTCATTTCTGTCCAAACAGTTCCAGAAACAAGTAAGAGTTGTCTGGTCTGGGATAGTTGGGAACTGCTGGTTTAGGAGGCACGTCAGCAGGACCTCACAATCCTCTGTTGGTAAAAATAAAACCACTGAGGCAGTGTTGCCCTGTGCATGTGGTCGATGGTGGTTCTCCTTTGGTGCAGCTAGAGGACAGAAAGTTCTGCTTGTTAGTGTTGGACGAGGCACCCTTTGCCATTTGTTGTGGTTGTTCTTGCTTTAGCCAAAGGTATTGGCTATTATCCAGTAAGGAAAATTAAAATCTTGCCACTAGAACTTGGCCCTGTATTTTGGCCTTAAGGGACATTGCCTCTGGGAGGGATGAATGGCTATGGCAGGCCAGAGACTCCATGCAGTTTTGAACCGGGTTCATAGCTTCCTGGGGCCTTCAGAAGCAGGTTGTCCTAGAAAACCTGCCCTTAGGTACCACACGATCAGTCACAGGAGGGCAATGCCTTAAATGAGTTTCGTTTGCTGTTGTTTCACACCCCATTGTTTCATGTTTCTGCTCCTTCCTTAAGCTGCTTGCAGCTCTTTGTGTGTCTCACATAAAAGCCATTCCTCTTGGAGAGTGCATCCCTCACTGTGGTGAGAAGCCAGGCTCCTTTCTTCACTGGAGCAGGTACATGTGTGGTTTCTTTCCGGGAGCATTTGAGATCTTTGAATTCAAATGCATGTGTCCAGTGCCACTTCAGGACAGGCTGAGGGAGGGGAATGGCTCCTCACATGGTTCCTCACTCCCCCAGTGAGCCCTGGGAAGAGCAAAGAAGCACCTGACATCTCCATGCGCTGCCAGCAGCCCTTGGATTTCTGTTTATGTGTGCAGTCCCCTCACAGCATCCCCTGCCTATGAAAAACAGAAGGTCACTGAGGGCTTTAGAGCTGCTCAGGGGCTGCTGTGTGATGCTGAGGCTCTGCCATGTGCCCTGTGTCTCATGTGCTTGCAAGGGAAGGGATACCCGGAGGGCTCCAGCCCAGATCAGTGGTTCTGGGTATCTTCATGCCTCTCTGTCCATCATGCGTTTCCGTAGCTCCTTCTGGTGAGGCAGTTGGGCAGATCTACTGGCTGAGAGCAGCATGGGCAACGTTGTCCCCTGTGAGTGTTCAGCCTTTCGTTTCAGGGTCTTTGGCTTGCTTGTGCTGCTCCATGTAAGCACACAGCACGCGTACAGACAGCTCTGCCTCTGCCTGCCAGTTCCCCTTCCCAGCATGGGCTCTGTGAGCGTGCCTCTGAAGCCCAGTATGTTTTCAAGCTTTGTCATGTATTCGTATTTACATTAAAACTGTTTATCTTTTCTGTGGCACTTATTGCAGGACTAGATTTACAGCCTCTGGGGAGGGGATAAGAACAGCATTTACTGTATGGGAGGAAACGTGCAAGTGTTTGGAAGTTCAGTTTTTAACAAATAGCTTCATCTTTCATCTGCTTTGATAATACTGGTTGCTCTCAGGAAAATTCCTGAAGGGACACATAACACAATAGTTGAAGCCCTGCAAGCCTGGTTGTCTTGAGCTCTGCTTCTGTTTTCCTCTGGAACACTGGACAAGTTGCTCTGATCTCTCTGTACATTTTTCTCCCCATTGTGAATTATGAGAAAAATGTGTCCAAGGAAAGCAGTGAAGGATTAAACACTTTGAGAGTCTTGAATGAAGCCTCTGTGGTTGGTCTGAATCACTCAGTTGGGGCAGATGGGAGCTGATTTGAAAATGCCTGACACTGCTAGATGTGCCTGAAGAAAGGGAAAAGCACATTTACCTACTAACAATAGCTTTATATTAGCAATTAGAAGGCTTGATGAAAACAGCCCACGGAATAAAAAAATAAAAACGGTGATCTGAAAAAGGGCTTAAAAATTAGAGAAGCTGTGTTATTTATAGGGTTATTGGAGGGAAAGGAGGAAGGATAGCAGTTCAATGCACTGAACAGCTTAGATGCTTGCTAATGCAAGATTGAATAAACAGGAAGAACTAAATGTCTTAGCACATCATTTAATAGGTGTAATAGACACATGCTGGGATAACTCATGAGGCTGGAATATTAATAGAAAAGAATAAAGCTTATTCTGGAAGGGTAACAGAGTTTTCCTTGTATGTCCGTGTGCTCTGAGATCCAGCATGAAGAAAGAGATGAACAAATTGCAGATCTCTGACTAATGCTACCCATAGCAAACCAAGAGGGGCAATTTTTTTTTGGGGGGGGGGGGGGCAAAAAAGTTTTCTAGGAGACAGGACATGCTGGTAAATGAAGAATTCTAGCTATGCAGAGTAAGAGTTGGAAAGGAGCATACGGGAACATGACCTGTTAAGCTGGCACATCATTTTAGTGCAGAGATGGATAATTTTTTGGAGCTAGAGAGGAGGCTGTTCCAGAACTGATGCCCTCCAACAAGGAGGAGCTGGCTGGTCCTGGGAAAGTAGAAGGGAGTGTAAACAGGAATGATTATGAAATGATGGTATGATGTGTGTGACAATAGCAAAGTGTTCTAAATGGACTTCAAGAAGGATATCTTCAGTAAATATGAAGAACTATTAACTGAGATCTCACGGAAAGGAAATCTGGGGTGGAGGGAGAATTAAGCAGAGCAGTGGTTTCCTCACATAATTAATATTAAGAGCACAGGCATAAGTTACCATCTTTCAGGGAAAGCCTCAGAAGGGTGACTGAAATGGTGAAATCACAAGCTCCTCATTCAATTCAAGCAGAGGAAGGATGCTTCTAGAAGGTGCAAAGCAACTTGTTTTATCTAGCACAAACTGTGTGGCAAAGGCTCAAAGTGAGAAAAAGATATTGAGGACATAAAGGGCAATAAAAGTTGTTCTGTAAGAGTTGGGGTCTCTAGGGCTCTGTAACTCTTCTAGTAAGACATAGATCAAAGACAGTTTATGTCTGCCACTCAGTGAAAAAGAGCCTAGCAAATAATGTTAAGAAATCTGGGATTTGTTTTTGTTTTTCTTTAGACATCTAACATAATAGATGCCAGAAACAGAGGAGAGGGGGGAACACAGAGGGAATGGTTTGGGTAGGTAAGGTAGAGCATGGCCTGGAGTAATGCTGCCGTTGAGAGTTTCTGGTGCACAAACAGGCAAAGTTCAGAAGACTGTGAAGAGAGAAAGCATTACATCTGTCTTGAAACAGAGGGAAAAGAAAAGCTGAGCAATTACAGATATATTGGCTTCACCTCTTGGGTGAAGTTTAAAACAATCCAACAAACCACTTCAAAGTAACTAGAAGTGTGTGTGTGGGCAAGAGATGATTAACAGTCAGCAGTCCCGAAAAACTGCATCAAACCAAACGCAATTCTGTATTAATGGTAGCCAGAGGGCTAGTGAAAAAAAACCTTAGATAGCCGTCATGTATCTTGACTGTCACTTGCGGCTTTTCTACAGGTGAACCGGATATATATGCTTGAGTTAAAATCACCGTACAGTGAGTGCCTGACTTTTCAGAAAAAAATACACTGACAGTAGTTATCAGTGACTGATTATGAAACTTGAGAGACTCACCGGGGATGTATTCTGAGTCTGGTATTCAACATTTTCTTCTACATCTTGGCTGGCTGAATAAAGAACACACTTAGTACATCTGTGAATGGCCCCATGCTGGCAGGAGCTACAAGCGCACTGAAAGATAGGATTAGAATTAACTAGTTGGAGAAATAGTCTGAAAAAACTTGGATGCAGTTCAGCAAGGACGAAAGATTTGCATTGCGTTATGAGGCATCGGTTCTGCCAGAAAGGATCTGCTACAATGGATCATATTCTGGAATGCTATCATTTGTGTGCTAGTTGTGCATAGGGATATGATTTTAAATTACTTCTAGGTGAATTCCCATGCCAAATATGCATTGTTCACAAGATAGGAGTAGTGTCCCTTGTGCTCCAGTCAGCTTTGATAAGTCCTTAGCTACAACTATGGCCCCTTTTGATCATTGCACTCCAGAATGAGGTGAACTAACTGGGGAACCCACTGGAAAGCAGCAAGAGAGATGCTACTTCTGACAGACTGACCCATGAGAAGTGACTGAAGAAACTGGAATTGCTTACCCTTGGGAAGAGAAGACTACAGCAAGGCATAACAGCCTTTAATACATAATGAACTTGTCTGTGCTCTGCGTCCTTGGCAAGTAGCAGAAGGAGCTGAAGGGGAGTAGAAGAGCACCTTTGACCAGAGATTAGATAATGGGACACCCCACCCCACCCCCCCCGCAATGGGGAAGGACACTGTGGTCCTGGAACAGGCAGTCTGAAGAACAGCCATCACTGGAGCTTTCCAGGACATTTGTTGGGAGTGATAGGCATGAACCTGTCTTGAGGTAGACAATAGATTTGATGACCTTTTGAAATCCCTTCCAGTAGTTTTTGATTTCATGACAGCTATGGTGGTGATGTCCCATCCGTGGAATGATGGTAGGAGATGCACTTGTACTGGAGGAAAGGCACTAACAGTAAATTGATGGTAACAGCTCCAGACACTTCAGGAGGAAGAGATGGAGCAAAGCAGGAATAGTAAGCACCACTAGTTAAGTGGTAGTTCTTACCCAGCAAAAGCTGAACAACCTGTAAAATCAGTGCTGGCATTGCAGTGGGTTGTGGATAGAGGAGACCTGGAGTATGGGCATACAATGCTATGGCATTGGTGCACAGTGCTGCTCTGTCAATGTCACCAGCCTCTTCAATTCCCTGACATGGAGTGATTAGCCCAGAGCAGATTCCTGGTGACATTACCTTTTGGCAGCTCTGCTTGCATTTTCTGATGTTTTGTTCATATCTGTATTGACTGCTTACCTTCAATCACATCTGATGTGTTTCCTCTTCTTTGCAGAGGAAGAGAGACAACTTCAAGCAAACAACCGAGATTTCAATCTGCAGTTCGAATATGCTGTAAGTAACCAGCGTATGTTATTTCATGCAGATGTAGTCACAGATGTAGCTGCATCTGCTTCACGTCTTGAATGTTGTTTCAAGGAGGTGACACGACTGCACGCTAGTTATGACTCTGCAAACAAGGCAAACGTGCGCCAGATGAACCACCAGAGATGGTTCCTTGCTGAGTCAACCACAGGGAGCTCTGCCTTTGGAGTCAAACCTGCAAAGGGGCAGCTGAAGGAGATCTAATTCTGGAAGAGCATAACACGGTGACTTTGCACACTTCCAGAAAATTATTTATGAGTCAAATTGTTTCCAGGATCAGGCTCCAAGGCCTTTCAGTAACAGAACCTGGGGGGAGTTTTCTGTTGGAAACGTGTCTCCATTTAAAGTAAAACATGAAAGGAAATGTGTCAGTTCCTCAGCCCTTGCAGTGAAATCCTCTCTGGCAGGAAGGTTTTGAATCTGGCCTTTGTGGCTTCCTGCCAGCTTTATTTCCAACTCCTTAATGGCCTACTTAGGTTCACACTGTGCCATGAAATCTGTGACTCCAAGGAGCTCCTTGACACAGGCTGGCTGTGACCCAGGTCTGCCAGGCTGCAATGCCAGGAAGCCCCCTGGGCAACTTGATTTCCACAGCTTGAAGACCATCTGCCAGCGTTGGGTGCAGAGGAGGGCTAGCTCAGCTGCTAGACCTGTACTGCCTTGGCTGTGGGGTCATCTCCTCCGTGAGGTGATCCTGAAGCTGCATTCTTTCAAAGTGTTTGCAGCTGCCAACTAATATGGAAATTAATTTTCTGAGGTTTTGTCCTCTGCATGTTTGAATTCCAAGGGTGAAATTCAACCTTCAATTTTACTCAGGAGTTCCTTTAAATCATGTTTTGGTTTAGGAACATCACAAGTATTTTCTCGGTAAGAACTGAAAAAAACCTCAGCATTTCAGAACACTATAATTTCCCATGATAGAGAAAGTCTGACTTGTCAACAGCTTTGACTAAAGATCTTCATGGACCTGATCTGCTGGCAACATGAACTGGGTGGTTTTCAGTGGTCACCTTTCATCCATGAACCAAACAGAGGTTAGAGACTTCCTGGGTCCAGAGCTGCTGCATGTGTCCTGAATATGAGAGGCATTGTAGTTAATATATGTAAAAGACTATGCAGCATAAATGACTTATTAAGCCTGGTGATTTGAGACTGGGAAAGTGCATTTGATTTGCACAGAACCTGCCAGTAGCATATTAGGGTGGGTGTTGCCACTATGTATTGATTTGTAATCTTTCCTTGAATTATTGCAATGTAAACTACATGCAGCAGCAGGACCAGAAAGCAGGAGGGAGACGTACAATGATGTCAGGGTAGGGACAATAAGCACCTCTTCTGGTTCTAAGCCTATTTCTGCAAAAAGCCATTCATGAGGCTGACATTGCATGTCGCTGCTTCCCAGCTGATTGCTTATATGCCCAAGGATTTGCAAATAACCAAAATTAAGGAGAGGACTGTGAGAGCTCTGGAGTGTTTCCATAAGAGTCCGTTGATTAGGTGTGAAAGTGGAGGCAGCCAAAAAGCCAGCCTAACGTAATATGTTGAAACCTGGCAGTGAGTTTCATTAATCCTACCCCTCATTTTAGTCAGCTGTGGCTCGTAATTTCTAGAGTCCGGTGTAGACTGAGGCTTAGGAAATCTAGAAGACCATCTAGAAAGAGGCAAGCCTTGAAGGCGTGAGTGGGTGGTGAGGCACTAAAAGACTTTAGGTGGTGATACAAGCACTCCCCTAACTGTACAGGGCTGCACGTCTTGTGTGGGGCTGCTTATTTCCAATAAGTCCTGGCAAAAGTTCAATTTATTAAACCCGTAATACCATGATTTATGAAGAGGACTAACCTTGCTCATAAATTACTTCAGATCCCATGCTGTAGACTGCTGGAGATGCCTAAAAGGGATAGTCTCCCATCAACGTATGCATGATGCTCCTGAAAGTTAGCTCTTCCAGTCCTGTAGTCTGCTACAAGGGTCAAATCTGGGTCCATTCCTCACATTCAGTGGAGCTGCACTGCTAAGCACTAGGATGTGGACCATGGGGACCAAGACTGTCCAAATGCCAGAGCCTGCCCTGGGGTGCTCAGGCACAGCAGCTATTAGTCTCAGCCATCTCTCAGCATGTTGCCATTTTCTGGACAGAGTAATTTCTCTCTCTTGCAGCCACAGTTCTCCCTCGACATGTCTTTCAGCCTCAGGTATTTAATTTGATCTATGTACAAGCAAACAACGGAAGTGTTTGGACTGTCTTCATTGTTTTAAGTGCCACCGCTTCACTGTGGCACTCAGGTCTTGGGGACGTGGGAGCCACATGGTGTTTTTTGAGTCTTCTCTATAGAGCCAGGAGGAGAACATCTGTCCTTCAGCTCTCGGTCCCACAGTGAGGAGCACTAGTCCTTGTCCTCCCACACAAGTCTTCTTCCAAGGTACAGGGAAGGCTGCACCAACAGTTATTTCAGCCAGATAAGAGGGACATTCGGCAGAAACTAGAAGGAAACCCAGCAACTTAACAAAGCTTAGAAAGTATTTTAGACAGTGAAAGCCACAGGAGTGAGGTTTACTTTACTTAGTAACTTAAGGCCGTCCATGTTAGCCATAAAACCTATAGAACAGGTTCTTGTAACAAAGCTAGGTGAGGCAGTAAATGTTTCTTTAGGGTGAGGCAGTTGCAGAGAAAGGCCAGTAAGGAAAAGAAAGGGAAACACAGACAGAGGCTCAGTGTATTGCCTTACTGCTGTGGCTAGGCTGCATTGCCGCAGCTGGTGTGAAGGTTTGAGCCTTTCACTAAAAAGAGAGTTTCTGTTATGTAGGCATAGATCAAAGGTACACAGATGCTTTGTCCTCATTTAGTCTCAGAGAGAACAGGGAAGTGGGAAAGTACAATCAGAGGTGGGTGTGTTGTCCCTGAATAGCTGGCGGTTATTGTCCCTTCCCGGTGCAAAGTCTACAGGGTACCTGTGAAGGGAGAACTGAGGAGCTGAGAAAGACTTGAGAACTATTGTGTATGGAGTCTGACATCAGCTCTGGCAGCTGCTGGAAGTTGGCCCTCCTGGTATGAAGCAAGACTCCTGAATACACTCAAACCAGCTTTGCAGGAACCTGATGCTGCGCTGTGGAAAGCCATGTCCGCCAGTGCGTGCAAGGGCACGTCCAGATCCATCACACTTGGACTTGCAGGAGACTTCAGAGAGCAAACTCCCTCCCAGAGCTCATCACAAAACATGCAAGAGGCCAAGCTGCAGTGTGTCCCTGCCACGCTGCTCCAGCCACAGAGCCTTTTGAGCCAGGCACCTGCCGGGCAGGAGGGCTGGGCAGTGGCGGGGGCTGGGCTGGCAGGGCCAGGTGAGGATAAGGGGTGGGTAGGAGCTGCACGCAGTGGAAATCCCCTTAACACAGAGGCTTCATGGTGAGGCCGAGGGGTGGTTTCAGAGGAAGAACTGAATGCGCCTCATGGACATACGAGATGTGTCATGCAGTAGGCTGGAAGATCGGGGTGGTCTCTTTCCTCTGTGAACAGAGGCAGCACAGACTGAGAGGGGGACAAGGGAAGTGTCTCTTATCTAAAGAAGCCTCTTACATGACTTCTGATGATTTTTGCTGTGATTAAATAATAAGAGGTGCCTGTGGTCAAGGGCAGCATCTTCAAGCAGTGGCAGTGCTTGAGTAGGTCAGGATTTATTTGGAGTTAAGTGTGAAGACTGAGGCTGGAACAAGATCTCTCAGACTGATGCAATGCCAGACATCCTTGGCCTTATCCTGCACAGCAAGAACACAGTAGCTTGGAAAAATAAAACAAACTTTAAAACAAAATGCTGTGCATTTTACTAGAAGGGTTAAGTGTGAAGGTACGTACTACCCACCAGCTCACAAAATTAGTTAGGAATGACTCAGAAACCAAGTGTGAATGGGTGGCATGTGAAGGCACTTAGTGCAGCACATAAATGGACTCAATATAGGTCAGTAAAAATGAAAATTCAAGTCCTAATCCTGTGTTTTTCTCACACTGCAGACAGGAAGATCTTTCCTTACTTCAGTAAGAGATTTGCCTGTGTAAAGATTAGAATAAAGTGAAAAGCAGGGTGCCAGAGGTGATCGAGCAAGTTTAAGGGCTTTAATGAAGGTTCTTTTCTGAGGCAGTTCAATCTGGCTGCCCTGTCCCCCATCTGGCTGCACTGTCCTCAGCACAGCTGCGGCGGCGACTGCCCCATGTAGGTCAACCGTGATGGGCTCTTTGTCTATCAATGCTCTGAAGAAGAAAGTATCTTCTGAAGTCCTTTAATGTCCACTCTGATCCCAATTCCCTTTTATTTCTTCACTTTCATATTGCAATTTAGCACAGCTGCACTGGGACGTCACAAAGGGCTGCAAAAACAACTTTGAAATTGGCTTTCAGACAATAGGAGAGGAAATGCAGGGCCCATGAGTCAATGACAAATTTCATCTTGGATCAGGATCTAGGGTCAAACCAGCATCCTTTCTGCAGAACCAGCAGTGAGGGGGCTGCTTGGACTCTGCTTTTATCTTCCCTGGTCACCTGATGAACTCCCTAGTGAAATAGGAGGGATGTATATAACTTCCTATGGCCAATGCACACTGCCTTGGGCTGGATCAGCAGCTGGGTTCTTGTCTTTGAAATTTAATCAGGGAGAAGGAGGTCTCGTAGTGGGCTCAGACTCTGCTCTACCTCCTCCATTTGTATGCTTCAATCTGTAAAGGATGCCTGGTGGGTTAGCCTCAGTGACCTTGTCAGTGTGGTCAGGATGGTAGCAATGACTGTCCTCTCTTCCCATCTCAACCTGCAAATGCTTCCCAGTGTTCATCACACTCAAGGCTGAAGGGAGTGTTGTCTGATCATGTGAAAAGTGGTCTGAGTAACCACTGAAGGAATAGCTACAGCAGCCACCTGCACTGCTCTTTCTGCATTTAGAAATGTGTTAGCTGGATTCCTCCAAAGATCAGCTGAGGCACTGTCAGGGAGCAGTCAGAGCAGGGCTGCCCTATGAGAGAAGACAAGCTGGGAGCTGAGGGTGGGCCCAGCCCAGGCAACACCCTCATTGACCAGGGTGCAATCCTGCAGCATCTGGTTGCGGGGGACAGGGCAGGATGGTAGTAAGGGGGCCAATCCTGACTATCTGAGACAAGGTGAGGCAATGAACCAGGCCCAGGGTCTATCTAGGAACCAGGTCCAGGGTCTATCTAGTGAGCCCAGTTCAGGGGTGGCGGGAGGCAGGGCTGAAGACAAGACTGTACCATATGTCCAAGGTAATCCAGGAGACAGAGCTGGATAGGTCCAGCTGGGAAACTAGGACAGATGTCAGACTGGAGACTGCTACTCCTATAACGTACCTCAGGCAAGGACTGAAGGCCCTTGGCTGGGTTTAAATGAGATCCTGAGCCCTGGACAGTGGGTGTGGATGAAGATGCCAGGTGAGGTCAAGACCTTTAAGGCATATTAGGGCCCTGACCAGCACGGAAATGTTGAGCGGTGCCAGGCATGAGCTGCAGTGAAGTCCATAGACTCCTCTGGACCTCCTCCACTCTTCATAGTAGCTTAAACTTGATGGAGACAAAAAACCTACCGTAGTTGTGTGAGACCTTAGTGAACAGGGTGCATTGGTTTGGAGTTTGCCACCACTCAGCAGTGCTCTGCCCTCCCCTTCACTTCTTCCAGCCTGGCAGCAGCTTCAGGCACTGAGCTGAATGGGAAGAGAAGGCAGTGTAGTTGAAGGAGATAACAAAGAGACAAGACCATTAGATCCCCTTCTTGGCCTGTCTGTGAGCAATGGCATGAGGTCATCAAGCCATGCCACCTCTGCACCAACATGATGAGGACACTGACCACAGCGATGATTAACTGCTCTGTAACGGGATGATACCAGGCAGAAGGAACAGCATAGGAAAACACAACCAGTGACCACATTTTCCTAGAGATTTTCCTGGAATACCCAACATGTGATGGGATCCTGGAATTCGCTTCATTATTGCTGCCAAGAGGGGGTTGAGGGGTTACATATGTAAGAAATTCCCAAAGCTGTTAAAAAGAAAAGAAAAAAAAAAGAAAGAAAGAAAGAAAAAAAAAAAAGAGGCTTGTGGGTTGTATAAAGATCTTTGTATTTCTGGTGTTTGGCCAGCCCTTTACCTCTGGGAGTCAGGACGAGATCTTTACAGGGAGCAGATGAACATGAGTTACATGAGTTTATTAAACGTGTCCTTGAGCACATTCACAGCCCTATTGTCACATTTCTGCATATGGCATCTTGTGTGTCCTTTCAAATTGCATTGCTGCAGTTAAATAAAGTGCCATTGAACCGCGCTCCCACCGCCTCCTTGCAAGGCTTTATCAAAGGACCTGGGGAAGCTGTTTCTGCTTCTCAGCTGCTTCATCAGCCTGTACCTTGTGCTACACAGGTGAAATTGCCAGTTTTCCTGCAGGATCGCCAGTGTTTTGCTAAAATTTGCTTTGGGCCAGGTTGTCCAGCTACTAGAAACTAAAATGTCACTAAGCCAGTGATATAAACTCAGTTGGTCAATACCTTGCCATACGCTGCCTTTTCTGGGTGTCACCCTTTAGCCCCTGTAATCTAGCCACAAAAGCAGAGTGTCTCTTATTTCCAGTGACTTGTATGGCGAGGAGATGATTTGTTTGTTCAGTGAACAAAGGTAGGGACCATCTGCTGAGTTTTGCCCATGGTCAGACGTCACAGGCGGGCTTCTGAAAACACCCCCAAAGTCACAGCTCATTTGCCATATCTGGACTTGTGTAACTGTGGCGCAATGAGCACTATTCTTAGGGGCAGTATTTTGGTGGAGTCACACCTCCAGGAGGTGTGAATCTAGCCCCTGAAAAGAGCAGATGAGAATAATCCCTCACCCACAGACCGCACTGCTCTGGTGTCAAGCTTTGCATCTGTGGAGCTTGAGGCTGACAGTGGGTAACGGCGCCCAAGCCTGCTCGTTTAGGACACAGGTGTGTGCAAGGGCTGCCCACGGTCAACCAGAAGTCTAAGGCAGATCTGGGAGTAAGTGTAAAGCTCCCAACTCCCATTTTTGTGTTTGCCTCATAATGCTGCTTTTCTTAGATGTTCGATTTTTATAAATCTGTAGGAGAATCAGAAGTTCTGCTAAGGTCTCTTAATACCTAATTGCTGCTTCAAAGATATTTCCTCTCTGTCACTTTTCCCTTATGGGAGTCTCCCTCACTGAAGGCAGAACATGAGGGAGGTAAGGCAGGTGATGCGTGAGAGGCATTGCTTATAAGGTGATGGCTGCATATGGAATGTTTAACACACTGAGTGCCGCAGATTCTCGTGGTACCCCTGCCACCCCAGAGCCAGGTTCTGGTACAGCTGTAAAGTAGCAAAAGGGTGCAATGGTGGTAAGCATCACAGAGTAGGATAAAATCAAGAGCAGAGGCCAACTGAGGTTTCTCTGTAGTCAGCCAAGAGCCCAAGCTGTCAAAGCAGGCAGCCCTGGTGTATTGCATGGAAACATAAATGCTATCTTAGACAGAGCTTCAACTGTATCCATGATGCAGGAGTGCAGAGCTTTGAATAGGAAAGGCTGAAGTTTTCCCCAGTTTGCTTTTATCATTTAATATTGATACTCCTTTAGTCCCTCAGGGCCACGAGCAAGTTACTTGTTGAATTAGAAATGTTCATAGTGATTATGAGGACGTCTTTTTTTCTGGTGCTTCACTTTAATTATGGATTCTAGAATAATGGGATCTGCTATAATATTCCCTGTCCTTATCCTGAGGTTCGTAGTGTCCCAGCCTCCCAAAAGACAGTGTGTGTCAAACAATGTCACAATCCTGAACTACTACGGAGAAAATATTGGATGTCCATATTCCTGCAGTTGAGCATTTGAAAGCTGTTATGTCTGAGGTTTTTACCATGTCTAATGGCAGTAGGAAACAAAATGAATGGCTCTGGTTCATTCAGTGGTTTTCCTGACGTAATTAATGGACAGAAATAGAAGGCAGGAATTGAAAGAAACCACTCCCATTCTTTTCTTATCCCGCTCTGAGATTTTTGCAGACAAAGATCTATAAACTTTATATGAGTGTTTACTGAGTAGTTTTTCCCATGTTCTGTGTGACCCTCTCAAATCTGTTGACGCAGAAAGGTCGGGTCCCCTGTACTTATTTTTTTCCTGCAGCTACTGTCTGCTCTTTTTTAAAGTGTCAGTGATACTTTTTTTCAGATTAGTGGCAGGTAGCATCTTCAGATCTAGCTTTTATTTAAAAATCTGCCAGACTCTGTCTGCTGGACACAGACTTCTCGAGCAGTTTAGTTCTCTGTATGTTGGGTTTGCAAAGGATGCCAGTATTCCATTGTTTCTGTTTCAGCAGTGTCTCCGGAGCCTGTGTGCAGCACATATATCCCGTGGTGAAGAATTTTGAAATAAACCAAATCAAACTATGCGTCATGACATTTAGTTCACATGCAGAGTTAACCACACCCGGAGATGGCTCCATGATGCCAGGAGACAGGCAATATTGTTCATATGGTGATCACTGATAAACATCTTTTCTTGCTAGAGGATTTGGCTAGCTCTTCCATAAAGGGCGTTTCCATCTCTGCTCTTTCAGAGACTTATTCTTTGGCTTGTACAAGAGGTAAAACATGAAGTTAATGCTGAAGAATGTTGTACTTTGTGGCTGCGCACAGCAAAACCCAGCAACTGCCTAAAATGGAATCGTTTTCCCCATACACACTTTACAGTGGTGATCTTAAATAATCAGCTTAATGGTGGAAACATGCTGATGTGTGTCAGTTTAAATGTTGAGATCCCTGATGAATGCATGGATTGGAAGTGGGCTGTGATTCATACTTAGTGGGTCCTGTCTTCCCACCAGCTTAGCAGTATCTAAAGGCTATCACAATACTACTATCACCATTTTCTCTTTGGTCAAACCAGCAAATCTATTACCAAATGAAGGGTCACTGCATAATATCTGCCTCCTTGTACTGTCACACCTTAGGGTCCCTGGCAGGTGGTTAATAGGCATCTTCTGGAGAGCTTCTCGGGGGGAAATTTTAGATATGCTGGCAACAGATGGCATGCATGCTTCCAGGACTAAACCTGGATAAGAGCTTAATAAACTTCATATGAGAAGAGGATCTGGTACACCTAAAAGCTGAAGGGGCAGCCCACACTTATGGGCTTGGTGTGATGGATTGAGCCTGATTATCAGGTGGCAAGAACTGGACCAGAGTGCTCTGATCTTCAGGGAAGAAAATACCCAGTTCTGTGATCCCGAGCTTTGGTCTTTTTTGTGAGCTGAAGAAGACAGATGGGGAGGAGCCATGGCTTGTGGCTGGAGGGAACATCTGCAATTAGAAAAAGAAACTGGAAACAGGGAACAAAACTGCAACTTGCTTACTGAAATGGTGAGATCTTTTATTAGTGGCTGTTTGCACAACACCACATTCAAGTGATCTTTGTGGAATAGAAACAAGCTACGTCTCCAAGTTGCTGCGCTGAATCAGCTGAAAATAATAGTAACATGTTCTGCTCCTGGGAGGACCTATAGCTTCTGTGGGGTTGTCCAGCCAAATGGTGCTTCCAAATCTCAGACAAGTTATTGACAACTGACCTAGCAGGTATTTCCTAACACTGCTTTGTAGATGGTACCCACAAAATTGTTGTGTTCTGGTTACAGTTTTTAATTCTATTTGTGCATTGTCTAAGTAGGAACATTATTAATAAGGGAAAAATGTGTCTCTCTGTGAGCAACTACATATACCTGTATCTACCTGCAGTTGCACTGACATAAACTGAGCATCATGTTTTCACCAATTCCGAGAGGAATTCTGTCTGTTTATCCAGACTCGGCATGATTGGATTGTGGGGGGGAAAGGAAGTGTTTTTTGAGCTGCTCTTGGAAACAATGCTATTGCTAAATATAAGCAAGTAAAAACAGAGTTGAAATGGGTTGTGCTGTAATTTTGTTTCCTGTTTTACCAAACCTGTTTATTTTCCTTTTTTTTTCCCTACAGAACAATTCAATTAAAACATCAAAATACAACTTCTTCACTTTCCTGCCTCTCAACCTGTTTGAACAGTTTCAGCGAATAGCCAATGCTTACTTTCTTTTCTTGCTGATTTTGCAGGTATGAATTCACTGGGCTGTTTCTAGCAGAGCATGTTTTCTATTGTCAGAGCTTGTTTATGTATTGACAGTTGTAATAAAGTGCAAGCTATATCCCTGTTGTGAGTTAGCATCTTAGTAAAACCTTAAAGTAATAGAAAGCAGAGCAGAAAAGAAAAGCAATTTTCTCTCTTACATTTGGTTATGAGGGTTTGAATTAAATGAAGGAGAAAATTTAATTAAAGTTTTCAGCGAACTCTGTACCTTTTTCATGACCTGTTCTAGTACCCCTTTGTGTCTAAATCAGAGTTCTCCTGGCTGTCCTCAGATCTGCATTAATTTTTCCTCCTGTAGTACAAAAGGAAGTTGTCTCTTATCTATAGGTTTAAAGGCAAATTCCATTGGCGGTCTCAAAGAAAATAGCAAGAAGAAAAAAAAAATTGTAATCTCTACTCTTTCCCTGGGAAGGAAGGAGTTAACATCAGGAAGGCTCAAGGTTGGAGCTAGTTCGAACAAAGCTGAATATTGCTGCTCCCTGCTCAGCAGGGTAAGGAAGGTGTCTAATATGGATCCTGCCAGACACTGGCAACACTATTAAACCCTGTGGCTCATAATGGTATGGAGCTGCACTTTGCCCATTGCTGTTGGTAATACTGCTCTGTTGGAAAGCTAAACACACTGGAGAAACTGGTATCAGGATTTCTGCCCTTTTGCACTTTGATACAATATGGATAAATGCGGTGTACTCTGATGTTGCTGAGTCATACTGGAATGCACATTACCAAGAAAGGGGGATATTTTTTGTTATTTTTCAAGTATGATATTTTAAATTTGACCATTTCAGTGCACACAAGTTTGCAAAAGTACCTTTTTCAAAACCCCTTTTGTAAATTTCAGCTCAAAAAAGCATGGGCAAAATTTTCTTGGGCCTGTAGCAAACTACATACAAGATTCTTTGCTTATTTACAGGGAATGAATTTGGGAAATTCCAGCCCCTGTATATTTTTCAAGAAATTAGTGAAAGTGCCTTTTCAGCTAAGCTGACAGCACTGTTCCTGTATTGTACTGCACTCTAGCTGTTTGTATATCAAATTCATAGTATTTCAAACTATTTGCCTTAAATTATTCTGCTGTGTCTTTTGCTGAACCATCTAGGAGTGACTGTATACAAAAAAGCACATAGCTTTTTCTGCTGCCTGCACAAAGGTAAACTGAAGAGGGCAAGGGCAGCCATTAGTCTTTTATATTTACATACTCCTCTGTTTAATTTTTCTCCCTCTTCTGCCCACTCACTCCATCCCTGTAGCACTGGGAGTATCTCTTCCAGTATCTGGAGTGGATGTGATGGGTAGGCTGTGGGGAGTCTGCACTCCCCCCCACCCCCCCTTCTTTGCCACAGCCCAGTAGGACATATATATTCTCAGTTAGGTGTCAAGGCAGCAGTTACATGTCCTTGCAGCCTCCACAGCTGAGTGGTACTGTGCTTGCCCCTGAAGATCATTCCTGCTGGCTGGATTTGGTGGTGCCTGTAGGACCTGGGTTGTGACAGTGCAGTGGAAGGACCAGTCCCAAAGAGCAGCACCCTTAAGCAGCTGACTTAGTGGCATAAATGTCAGCTTCATGATGCACATGGAGTTGACGCTGCCCAAATCCAATCTGATGGACACACTGATGCTGGTATCACATCCATCTCTGCCTCACTGAATGCACAACGGGGTCACCTTCAGCTCTTGGGTCCTTTCACTGTTAAAGAAGTTTAGGCTGGGGAGATTACTCTGTTGATCTTGGAAGAGCCCGGTCAGCCCTGGCAACAGCTGTGCATTGTGTATTGATATGAAGTTTACTTCAGCAAAATGTGAAAAGTTACTGAAACAAAAACCAGAAGCATTTGAAGGCTCTGCACAGCAGTCTCTGCTGAGATAGCTCTGGGTCTCTCACAACAGGCTTGCCCATGCCACTGCTTCCGAAGAAATCCACTGGGGACTTTGCAATCCTAATTTTACAATCAACAAGAAAGAGCAACCCAACAGTTCCATATTTATAACCTAAATTACAACTTGTTTTGTAAGCAAAGCATGGGTTCCCTGGCTCTCCCACCTTTATGGGGTCATGTGTAAGGGATAGAGCTGCATTTCTGTCTTCATGCTGTATTCAGCCATCATAGAAATCATAGAAAAATGTCTGCAACTTCCAGAGAAAACAGTTTTTTGCTTCCATCTGTTTGCTGAACTGACAGGAAATTTCTCAGCTCAGGTCTTTTCTTCCTACAGCTGATTCCTCAGATTTCCTCACTGGCCTGGTTTACAACAGTGGTGCCCCTTGTGCTGGTGCTGGCTGTATCAGGAGTCAAGGATGCCATCGATGACTTTGTAAGATCTGTATTGCTGACCTATACTTTGGAGTTTGCCCATGATTCTTTGGCACAATGGCTAAAGCAAACCACTAAAACACAGCCAGTGGCAGGCAGCTGGAGACCTGTTCTGTGGCCAAAATGGGATTAGAGATTAGACCCCCAAAACTATAGTTCATTACCTAAAAATGAGCTAGAATTTCCAAATTGCTGAGCAGCCCAGAAGCTCCATTAACGTTCCCTGAAATTGCTCAGTGTGTCTGAAAAATATGGTCACTGATAGATACCTCTGGACACATACACAAAATTCTGTTCTTAGGCTTCCGCACTGGAGAACTCATCCTCTGCCATCTAGCTGCAATGTAGGTGGGAAAAACATTTTGTAGGAGGTAAGCATTAAACCCATGTGTGGTTTTTTAAACTTGCCCAGCTTTGGCCCCAGTCTGCTCCTGTCAGAGCTAATGGTCAAAGTCCCATTGACTTCACAGGGTAGTGTCAAATCTGAGTTCAGCATCTGATTTTCTCTCATTATTATAATAATTCCAATGCTCTGTGGAGGCTCGGTGCAACTTTGCAAGTAGGCAGGTAAGAGGTGATGAGGTGCTCTCCCAGGGAGCAATGCCAGAACACCTGCAACCGCTTTCCATATCAGACCAGAGGAATGGATTTCCCTAGTGTTTACAAAACTGTGATGGACAGGACCAACACCAGCTGAGTCAGGACTGTGCAAAGTGACATATAAGGCTCCACCTTCCTTCTTCCCTCCAAGAGCAAGCCCTGTGTTGCCTTGTCGCTCTTCACAGTCTAGCTATGCCCCATGCTACTAGTGTAAACATGGGCTTGACTGTAACTTGGCTGTGACTCCATTGTGCCAGACCCATTCAGCCAGCTGGGTGAAAACCTAAAATGTTAATGAACTGCCTACAGCTTTTGTGTGCTTGGCTTTCTGGAAATGCCTTTTAATGTACTGATCAAATTTTCAGAATCGACACAAAAGTGACAAACACGTCAACAACCGCCCAGTCCAGGTCCTGATCAATGGCATGTAAGTCCTTTCTCTTTTGTGGCAATTTTGACTGGTAAGAGCGTTTTATTAATGATAATGTTTTTCTGTGTGATTTCCAACAATCATGAAACAATTTAAAATTGAACTGTCTTTCACACCATTAGTTCACTGTGCAGCTCTCGACTATGTGTCTGATTAATGAACCCAAGATGCAGTACAGCAATGTGTGTAGTCATTATGGCTGTGACCTTGCACTAACAAAAGTAAACTCTGTTCCTGCATGTATATATATTTAAGTGACACTTTGAGAGTATTGTATTATTTTACTCCGTACCTTAGAAGTGACAAGCAAGATTATCTTTCCATGTCCATTTATGTTATAGCATTTATTTCTGCATTAATCAAAACTAGGCATTATCAACAAGTTATTTTAAATTAAGAAGCAGGAATAGCTTCCTCAGACATGTCATAATACTTTGAGTGTGTGTAGCTTTTCTGACTTAAATGTACTTAAAACATTTCAGCTGTGTGCTTTGGACATCGTACTGCTATCATTGTTCTTTCCTGAAAAAAAAAAAAGGGCAGAGGCTTTGGCTTTTGTGGCAGACAGAGGAGCTGTTTACTCTCTGTGCATAGGACACAGCTGTACACAGCTGTGTAGTCTCTAGCGACTTCTTTTTCTGTACTATAGATAGCAGTACGTTGTGTAAACTCCAACAGATGATCAAACAGTTAAAAATATAACTGGAAGCTGAAGAATAGGAACATACTTTTTGTGCTTTCTGCTAAGTAAACCAGTGTCTTCATTTACAGTGTATTAGTTACTGTGTCTAGGAAACATACATTGAAACAGAAATTTTCTAGTATTTTGCCTTTGTTCAAAAACTGAAAAGCATAGGTCCTGCCCAGCTCCGACCAACACTGAAAAAGCAAGGCTGAGCTGAACTCAAGCTTGAATACCCAGTCCTGTTTTGATGCAGCTCTTGATCTTTCACTTCTCTAGATTTTGCATATACAGCTGTTGTGACTTAGTTACGTTGGCACTTGCAGTTTAGCTGGCCAGATGCATACACGCCTTGCTCGGTGCTGTGAAGGCCACTGCACTGACCTCCCTGGCAGCCTGGCCCATGCCAGCCAGGACTGCTTCTCTGGCCCCTACCACCACCTAGAAAAAGTAACACAACTGGCGATTTTCGCAGGTGTTTGGGAAGTAGGTCGTGCTGAGTAGAGAGGGTGTTTTCTGAGGCAACATGGCCATTTAGGAGAAGGCAGAGAGCTGTTAGTCCAGAGGGGACAGTGCACACGGACTGTGCTGCTGTTGTGGGGCTTGCTGTCAACCCTGCATGGGTCACTCCAACCACTGTTACTGGGGTTTTTTTGGTGTTGTGGTAGTCCCTTAGCTTAGCATGGGTCAGGCCACATCATGGCAGACCCTGCTCCATTCGATCAACAACCCAAGTCCTGATGGCACCTACCGCCTGGCTTCAGGAGCACAGCTGAGTATCCTGCTTTCCCAAGTGGTGTTTGCTTTATGTGCCTACTTACTAGGAGTTTTCTTGCAGGTTAAAGGATGAAAAATGGATGAATGTTCAAGTGGGGGATATAATAAAACTAGAAAACAACAACTTTGTGACGGTGAGTACAGTTTCTCTCCATCCTGCTCAGTTAGTCTCTGTAATTACACTTACCACTCACAAGAAAATTAGTCAGTCATCATGATAACTGCCTCAGAGACCTGCAGTGTGCAGAAACCGCAAGCAACCTTGCAGTGCCATGCCCTCTGACCATGTGAACTCATGCCAAGTCTGTCTGTCTGTGTTTAGGCCGACCTACTGTTACTGTCAAGCAGCGAGCCACACAGCCTGACGTACATTGAGACAGCTGAACTGGACGGGTGAGTAAGCCTGGACCCTGGGCGTAATCACTGCCAGTGCCAGACCAAATCTCTGGTGACCCTGGGTGCTGCAAGCTTACCTGCAAATAGCTTTGGTAGTAATATATCGATATATATGTAAATACGTAGAATGAACTTTGGCTAGGTACCTTGAAAATAACATCTTCTGGTGGATACTTTTGCCCCTTTCAGTGCAAATGTCACGTGAGGAGGGGACTTTACGTTTTATTTTCAGTAACAGTTCCTCTAACACTGATAGTTAGAAACATGTTCCTGCAATATCACAGGTAACTGGCAGAAGTTTTCTGTTTCTTGCATCTCCCTTAGTCTCTTCTCTTAGCCAGATTATCTGGGTGAGATAATCACAATGCATAGCTCCAGTAATCTCCTTTGGACTGCTATACCATAATATAAATGCATGCAAACTGCAATGATTTCCAGACATTTTTTAGTCCGGGGCACAACTGGCTACAAGTCAGAGGGCTGCAACTGGTTTGTATTAATCAGAATAAACTGGAGATGACCTCATCTTTATGACCCAATTTGCATTACGTTTTCTGCACTGTTTGGAGCTAGCATCTGCTTGAAGGACTAAGCAAGACCAGAAGAGATCAAGAAATTTTGTCTCTCCCAAGACCCTACAGACAGCCCTCTGGACTTTCCCCATCCGATTTCTGCTGAACGGGAGCTTGTAATCCTTGTATGCGCCAGTGCCAGGGGATACTTTTTGGAGGCCCTGAACAAATGTGGTGTTTCTTTGACATTGCATTCACTGCATTTCAAACTCCCCAGCTAGCTAGTCCCAGGACTGCAGTACCCTTCAGGACCAGAATATCATGGGAGAAGGTTCAGAGCTCTCATATATGCTCAGATACCTCAGGGTTCAGTGAGGCATGAGGAGCAGGATAGACAGTGAGATGCTCAGGGAGCTGAGATGCCTGGTCTTGCACTTTGTGGTGAAAATGAGAAGACAGAGCCACATCACCCTCCAGAGTTCCTCTGGACTGCCTGACTTTGCAACTGAGACAACTACGCCCTCTGGTCAAGTGAAAAAAGACACATGATGATCAGATGTCTAAGGAAGAAGTTTGTCCTCAAGAACAGAATTGACTTTCAGGGGGAGCTTTCAGTTCACATATGACTTTCAAGTTCATGTTTTTATCTCATGTGATTTGTTACAGTGAAACAAACCTGAAGGTGAAGCAGGCACTGTCAGTCACTGCAGAGCTTGGAGAAGATCTTCAGAAACTGACAGAGTTCAACGGTAAGCCTACATGGAAAATCCACTTTCCAGAGGATTTGCCCAAACACCAGAGTCCAGGCAGTGCCTGGGAGTCTTATTTCCAGGCTGTCTGCTGCTCCCTGCTAGGGTTCCTCTGGGTGCAGCAGCAGATAAACAGAATGGTCATGTTGCAGCCTGTACAACAGGTGTCAGCAGCATATGTAGAGAAAGAGGTCCCTCCTTGCGTGCAGGTCTTGGTGCCATGCGTGGCTATAACCTGAAGCGGTGTTGGTGGCAGTTTTCCTTCTGGCTGCACACTTCTCTTTAGCATCTGTCTGTACATGCTGAGATGACCCACCTTGAACTTCAGTGCAAGACCTCTGTAATTGCACAGTGGAAAATGTTTTCCCAAAACTTTATGCTCAGTTATGACCTCAAAACATTTTTACACTGATGCAGCAATGCTGATGCATAGATTACATTTAGATTCTGAGCACCAGCACTTCCAGACACCATTCAGACCTGAGGACTAACTGTGCGCACAGGACAGGTGACTACTTTCCAACCCAAAGCCCCATCCTGCACGCATCTCTCTCCTCTCTCGGCGCCACAATACAGACTACATTTTAAGATATTTAAAGACAAGCAGTGCAGGTGCAGTTAACAGGCAACATGTCCTTTCTTAGAACTGTTTTGTGTATTAAATATAGAGTAGAATAGAATGAAACAGAACATTTCATTTGGAAGGGACCTACAACGATCATCTTGTCCAACTGCCTGACACCGCTTCAGGGCTGACCAAAAGTTAAAGCTCGTTACTAAGGGCATTGGCCAAATGCCTCTGAAGCACTGACAGGCCTGGGGCATTGCCCACCTCTCTAGGAAGTGTGTTGCAGTGTTTGACCACCCTCTCGGTGAAGAAATACTTCCTAATGTCCAGTTTGAACCTCCCCTGGTGCACCTTTGAACCACTCCCACACGTCCTGTCACTGGGTCCCAGGGAATATACAGCAGCACATGCACAGAAAGGAGCCAACCCTGTCAAAAACAGAATGCCCTGTGCTGACACATCTTCTGTCTGTGGAGAGAGGATGGGGAAGCAGACCAAGTGATGTTACTCACGCTCCACAGTGCCCTGCTGGCTTAGGTACGAGGGCAGGATTACGGGAAGAGTCAGTACGGAAAGGGGTGGAGTGAGTGCTGCTGTCCGTGGAATGTCTCAAGGACTACAGGCTCTCAGGAAGTATTTTTAGATAAAGAGGAAAAATTATTTTTTAAAAATTATCTTCGAAATAACTGGATGATTTCAGGACAAATGGTGGGGACGTGGCAAAGAGTTAGCATAGCTGGGACTGTCTCTGGTAGAGTCATCCAAAAGCACGGGCTTTTCTTTTGCCTTCTGCACTGAGGTTTTATGCAATAATGTGTGTGGTCTTGGCTGAGTGTCAGCTCAGTACATCAGGATTTCTCCAAAGTGATGGCTGAGGTTTTGAGTGGTTTAGGTCTTGAGAAATGTTTTTACAGGTGTTTTATGTTAATGGTCAGACTGGCATGCCTTAATTATTTTCCTGAAGAGGCTGCTCTGTATACCAATTTGTAAGCAAGATCTTAATCCTAAATAATTTTTCAAGCATTTTCTTTGTAATGCTTATCTAAGGATACTACAGTCTCGAAAGTCCATAATTAAAAAAGAGTTTCAAAGTGTTTTGGAAAATTGAAACCTTCCTTATCAGATATTTATTTGTCCTGCAAATCTCTATTTTAGTTATGTTGTAAATAAAAGTGGCCTCTTCACAATACTTAAAATGAATAAAATGTTTCCCAGGATGGTTTATATTTGGCAGAGTACTGGGAAGAGCGCCTGGAAACAGACCCAACTTTGCATTTCCCTTAGCAAACCTCTGTAGAAGTATTTAAATATTTATGTAACTCTTTATCTAATTACTTCTTAAGACAGGAAGAGAGGAGAGGGTTGAGCAGCTAATACAGGCACTCAGTGGAATGCTTTAATGTGAGTTATGATGTTTGTTGACATCACAATGGTTCAGATAAGGAAGACGCCTGCAAAACACTAAACTTTATTTGATTTAGGGAACTGGGAGATGAGAAAGAAACAACACTTTTCATTAACTGACTACTTATTACATGTAGACTTGGAAGTATTTAACTCTTTCAGGTGACATGCATTCCAGATATCTTCTTGCTGTTAATGGGAGGAAGAGACAAGAGCCAAGTGCCTTGCTGAGGTGTCTTCAGCTGCAGAGTTACTGGGGTCAGGGCAGGTATATTGGGTGAAAATCTAGAGCTTCACACTTTTTTATGATCAGTCTGATTTGGATGAACCTCTTCTGATCTCAGAATCAGTGCATCAGTAACCCAGATCCACCCACCTGCTGGAAAGCAGATGTGGGTATTGACATGCAAGGTACCCACACGAGTGTCACCCCGTAGCTGGCGTGAGGAGAGGCACGGTCTTCCTGGTTGGGGATCATGCCCTGGGTTTGGTTCACCTCAGTCTCATTGTGCTGTGTTTCAGCTTGCACTGCAAAGCTTCTGTTTAATTTGTGCTTTTCAAGGCATTGCAGGGGCTGCAGCGATTGTTATTGGATTAGCTGGGTGATAAAACAGAAGATCAGCATAGTTGTCAGTATGAGCTTTGATGTCACATGTGTCACTGAATTTCCTGATTGCTTCATCTTTCAAGTCTGATGATTTGTCTGCCCAAAAGTAGAGCTGCTTTTCTGTGGAAAAAACATCCATTCTTGCTTTCAAAATTTGCAGTGGTGGAGACTACCACAATGCTTAAAATTGTACTTTTCTTCTGGACTTCTCTGGATTTTGTTTCCAGTCTCTTGAACCTGCTGTGTTTTATCTGAGAACAGCTGGAAGAGCTGTATACTTTACAAATGCTAGTCCTTATGTAGATTCTTGCAGCCTGTGATCAAAATAACTTTCATGTTCCTGCTGATTAACTGAACAGACTTTACTCTTGGGTCCCCTTTCAGTAAGGTGTATTTGTATTTGCCATTTCTTAACACATCCACAGGGCTCTGCTTTGAAACTTTAGATGTCAGGTGCAAATGTTGATTTAAAGAATCATTTTTATACCAAAGTATCTATTTACAGTTTCATATGACCACATTTTATTACAAGAAACAAATATAGTGTGGAAATAGAAAGAGGCTCTCCAATCACTGAAGAGTGTCAGCTGTGTGGCCGAAGAAGGTAGCAGTATCTTTTTTCTTGTGCCACTGGGACTTAAGTTATGTAACAGATGAAATTAAAAAAAAAACAGTGAACAAAGACACCTCACTTAATTACTCTTTTGCAGCCTTCAAGCTATGATTTTTCTCGCTTGGGCTTCTGCAGTTTTAAAGAAAATGGAATAGGAATTATGCAAGGTCAGCACTTTAAGCTAAAGTTATCCAGTGACATCCTACCATTACAAACTTGCTTGTGAAAGGATTAAAAGTATGTTGCTGGTTCAACATTTCTTCTCACCTGCAGAAAAGCTGTGGAAACTTTGTTTTGTACTCTACCAGTAAAAAAGTGCTGTGTTCAAAGAATAGGGTAAATCCAAGTTAATTGTGGTCCATTGGATTATGACACTAATATGGAGAAGGAGCAATATCCCAAAACAGCTGTAAATATAGGATACAGGATGGGAATGACAGAGTCAGGAATGGAATGTAGCTACAGTGTGAAATATTCCCTGTCTGGGGAACAGCTGAGAATGCAGTATCGATTGGCATCGTTCTGGGCCAAGATTTCCATTTTTGTTTTTACCTTCCTATTACAGGTGAGGTCAAATGTGAGGCACCAAATAACAAACTGGATAAGTTCACAGGAACTCTTACTCTTCGAGGAGAGAAGTATGCCCTGGACAACGAGAAGATGTTGCTGAGGGGCTGTACTATTAGGAACACAGAATGGTGCTTTGGCCTCGTTATTTATGCCGGTATGTACAAAAATTGACATGTGAATTGTGGAGCACAGAAGTACTGGCATGGAATTGCATCACACCCAGTACACACATACACGAAGGAACAAAGTATTTTCCTCTTTGGTAAATATGCTTCTACCAGGTACAGGAAAAAAAGGAAAAAATACATGAGATTAATTGTCTAAACTCTAGGCTAGAAATTATGCAAATTACAGTGGATTTTAATCTGATATTTTTTTATAGGGATCTATAACAGAAAAGTGGATTGCAAATGCTACATTACAACACCCAATTCCACCTTAAGTGCTTTAGTAAGCGGAAGTAGTCTTTTATTTCAGAAATGCAGGCAGCAGATTACATGAGACAAGTCTTGATTAATCAATAGGAAGAACAAGAGTTAAATATGTTTAAAAAATAAAGCTGAATTAAATCTGCCCTTACTGGCTTACATTGGGCCAATTGGAGTCTTTCTTTCCCCAGGCTTGTTCAAAATGTTTCACTCTGAAGTGTATTTGATTAAAAATTCCACATAATTTCTATGTGATTTTAACCCATATTAGCATATCATGGTCATCAATATTATTGTAAACCATTAGAACTATGCTTTTTATGATTGCAGATCTTCTTTTGTTTCTATGCTGCTGTAGACATGTGAGACAATTATAGTATGTCACCAATAACACAGCAGTATCAGGTATTCCGTTAAAAGCAATTAAAACTTGAAAGGGAGGATTAACTGTTGAAAGAATAGAGCTGGGCCAAAATCCAGAATTAATGGCTTTATGTGACTCTGTCCATATAATGTAAGGCAAGTGACTTAATGTAAGGCAACTGCCCAAGTTTCCCACCAGCACTGTAAACTGAATGTACCTGCCTTCAAGAAAACTGTGATGGGTATTTATGCTGTAAAGCACAGTGGGGCCTCAGAGGGAATCGGCTTTAGAACGGCTTGGCTTTATTACTAAAATTAACAAGTGTGTTTCGTCTCCAGGGCCAGACACCAAACTAATGCAGAACAGTGGAAAAACAACTTTTAAACGAACAAGCATTGATCGGCTCATGAACGTACTTGTGTTGGTGGTAAGTCTGATTAATGTGTCTTCATTTCTTCAGATGTATTCATCATTTCCAGATGCTCCACCCCTTTGTCCACACAAATAAGGGAATATCAAAAGTGACTAATGATAAGAAGAGAAATTATGTAATAATTTATTAGCAGCCTGAGTTCTGCAGTGCCTCTGCCAGCCCATCTTGCAAAGCAAGGACCTTCCTTCTGAGCTTTTCATTTGCGCTGCTCTGCATGTTTCTGTGAACATCACTTTGAAGCCTGCAAATGCCTTTTTCGCCTGGTAATTTTGTCATTTTCTATTTAAATAAACATTAGCAGTTTTCGCTCTTCTTCTTGATTTCTTGGCATCTCTGGTGATATCTGCATAGGACTAGGTAATTGAGTTTGTTAATTTACATGACGGCAGCATCTAACTTAACATATTAGGGTAAAATACTAGACATGGTCTCATTAATACTCAGAAACTAGTGTTTTTAGCAGCTGGAAAATTTGAGAACACTAATATAGCAGTCGGTCTCCTCAAATTGGAAAACAGATCTGATTTGAGGGTTAAGTGTGCCAATGGTTTTAACAAATGGCAAATACTTCCAAGCAGAGGTAGTGATTCTTTTACAGACTCTCCCAAGATTTTACTGCTTGGGTTCAAAGGCACTCGGAGAAGGAAGACATACAGTCTGGCACTGCTTTACTCCATGTTGCTTGAAGAGAAGCTCTTTAGTTTCAGGCTTTTATCCAAGTCCATTATGCTTTTTCATGCATGGTATACCACCTTCAGTTTATGACACTGAGAAGGTCTGGTGGCCACCGTTCCCTTTTCTTCCCTCCTGCTCTTGCTCTCCAGCCCAACCTGAACAGCCAGGCTGAGGCCTGGATCCATCCCCAGGTGCTGGAGCAATCCCTTGCGAAGGTATCCAGCAGCAGTCTGATCATCACAGCAAGGCTATCCTGAGCTCTCCCTGTCTCCATGACTTCATGCCTCCTCAGCACTGAGGCTTACAGCACAAATGTCTCCAGGATGGCACCACTCTTCAGCATTGCCACTTCATCCCAGCCCCTGTCCTGCTTTTTTCTCAGGATCCCAAAGGCTCTTGAGATGGGCCCAGGGACTGGAGATGTTAGTGGACAGATCCAGTTGTGCCTCTGTGAGACTGAAGTTGTACTAAAGCAGGAGTGGTTAGCTCAACTCCCACAGATGTGAAGCAGTGTTCTGAACATCTGTCTGTGAGTATTTGCTGTAAAGCAGTGCCACAACACAGAGAGCCACTCCAGGGTTATCTTCAACCCCTCTTAAGTCCTTGCTCCATGTACAGTAAGGACATGCCCTTGACTTCAGTAACATTACACCAGTCTCTGCCAAGTGAAAATCTTGATTGCCATCATCAGCTTATTTTCCTCAGTGTTCTCGTCCCTTAAGGGGACAGCAAAACCAAAAAAGGTTTGGGCCTCCTAGATTCAAATTTTTACAAATATTTGAAAAACTTTACATTTTTCTTAGGTGTTCTGCTATGCTGTAGCTGGAGATGATGACGGATGGGGGGGATCCACAGGGCACAGCAACAGAGTAGAGAAAAACTGAATAGGGAACTTAGAATTTAGCATTTGATTAAGATTTCCCAAATCTCCTTTCACAAGTCAGGGGTCCAACCCAGAGCTTTCAGTCTCTTCATGGACACAAATGAGATGAATTTACGTTCTGGCTCCATTTTTAAAAACTGAGCAAGTTGCAGCCGATTGCATCAGCCTCTGCCTGGCTTCTTGGGCACTGATGGAGCCAAGGGTGTGGTTTCTTCCTCTAGACATTTTTAAGGCACCTAACATTTTGGTGCCTAAGTAAAGCCCTGTCCTACACTAAGCACCAGGCTCTCTGCACACCTAAGGGGATGTGGCATCAGGTCCTTCCAGCTCACTGGGTGGTCAAAGGTTACAAAGCACTGTCATAAAAAGAGGCAGTATATTGCACTCCTGAGTTTGGAAATACAAAGCAGCCACAGCTCGCTATAAATAGTTCATCTTCAGTGTAATGAAACTTGTTCCATGTTAACACTGGCAAAGCTATTTTGTGTTTAATTGTCCATAAAACTTCCAGCCACAAAGCAGTGTTTAAGCAGCACTTGCCAAGGGAGTCCTGGATAATGTCGCCCTGGTCTGTCCCAACAAGGGTTAACCTAGGATGAACCTTTCCAGATGGCAACCATAGCTGTTTTTTCATGGTTGGAAGTGTTTCTCGGTGATCTGAGAGAGAAGTGAATGTTCCTTCACCAGGGATGCACACGCCAGCTTCAGGAATGCTTTTTCCTCCAAAACTTGCTTTTTAGCAGGCTGGGGGGGAGGACGTTTTTAGAGAAACAGGGCTGTTGCCTTTATCTCTTAAGCTATTGCTTCAAATCGCAGAGCAGAAACCAAAGTGCCAATAAGGAAACTGACACAGTTTTAATTCACAGTCCAGCAGGAAATGCTTGTCAAAAGTCACCTCCTCTTTACAAAAATCCTACCCAGTCTTGCAGAGGATCTTTTGCAGGCAGTGCATGGGCAGGACCCATAGAGGGAGGATGTTCATGCTGAGAAGCCCCATGAGCATGCACAAGCCTATGATCAGGGTGTTTTTCACATCCCTTTCTTCCAGAGTGTGGTTATGATTACAACACCCTGCATACGGTTGTTTCTCTGCACAGAAATTAACCTTCAGGGGTGCTGTTAACAGCTTGGTCTCTTGCATTTGTCTCAAAGCAAACCGCATGTTAGTGTGCAAGCACAAGTGGTGCAGACAAGTCGAGCTGTTAAAGAGTATTGACATGCCAAATGACATAAAGTAAAATGTACATAAAGCAAGTGCAGTTGCAGACAAGAGCTGCTGTGATATGGGGAAGTTCAGCTGCTGTGTTGCCCCATGTGTATTTCCGTTGCTGACTCACACATGGAATATTCTATGTGGAATGTGGTATCCTACAAACTAACAATTTTTAACCTGTGGGGCAGTGAGGAATCATGCAGGGTACACTGATAAGACAGAACAGCCAGCTGGCTTTCCTAATTAATTTCTTTTACAACAGACAAGATCTGCAAAGAGAAGTAACAACTTCTACCTGACCGACAGACATAGCTATAAAAATAGACAGGCTTGTCTATTTTCTCCATCTACGTCTATTGATTTAATAAAGGACCTTACCTGTCCCTGGGTCATGCCTCTCATATATCCTTAAGTCCTGATGATTACAACAGCACAAATTGAAGTCTGTTTTTACTGCTGGTCACAGAGGTTTAAAAACACTGTGCCACATTCCTTACCAGCAAGCAATATTGTCTCTATTTCACAAGGGGAGTAATTTATTTGGCCTCCCATAATTAAATAGCAAAGCTACTATTGACGTGGAAAATAAATATGTCCCCTGAAACTCAGCCCAGCACCTTTATTTACTGCAGTCCCTTTTTAGCAGCTTCTTGGTATTAAAACTCAAGTTAGCTGGACGTGAGCTTTTCACCAAGTGATTCAAATCGCTCCATAAAAGTACCCTTCTTCCTCTGACATAGTACCTCAGCAATGCAAATATCAGTATTACCAGCAATGTTTCTATGTTTGTACCTCAATTATTTTTTTTTAAAAGGTCGATTACAGTTTTAATCTGATCGTTACTGGGTGGCCTTATACATAATGGCCCGTCTTACTAATACTTCCTCCTTCATGATTATACTTGCAAAAGATGATTTTTAATTGCTCTGTTGTGCGGCCTGTTGATTCTATATCTTCACATTTTTATTAGACTGTTGGTTATTTTAAGTCAAATATTTGGAGAAGTTGATATCAACGGAACTGGGTTTATTATCATTTGTCCAGGAAGGATGTCAAGCTAATTTCAGTTTATCTTACCCACAATCACCATTTCTACCTTTCAAGTATTGGAATTACGTTAGCAGATTTTCAGGATGGTGAAGCTTCCCAGTTTTCAAAGCACTGTTAAAAATTAACCTTACAGTTAAGAGATTTTCTCAGCTAGTCCCTCTAAGCTTTCATCTTTCAATTACCTGGACCCAGTGGACTGAAAGTGCTTATTATTAGCAGATAGAGCCACATAGTGTTCCTTGTCACAGAATGTCTGCCTTTTCCATCTGCTAACTACATCATATGGGGTAGATATTTCTTTCTGCTGCCTTCCTCCTTCAGTATTAGATATTCACAGTTCTGTAATTCCTTACAGTTTATATTAAATTCTGTTAACTTCCTTTCTTCTCCTTGTGTATTCTTTTTAAAGTAATTGTATTTCTATGTTCTTGTCTTCTTTTAACCAAAAATGCTTTATGACCTATGTAAAGTTTTCATGTCTATTAAATGGTGTTCCTGAGAAAGTCCTAGTTTTCACTAAGGTGTCCCACTTTGAAATTCTGTTCCCAGTTGCTGTTTCCCTGGTTCCTTTAGGCTTCAGGAAACAGGCTTCTCTAAAGTCCAAGCACACACATCACTGGTTAGCGTTGCTTTCTGTTTATTCAAAGGAAATGTAATCAGATTGTGATAGCAGGTACCAAGGCAACTATTAGTTCTGAGTCAGTGGTTAACTCTCCTTTAACTGTCAGCATGATACCCAGTGCTGAATTCCAACCTGCACAGTGGTGGATTTTCTGTATTACAAGTTATCTTCAGTAGTTTTTCAGAAGCGGTGTGAAAAACTATGATACATCCAACAAGTGGCCAGGTAAAGTCCTCCAAGCAGTTTCTACTCCCAAGTGTGCAGCCAGACATTTGAGGACCCGCAGCTCTACTCACCTCTAATGAGATGTTCTGTAGCTGTCTGCCCATAAGCACCCAGGTTTAGGTGTCTGCTTGGGACTTAAACCCCCAGATGTTTGAGGTCTTGTGATTCCAGATTTCCAGACCCTGCACCATGTAATTTTGTCCTTGAGATAAAAGTGTCATAACTTTGCTGGCTTTCCTCCTTCACCCCTTGGAACATTTTCCTGCAATTCAGGCTGTCCAACCTGATCTCATTAGGCTCAGCTGATTAACCTGTACATCACAAATTCGTTGTCTCTAAAATGCAATATTTTGGGGTTTTTTTTGCAGATTTTTGCATTTTTAGCACTGATGTGTCTTATCCTAGCCATTGGCAATGGCATCTGGGAGTATGATAAGGGCTACTACTTCCAGGTCTATCTGCCCTGGGCCGAAGGCATCAACTCTGCCTCCTACTCAGGCTTCCTCATGTTCTGGTCATATGTGATCATTCTGAACACAGTGGTGCCAATTTCACTATACGTCAGGTATGTGCCAGAAACTCCTTTTATGTTTCTTCTTAGAAAAGGTTTAGCTTTTGCCTTGGGTGGGAGCAGCATTTTTCCTAGACACAAATTCAAACCCATTGTGAATGATCTACATGACAGTGATGCTTTTCTTATTTCTGCTGCCTTCGGAGGTCTTTGTCAGAGTTGGAGCAGGGACAGCAGTAAGCCTTACAAACAATGAAAAGGATGATTTGGCAGTTAAAGGAGAGGTGGAGGTGTAGGATGCTATAGGACTATGGCTGGTATGGTTAGTGTCTCTCTCCCACTTGCAGTGCCCATCAAACAAAGTGAATGTCAGGTTCTTTGAGGTGGCTGTAGGGCTCAAGTGAGGAGTAGATTGCAAAGTGAGTAGGTGTAATCAGGTTGAGAATCCATAGTACTTGGTGCTATATGCACAGAGTGAACGTTGCCACTTCCCGGACAATGTAGTGCTATGTTGGTTATTGCATATAGGCCAACAAGGGTGAAGAATAGGCAATGTGTCCGTGATGCTCTCAAAACCTTGAGGTTGGGGTGTAAACTGAGTAGGCTCAGCCCAGCACATAGTCCTGCTAGAAACCACCCCTGTCCGAGCACCACTCCCAAAACTGCACCAAGTGAAACCCACTGCTACTGCCTCACTTTTCAACCTGAAAACTTCTGGAACTTTTCAGATACTTTTATAAGATGTTGGTTTATAAATAAAGGAAAGGAATTTGCTATAAACCTAACAGTTTCAGCGGGACTTGCTTCATCATTGCTTACTACAGACTATGTAAGGACAACCTGATAAGTACACCCTATCATTACCTTCAAAGTTGCTCTCTGATTGCAATCACTAGTAGTGTTGCTGGAGATAAAGATCTTGTCCCTTAAATAATGAATATTCTATCACCTTCTCTTTCTGTTCTACCAGTGTAGAGATTATACGCTTAGGTAACAGTTTCTACATTGACTGGGACCGTAAAATGTATTACGCTCTGAATGACACGCCGGCTCAGGCCCGTACCACGACACTCAATGAAGAGCTGGGGCAGATCAAGTACATCTTCTCAGACAAAACAGGAACTCTCACTCAGAACATCATGTGTTTCAACAAGTGCTCCATCAATGGCAAGTCCTATGGTACGTTGTCTGTCTTATTCTTCAAGTGTTATTCACATTGTATGCCTCCTGGTCCACAAAGAGTAAAAGTGATATCCAGAAGAGAGTGTTTTGTAAGCAGCTGCAGTAATCAAGTACAGGGCTGCCCATCAGGGCTGCCTGGACAGGCCTGTTTACATCATTTGCATATCTTATTATCCTTTTCCTGTCCCTTGTTTCCCCTTTTTGACACCCTTTAACCTTCCATTTTCTACCCCAGTATCATCCCAACCAAAAAAACTGCACCTTATTAGTTTTTCCTCATTAGTCCCAGTTTTACTACATCTGCACTCAAATCTGGGGTTTTTTTCTGATATCACTACCTGGGTGATCTCAGTCTTTTGTCGTGTTATTGACATGGTTACCTAGGTATTGCTAACCCTGCAAAATACCATACATAACTCACGTGTCTAGCTCCCTCTTAACCACTTGTGAAACCATCCATCCCTCATGGGGTTATTTGCATATTTTATCAGTTTCTCACACTGTTACCTCTCACATTCAGCAGTTTCTTATGGCATGAGCGGCAGTTTTCCACATCCACCTGTTTAGGTAGCTGAACCTTCAGTCGGCATCTAGTCAATGTTCTGGTCATTTGTCTTTAGCCCTGACATACTTCACCTATCAGAATAGAGAAAAGCTTGTAGGGAGGTGGAAAAAAGGGGAAACAAAAGTTGTTAGCTCTGTTAGATCCTGACAGTCATTGACTTAAACAGCTCATTCACTGTATGGACCCAGGCAGTTTTCTTCACACTGCTCAAGAGGTGGTAACAATTCACAAACTGATGAATTGATTAATACCATTAGATTTCCCCAGAGAAATTAGTCACTGCTTATCTGTAGATTGATGCTTGTTTTGCCTGTATCAAACCTGCTGATGGACAGGTGTGCTAGAAAGCTTGTCTTTGTTTCTCACTGCTATCAGCTGGCCTAATAAATGAAGCTATTTCTTCCTATAAATCTTGTTCTGTGAATATCTGGAGACCACCATATCTCAAAGAGCACTGCTGTGCTAGCCAATGCTAATGCTGCTAAACAGTTTGTAAAATATTCAGTCTGTTCCTTCATGTGTCCAAATGACTTGTCCAAAGTGGATGTTGCCGCTAACATAATACAGGGTGTGGCTGCAAGAAACAAATGGGAAATACATGGAAAGAAGGCAGACAGTCTATTTCCCATAAGATTCTAAACGCCTAGCTTCCTCCTGGGAATGTACTGCTTTGGATTTGCTTCTCAGGGGCATTTGGGAAAGCCAGGCCAGAAAGGATGGATTAATTCTGCTGCCAGGGAAGGTACTCTGGAAGCTTAAGCTTCCCATTGGGAAGGAGGTATACAAAAGCCTCTCAGTTACAGTTCCCAGGAGATCAGCTGGTGTGTAGTTCTCAGGAGAGATGATTTCTGAGTTTCCTCTACACCTTCAGGGCTTTTTTCAGGGAGTACCAGTACCTACAATTGACTTTGGTCACAGTTGAGGTGTCTGATGTGGGTATGGATCTATCATTCCTGTAATTCTCTGTGTTTCAATCTTATTCCAATGAAGTGTTGAATCTCGCTGGGCTGGGCACAGTCCAGGCCTTCAAGTGAAATTGTCCTTCAGACAGAAGTTTCAAGTGTTTCCTGGAGATATCTTCCATTTCTGTGAACAGATCACCAGTTCAGGGAAAATTAATAGAGCATAATAATGTTCCAGGGCAAATAAAAAAATGCTACTTAGACATGGGAAGAATGGGCTTTCACAACTCATTCTCTGTAGCTGACCAGAGACTGTTGCAAACCCAATATGATCCAGGAGCTGGACTTTGCCTCACAGTCCACAGGGAAGGTACGAGAGAAGTCATCCCCTGAAAGCACCTTCATTTCTTACCTAGCACAACCTCCTTTCTGGGTTCAGCTTGAGCCAAGCCTTCTTTATCCAAATGCCAGTCATTTTTATGGTCACTGCTTTGTGTTTCAAGCATCTGTCAGTCTCTGGATTTTGTCATGGATTAACACAGAAACTGATTGATATGAATCATCAATCTCCAGTGCCTGTGTCAAGATATTCATGCTTACTGAAACTTTTAAATCAGATACCATCTCAAAACACTTTAACCGACTGTTGTGGTACAGAAGCTCAGAGACTGCACTTACCTAGAGCTTGTGGCTATAACATCAGTCTTTCTTCATTGCAGGTGATGTCTATGATATGGCTGGGCAAAGGATAGAAATAAATGAGGTAAGTGCTCAAGTGCTGTCAGGTTCTGTGCTTTCAGTAAACCTGCCTGCCTAAGTGCTGGCAAACACAACCCACCCAGGCATAGCTCATGCTCTTAATCCTGCAAGAGCTGATGGTCTTGACCCTGATGACAGGGATGTGTGTTCTTGTGGATGTCAGACAATTGCCACAGTTTCGTTCCCTTCCAATAGGCCTGATTGAAACCTGCACGTTGGGTGGTCTGAGTGCCCATTGTTCCCTCAGCTTCATTCTAGTGCATGCACAGCTCCTCTTGAATACGTGTCATTGGAAACTTGGACATTGGTGAATTTTATTATGCTCAGCAGTTAGTTAAAGCTTTGGTGGGGAATCAGTGAGTTCAGTTCATATTGATAACAAGGTCACTGTCAAATTTCCCTAATGTTTGGACATAGGAAAGTATGAAATTGGGTGACTGCTCCATTTCTTTCTAGCCCCTGCTTGCTGGCACAAAACCATGTCTTGGATTTGTAGAATGTCTGAAAACCACATACAGTAATCCTAGTAACAAATGGCAAGATGATGATGAAAAACTCACTCCTCATTCCAACAATTCATGTCCAGGCCATTTAAATCCTAAATAACCTGATGAAATTGCCTCTCTGTGCTGAGTGCTGTGCCTAAAGACTACCCTCACTCAGGCAGCAAAACGCAAAAGGTGGACTTGCTTGGGGAGACATGCTGGTCTCCTGCCAACGGGCTGCCCAGCAGCTCCTCCTGCCCCTGGTACTCACTGGTGCACAGCCCTGCTGCCCCTGCATCCATGGTGTGGCAGTGCCTGGACCATGCTGCGCAGATGAGTGTGTGTGTGGGTTGGGTCTGTGCTCTTGCGGTAAGCTCTAAATGTCAGCTAGCAGAGGTCAAAAAAGGATGACTCCCATCCTGGAAACTCTGAGCTCATCAGGGATGGGGCGGGAGTCGGAATCATCCCGAGACAGGCTCAGCAGTGCATTTCTCCATGACACATCGTACTGTGAGCTTCTGGCCATGTCTCCAGTACACTCCCTTCCACTTGGGGCTCCTTGTTTTTAGACAAAACAGGCAGTGCCTGTGGAGCTGAACCTTTACATCTGTAGTCTGTCATCTTTTTTCCATATCAGGATTTTTTCTTGCTTTGGGAGAACAGGGCGGAGAACACAGCCTTTTGAATTGTTTTAATTTGGGTTTCCACATTCCCCTATCACAGGCAGCCAGTGACATCAGGAACATGATGCCTCCAAGCGGGCATGTGTTGGAGGATAGGCATTTCTTTGCTATAGAAACCCTTTGGTGTAGGTCCTGCAGGAGCATTTGCTGTTGTAGAGAGTACAGAAAGGCATCTTTAGCTGATGAGGTTCTCAGCCTGAGTGCTGCTCTGAAAGGCACCTGAAGTGTCTGTTCTCTCTCGTGATTCAGTAGCTTTCATGATCTTCCACTTAGACTCATCAGTCTCTGTCATGAATGGCCCTGCAGGAGAGGGCTATTTGTAAATGCAAGGAAGACAGAGGGGCTATGATGGGCAGGCACTGGTGTACAATCATATGACATCTCCACAAATAACACCAAGCCATATTTCTGCAGAACACAGAGAAGGTTGATTTCTCATACAACCAGTTAGCCGACCCGAAGTTTGCATTCTATGACCATAGCCTGGTTGAAGCTGTGAAGCGGAGCGATGTCCCGACGCACAGGTTCTTCCGGCTGCTCTCGCTTTGTCACACAGTGATGCCAGAGGAGAAGAAGGAAGGTGAGGACTGTTGAAGGCACCAGACTGAGTGGTTATGTTCACCCTGCACCACAGTATGTCTCCTCTCCACAGAAGCTGTTACTGGTCCTTTTGGCTCCCTGGTGATTTTCTGTAGTATATGGCTACACATAAATCAATTATCTTAGGAGATACCACATGGGAAGAGAAAGGACCAGGGCCTCCACTCCCTGTGTGTTCTTGTGGTGGAGCTGACACTCCTGCAAACACCACATCTCTGGAGTGTGGAAATTGCAGGTGCCACAGCTTCCCTGAGGTGGCAGATGGCTTGGCCCACTGTTTCTCTGCCCTGCACTAAGTCCCATAAAGTAAAGAGCATAGAGCATCTATCCACTGGAGACTCATTAGCTCCACTCACCCACTGTTCCCACAGTACTGGGTCAGTCTCCTCAAATCCCAGATAGGGTGAGTTCCTTAAAGGCTATAGAACCATTAATTGACACATATAAGGTGAAAATAATAATGAGAAAAATACATGCATGTGTAACTAGAAAGAATTAAACCCAAGGAAGCTGTCCTCTTAATGAGATTTTTTGGACTCAAAGAGAGTGATAAAAGACCCCAAAAGAGTCTAGGAGGCCTCTAGCACTGGCCTGGAGGATGGGTTGATGGGACTTGATGGAGACATGTGGACATAAGGTGCTTTTTAGAGTTGCACCTCTGAGGACAGACAGAAAAGCAACAGGTTAACTGCTATATAATATCTTTAATGTTGTATTTGTTGAGCCTCAGAAACAAGACAGAAGCCGCATTACCTTTTTTTTCTTGCATGTCAGGTAGCTTGGTGTATCAGGCCCAATCTCCTGATGAGGGAGCCCTCGTCACTGCTGCCAGAAACTTTGGGTTTGTGTTCCGGGCTCGCACACCAGAGACCATCACTGTCGTGGAAATGGGAGAAACAAAAATCTACAAACTCCTGGCAATTCTTGATTTCAACAATGTTCGCAAGCGAATGTCTGTTATTGGTATGTTCCCTCTGCTCCCTGCTTTCCTTCCTGACATTTTAGGCTCTCAAGTTGGCCCTGATTCTGCTGTGATGCCTTTTCCTAGGAGACGTCCTTTGCAATGCTTTCTGAATAATGTTTACTTCTGAGCACTTGAGATGAGCTGCCTTGACTTTCCAATTACACAGAAACAGTGCTAGGTAAACACCTCACTTAGGCAGGTGGCAGAGTATTTTAACATCTGGACCACAGTGACAGAGCAGCCTCCTGAAGACAATAAGCTTTTAACATATCTTACTTCCCTCATGACAATGCAGGAATGGCCTTCCTTCTAGCTAGCTTGAAAATTGTCAGCAAAATCTGAGAAAGTGGGAAAGGAGAAAGCAAGGACAAGTAGAGAACACCACTTTCCCAAAAGGAAAATGCAAAAGTTATTCAAGAAACCTTGTGTAGCCTTTGTTAACTCTCCAACATCCTCAGATACTTCATGAATTGGAATATGGTAACTGTAGCAAGAGAGTGCTAGTACCTTTACTGATAGAAGGAATAGGAGCAGCAGGACCAGTTCCCTAAGAACAAATTGTTCTTGACTTTTGAATGCAGATGTCTTGCCTAAGGTGCTACCTTTAGGAACCACGTAGTCCAACAGAGCATCTGCTCAGACCAGTGCAGTCGGGGTACAGTTGTCTGTGCTGCTACCACTAAGGTAAAGAGTAGTAGCATCATCTTTTCTAATGAAAGCTGGTCATGATTCCTGGGAGTCTGCCAAAACTTTGTGGAGTTTGGACACCTCTAAAAACCTTCCTTTGTTTTGATGAAAGTGCTGTGAATCCCAAGTGCCTCATTCTGGGATTTGTAGCATTTCTTTTCCTCCCTCATAGTGCGGAGTCCAGAAGGTGACTTGACTTTGTACTGCAAGGGGGCTGACACCATTCTTTATGAACTGCTTCATTCATCCTGCAACTCTCTCAAAGAGGAGACCACAGAACACCTGAATGTAAGTGTTCCCTTCTGCACAACATCTCTGCATTTGATGGTTTCCTTTTCACCAGGTATGGAAATATACTTTGTGTTGAGACAAAACACAGATTTCGGAAACAGAATGTAAGCACCAATTTTTTAAATTATGGAATATATAGAGAAATTAATTTATAAAGCCTTTGGTCTCAAATTAGTTGTCTAAGCATGGGCATCAGGTGCCATTTGAACTGCTCCAGGACATCTGGCAAATACAATGCTGGACATTCAGAAGATACGTGTTTCTCTGGAGTAGGAACTAGAAGTCAGGCAGGATAGGTGAGACACCTGAAATGGCACAATCTGTGTTTTGGGAACTAAATTCCATCCAAGTCTGCTGTTACTCTACAACACATGCACCCAATGCATTCAAGCATGCCTTGGGCCTGAATAACTCAGGTGATCAGTAAAGGGCCACAGAGCCATTTACCTTCTTGAATACAATTAAGATCTGCAGTGATTGCGACCCAAGAGGTCTCAGTCAGAAGGGACAAGGCAAGTGCTGGGACATACTCTCACTCAGCTCCCCTTCTTCCAGATCATATAGGGGCATATTGACTGGGCAGCAAGGAAAATGCATCACTCAAACTTGTGGCCTTTTATGTTGTTGATGGTGTGAACAGGTAGGTGGTTACTCACACAAGGGGATGTTCTGGCAAATATTTACTCCCTCTTGTGATGCCAGATCCTGCTGGTACAGTGCGAAGCACAAGATAACAGAAAATTTTGCCAGAGAGGTTGTGCAATAGCAAAAATATCTCTGCTCACTGCCTGGAGGAGCCAGAGAAAGTTGCTGGCAAAGCAGAGGGCAGAGCAGAGCTATGGAGGTGGCCTGTTCCTGATGCACCTTTACTTCAAGCTTGGAGAACACTTCAGTTTTCACAAAGGGATCTCTGTCATTCCACCAAACACTGAGATCCATACTGTCAATCATACATCTGCAGAAAGCACAGTTAGAAGGACTTGCTGAGATGTCATGACTGACTGTGCTCACACTGTGCATATGAGCCAGCACTTGTACTCTAAAAAGGTTGAGCCCAGAGCCAAAAGTCAAGGCTGTGTTCAGTGTTTATTTAGGTCTTACTATTCTGAATGTTCTGTTGAGAAATTTGAGCCTGGGAAACAGCTGCCTGGTTAATGTAAAGCTTTAAAGCCAGAAAGTTGGGAAGACCTTTTGAATTTGTTCTTTGTAAGGACCATGGATGGCAATGATAAAGTGGTCTGGGACTAGTTTTTAAAAAGTACCCCAAGATTTGGGGTCTGAGGTTCAATTTTTTCACCTTTCCTCTGTGGACATTAGGCAAGAAGCTTTTGCATATAGCCATTTGCTTTCTGAGGGTCCTTTGTAAGCCCAGGTGAGCTGACTGCTCTTCTTTGAACTATTCTGCCTCACCACTGTCCCACAGGAGTTTGCTGGTGAAGGTCTGAGGACACTTGTGGTGGCCTATAAAAGCCTGGACGAAGACTACTTCCAGGACTGGATCAGGCGTCACCATGAAGCAAGCACTGCCTTGGAAGGACGGGAAGATAAATTGTCAGAGCTATATGAAGAGATTGAAAAAGACCTAATGGTTAGTGCTTCAGGGAATCTGGGTCAGACTCTGGGGGAGGCAGCGAGCATGGTGGTTTGTCAATAAACAGCTCAAGATGACTTCAGTAAACATTGTTCTGCAAACAGCTAAGTGGGTTGTGTGACAGGAGCAGTGAAGAATATGGCAGTCCTGGGTTTTCACTGGCACCTCCGTCAGGAGCCCATAACCGGGGTGTCAGCCACCAGTGCAGGAGAATGGTTTTATTTTAACTCACGTGGGTGTCAGGGATGACGTGGACACAAATATTTCATAGCTCTCCTTGTATGTGCAAATGGCTGATTACGTGTTTTCCTGTCTTTGAAATGGCAGGCAGTGAATAATCCCCAGCGCCCCTCCATTTCAGAGAGAGTCCTCTTTGTTCTTGCAGCCCTGGGTGGGATGGGGAGATGATGTCCATGAACATGTTTGTGTCAATTGGAAATAGGGCTAAACTGTAATCTTCACATCATTCTTCTCTCCCTGAGCATTGTTACAGCTTTGTGAATGCTCTGAGGAGTCTGCCTTGTGCTTTAGACTAATGAATAATGAATGAAAAGGATGCGTGGGATCTGAGGGGAAGCAATTCAGCTTTTGCACTCGCAGCAGGGCTTTCCTGAAATCTCAGAAATCTTGGGAGCTGCCATCTTTGCTCCTTTCACTAGCTGTATGCTCGGGATGCCAGCAGGGCCTGGGAAGGAGCGAGTGTGAGCCAAGGAGATGCTGACCTCTGGAAGTTGCATAGTCCATGGGGCAGAACCTGCTGCCCTTCTGAGTCTCAGTGGAGTGGTGGAAAATGATGATCCTCCAGTTCAGAGAATACATCGCACAAATGCTCTGTGGGTCATGTTCAAAGCAGGAAAGACATGGAGGTTTAGGAGGTTAAAGGTCCAGTTGCTTTGCAAAAAAGGGTTATGAAGCTCATGGCCTGAGTAGAGAAAAGGTCGTGGGCTCATGGCAGGAAGAAGAGTGGCTCAGAAGAAAACACTGTTAACACCAGACCCTGCTCTGTACTTTGTATAGGAGTGACTTTACTTCCCAAAGGTGCTGTGGGAAGAACAGAAGGTAGGTGTGGGAAAGCCTGGGTGTGAGTGCCACAGTCAGCAAAGAAGCAGATGGATCTTGTGAAGGTGTAGAGGACTGCCAAGTGTCATAGTCTAGTTGAAAGGCAAGAGCAGAAGTCCTGTGTGTGGCAGGCTTCTGCTAGAAGCGCTTAGAGGGAGCAAAGGATATAAGGACACAACGGGGTGGAACATGGTTAGATTCAGACAATAGTAGTAAAAATGCCATTTATCATTGACTGACTCAAAAACTAAGGAAGATCCACAGTCAAGAAAGTATCATGACTGTCACTCCAGCTGCTCTTACACCAGCTTATGGGCATACAGGCTAGGCCCTGTCAACAACACTATTGTGCCTTTCTGGGCTGCCAGAAAGACAATGACTGTGGGAAATGCCAGACTTTGTTCTCTCTTCCCAGGCACATTTGATATAAATGTCCATGTTTGGGCTTCCAGCTCAGGCTCAGGCTGCCAAAGATGAGCAGGTGCTCCCAGGAGTTGACTTTGTATGCTACAAACATTTAAGCTTTCACTAACTAGACCAGGGGCTACTGCTATAAAATGTAGATTGTGCAGTTTTGAGGATCCTATAGAGAAGTTCCACCAGAGCTGTTGTCTACATTGGTAGCATTCATAGCTGATGAATGATCAACATCCCAGGGAGCCAAAAGGGATCCTGGGCTTAAAGCCAACCTCTGAATCTAGTCTCCCTACAGCAGGAGGTAGGTAGTAGCAGATACTGTCTAAACCCGAGCTAGCAGTGAAGCCTTCGTGTCCCTTTGATGATAGGTTAAAGCCACCAAGTATCTCCAAAATGCAGTACAAGAAATAACTTTAAAATAATGAAGGTTTGTGTCATGAGCAGTCTGTGGTTTAGTTGTGTGGTAGTGTGGAGCAGGCCTGGGCACAGGTCTGTTATGGGCTAGAGAAGATGTTTCACAGCCATAGCTGCAGTACAATACAGCTGGGAGCAAGCTCTGCATGAGAGGATGCATATGGAGGTTTGGGGACATGGATCCACAGCTGTCTTTGTCCCTCAGTTAAAGCTCAATCTGCTGTGACGGGGTCATGTGGAAGAACGCAGACCTGCAGGTCTACAAATGTGTTGGCAAATAATTTCATGTGTGTTCATGATCCACCTGAGCCTGGGGGATTAGAGACTAGAATTTTTGCCAGATCAGGGCTCTACTCGGTACAGTAAATTTGCTAAACAAGAATGAAAATCAGCACAACCTTATTCCTGGATGTCATTTGTGTTTGACTGAGTAATTATCTGAAGGTCTAATGCTTTCTCCTTTGCTAGCAATGAGAAGACTTACCCGTTCCCTGCCATTTTCTGTTAAGCTGCTAGGTGCCACAGCGATTGAGGACAAGTTACAAGACGGAGTCCCTCAGACAATTGAGACTCTTGCCAAAGCCAACATTAAGATATGGGTTCTTACTGGAGACAAGCAAGGTAAAGGGGCTACGGCTTTGGATGTTTGCTTCCCCACCAGTGGTATGGTTCTGCTAAGACCCACGTTCTCATTCTTTCTTCTTTGAAAAATGCACAGATGACAAATTTACAGGGTTTGCGTCATTGCCAACTAGGCAAAACTCTGGTTGTCCGTAATTAGACCAAGTAACTCTAGGTAGTAGCTGTTCTTAATTCCTGTCCTGAGGCTGAAAGCAGTGCGAAGGGAACATCCTTTGCCTTTGGACAGGTGACAGTAAGCATCCCATGGTCCCTGTCATATGCTGTGAGAAGGTGTCACTTTAGTACAGTCGACTGTCCTGGTGGAGGAGGTGGAAAAAATCTTGTCACACTTTCCAGGACCTTCAGTGCTAAAGTGGATGTTGGGTCTGTTTCAGTTCAGCCCTGGCATTAATGATCCAGAATAGAAATGGGGAGAACACAGGCTTTTGGGGAAATCATGAAGCTGGAAAGAACAATAAATAAACTCCAGTGAATTCTTTTGGAGAAATAGTAACTGCACTGAAACCATGGTGTTTCAGGGAGGGCAAAAGTGTTGGCAAATATTTTAATCCAAGAAATGAGCAGAAAATTTTTGAAAAAAAAGAAACATTTCATTTTTTCATATTCCAAATGTACTGGTTTTGTTTATGAAATAACAAAATACCTTTTCCCCCCAAATTTTCTGAACAAAATGTCTTGATATTCTTCTTCCGAGCTATTGTTTTGGGCTTTTCTGGGAGTAGGGAGAGGGAAAGTTAAATACAGAGCTTTTGAGAGAGAATTTTTGTCATGTATATAAAAAGGCCACAGGGATGGTGGGTGAGTTTGGGACCACTAACGTGGGTCATCTTCCTGGTTAATCTTTCCCAGAGACAGCAATGAACATTGGTTACTCCTGCAATTTGCTGAATGATGACATGGAAGATGTTTTCATTGTTGAAGGCAACACGTCTGATGATGTACTTAATGAGCTGAGGTAAATGGCTGAAATATACAGCTCCGTTGCTGTGTACTGACACTACTTGTATTTTGTATTATTCTACGTTTTTCTCCTGTGGACTTGTTGCAGTTCATTCAGGGACCTTAGATAAGGGCTAGCCGGTTCCCTTGTAGATCCAGTAGTTACACATTATGTAGAAATCTCTGAGGATAAACTCTGAAGCCTCTTGATCCAAGAGGTCAATCTATATAAAGTGTAAGAAAGCAGAGCCAGGCAGGCATTTGTTCGCTGCCAAAGACAAGTGATCTGGAGCCACAAAGCCTTTGGCTCCAGGCTTGAACTATGCTGTTGCTCCACTGCTATTGCCATTCATCTACATTGCAGTCCTTTGTCTGGATATGGTCCTTTCCTAACATTATCTGGAAATCTACCTTCCTCCTTAGCCTACTCGGTAGACACAAGTTCTAAGATATAGGTGGAAAATGGGAAAGTTTTTCAGTCCTGGTGGTTGCCAGACAATATGCACAGAAATTGGGATGCCCTTTGGGATACTGTCCTTCATGACCCTCAGATGATTTGGTTGACCTTAAATCAGCACAGGTTTAGCACACACTTGTTAGAGCTTCAGAAATGTGAACGATCTGCACAAAGAGCAGCAGCGGCTAAATGCATCTTGTTGTAGGGATACAAGGAAAATTAAACTAAAATTTCAAAGGGAAGCATTAATTGCTTTAATTTTCTTAAAGTTTATTTAATAAAACATACATATCTTTACAAGATTTTCATTATTATTCTGGATTATTTTTAGGAATGCAAGGAGAAAGATGAAGCCAGACTCCTTTCTGGACAGTGATGAAATCAACGTTCAGTTTGAAAAATCTTCAAAAAAACCAAAAATTATACCTGATGAGCAAGCAAATGGTGTGTACGGTCTGGTTATCACCGGTCACAGCCTGGTAAGAAAGGTTCAGTCATGTTAGGGCTGAGTTCTCTGAAGAGCTTAATGTGACAGGGACATACTGGAAGCTGAAATTGCTTTACAAATTTAGCTCTAGAGGGTTGATTATTTTTTTTTTCCTAATTGAAGATTAGGTTCAGTGGTTATCTGAGACATCAAAGGTGATGGGCAAGGTTTCAGAAGACTGGAACAGGGAAGCGTTGGCCCTGATGTTAGAGGAACAAGAGGCGTAGAGTAGCTGGATCAATTTTCATTTCCAGAAAGATACTGGAAAAATAAGCAGTCAGTTTATGGCAAGAAGCTAAGATCACATCAGACAAGGTTTTCAATATTCCAAGAACATGTTCTGCTAAATACAGCTGATAACAGATATATTTAACTTACAGGATATATATCTTATAACCTAACTAATAAATTGTTTAGTGCTCTCTCCCATGATGTTCTTCCAAGCAAACTAAAGTAATACAGTCTGATAAAACTGCTAAGCGACAAATGAAAGACTGCTTGGAAAGTATGGCTTTTAAAAGGCTCACTTAAAACAACAGTTAATAGCATCTGCAAAGGGCTATCCCACATCTATTTGATATTCAGTGTTTGCATTAACTGCTTAAAAAGAGAGCAGATACACCAGGCTGGGAGAAACTACAGGAGTTCAAGATCAGATCTGAAACCAATTTTAAGAAATTGCAGAAATACTTTGGAAAAATGGAGAATGCAATTCAGTAAGAACAAAAGCTTTGTTCTCCACTTTCACATAATCAACTACACACACACAAAATCAGAGATATGTATGTAAAAGCATCATCTGTAAGACTTGCGAAGAAAGCCTCCTGTTTCATTTGGCATCGGTAAAGTGTTACCTGAAATAATTCAGCTTATTTGGGCCATTTTCTTTGAGAAAATGTAGACCAACTAGGGAGAGTAAAAATAAAATTGTAAGAGTAGTCATGCGTGATCTGGAAAGTGTAAGGGGGAAGTGAGAGAGCCTGAAGAATACTGATCAGTCTAGGTGATGCTCTTCAAATAATAATAGGTAAACTTAGTAATGGAATTAAACTGAGATAAGAGAGTTTGGGGTGAAATATCTTCCTAGTGAGAACAGTGAAGCACTGGAATAGGTTTTCCATCCTTGAAAATCTTTTAGAGCAGTTTAGAGAAAAAAAAAACAATTTAGATACATTTCAACCTGTCTGGAAGGAAGGCTTTATCTTAGATCAGGTTTATTTGTCTATTGTGTTTTGCTTTCCCAGATTGCAGAGGAAGCAAATAGGTAGATGTGGAAAGAGCTGGGAGGTGCTGCCTTTCAGGGACCAGATGCTTCTGTTCCCTGTGGTTGCTGCCTCTCTTGACAGCAGTCCAGCAAATTGAACTCCCAGCTCTATACCAGCCTGGCAAATGGCTATTTAAAAAAATCTCATTTTGCTCCATTCTTGGCTTGTGTGCCATGTATATGGACGGGCCCTGGACTAGACGGGACACCTTCAGGCAGTGTCTACATTGTCAAGTACCCTCTCTCCCTCTTTTACAGTCACTCCCTCTTTAACTCCAGGGCCTTAATTCCCTTCACATCCTCAATGCAAAAGAGACAAGAACTCTGTCGAGTTCAGCGTATCTGCATTGGCGACTCCTCTGACATCCTGGCCTGCCACAAGCCCATGCCTGTTCCTCCTCTGTTCCTTCAGCCTGCAGCACACACCCTGAGTGCGGTGCTGTAAAGCACCACTGGGAGCAGTGACAAAGCTTTCTTGTTATTCCTGGAAACCCACACATTTACCCACACACTGGCAAGGAGATGTCCCAGACAAATAAATTCATATCTGGGCTCTGTGGGAGCAGTCAGTTCACATAGCCTGCAGCAGAGTGGACACAGCTGGTCTCACCAAGACCAGGGTTCTCTCCTAGATGTGGACAACAAGGACAGATGTGGACAAAACTGTATTTATTTATTTCTATGAACCTACAGCTTGGACAATGGTAATAGTGCTGATACCGTCCCAGTCAAGCACAGCATCTGTTCAGTGCTGTATCCCTATGTGCAAATGACTGGGATAGCAGCACTGGGGCTACGCACACATGTGCTCTTGCTTGAACAAAGTGAGTGAACAGAAGCACATCAGCACCTGTAATGGCATCACCACAGTAGCTGATTTGTGTGCAGTACCATTAGTACTACGTGATAACATTTTGCTAGTGCTGCGCAGTGAGGATGTTGTGGCAAAAGCCATCTCCAGCCACACTGAGCAGATGGTACTAAAGCTAAACCATGAAAAGGTCTCTTGTTGAGCAAGCCTGCTTGCCACTGACAGGAGGGAAGAGGAGTTGCTGGTGCCTCACAGCTCTCTGTTTTGGAATAAAGTATATCTGGCCTAAGGATTGTCTGTCTTACGCAGAAAGGGCAGTGGGCCTGCTGCAGTGGCTTTGAGTAGGGGAGAGCCCTTTAAATTCCTTCCACGGATATCTACTGAGAAGAGATACCAAAGAACAGAGCCAAAAAGCATGATCTGAAATAAACATGAAAAGCTAACGCTACTCTGTCATCCTCACGCAGATCTGGAGGGGTGACCAGACATCCAATTATTTCTGTACTTCCCAAACAGAAATAACGCAGATGACTGATTTAAAAGGTCAGCACTCAGAGCAAAGTTGCCTTCTCCCTGGCTTTGTGTTTTGCTTTGTCATGCCCACCTGAGCTCAGCTTTTTCCATGTTTTTTTTTAATTAAGTACTCCAAAATTGAAATATCTTCTATTTATACACATATCTCCCAGACCTTGAAAAATAAACCAAGAGGGATGAGCAGAGACTCTCACATGGAGACACACAGGGTTGCCTCAGGCCCAGCAGCAGCTTCCTTAGTTTAGTGCTCCTGTTGTTTGACATTTCTGCCGCACTGTCACGTTACGTCAACCAGAACAGCTGTGCATATCCAGCTGTGGTGCACCCAAGGTGCAAGCTTGTAGGTGTACACTGGGTGGCATATGCTGTGCGGTGTGGATGCTCCCTGCGACTAAGTATCTTGTACCTTCCTTCTGCCGAATGGAAGAATTTGCTCAGTTCCCCTTTCCTTCCCGCTGCACCCTCTTTGTCAGGCCACGAGTTGCTCTGAGTCTGACCCGAATGCCCCCTTTGCCCCTTCTTCTCAGGCTTATGCGCTAGAAGGGAATCTGGAGCTGGAGCTGGTGAGAACTGCCTGCATGTGCAAAGTGGTGATCTGCTGCCGGGTGACCCCGCTGCAGAAGGCCCAGGTGGTGGAGCTGGTGAAGAAGTACAAGAAGGCTGTGACCCTGGCAATCGGAGATGGCGCCAATGATGTCAGCATGATCAAAAGTGAGTGATGGCCAGCAGCCAGCGTGCTTTAGCAAACTGACTCACTGATGTATTTGCTTTCTGAGGTGGGTGGCTTAGCAGCAGGAACACATACCTGAGGTGCCTTCTGTGCCACCCTCTTTGTGGCAGCAAGTGGCTGTGCCCCAGGATTTGGCAGGTTTCTACAGAGTGCTGTCACTATAACCTGCTTGTGTCTGCTGCCTTCTAGGACAGACAGGAGGCCTTTTGCTGTGCTTCCACCACCAGGATCGCAAGAAGCTAAGGTTGCACTTATTGCCCATTTCTTTGTTTCTACCTCAGAATAGACAAAATCATCAGGAAGAGTCAGCATGGGTTCACCACGGGGAAATCATGCCTGGCCAACCCGATAGCCTTCTCTGATGGAATGACTGGCTGGGTAGATGAGGAGAGAGCGGTGGTGGATGTTGTCTGCCTTGACCTCAGCAAGGCTTTTGACACTGTCTCCCATAAGATCCTCACACGTAAGCTCAGGCAGTGTGGACTAGATGAGTGGACAGTGAGGTGGATCGAGAGCTGGCGGAACAGCAGGGCTCAGGGGTTGTGATCAGCGGCGCAGAGTCCAGCTGGAGGCCTGTAGCTTGCGGTGCTCCCAGGGGTCGGTGCTGGGCCCGGTCCCATTCAACTCATTCACCATTGACCTGGACGAAGGGACTGAGCGCACCCTCAGCAAGTTTGCTGATGATGCAGAACTGGGAGGAGCGGCTGACACACCAGGAGGCTGCGCTGCCGTTCAGAGAGACCTGGACGGGCTGGAGAGTCGGGCAGAGGAACCTCATGAAGTTCCACAGCGGCACGTGTAGGGTCCTGCCCCTGGGGAGGGACAGCCCCAGGCACCAGCACAGGCTGGGGTGACCTGCTGGGGGGCAGCTCTGCGGAGAAGGACCTGGGAGTGCTGCTGGGCAGCCAGTTGCCCGTGGGCCAGCTGCGTGCCCCAGTGGGCAGCCAGTTGCCCGTGGGCCAGCTGTGTGCCCCGGTGGCCAAGCAGGCCAGTGGGACCCTGGGGGGCATGAGGAGGAGCGGGGCCAGCAGGTCGAGGGGGGATCCTCCCCCTCTGCTCTGCCCTGGTGAGTCCCACCTGCAGTGCTGTGCCCAGTGCTGGGCTCCCCAGTTCAGGGGGGACTGGGAACTGCTGGGGAGGGTCCGGTGGGGGCTGCAAAGACCATCAGGGGACTGGAGCATCTGCCTGGTGAGGAAAGGCTGAGGGAGCTGGGCCTCTTTAGCCTGGGAAGGCTGAGAGGGGATCTTACCAATGTCTACAAGTATCTTAAGGGTGAATGTCCAGAGGACGGGGCCAGGCTCTTCTCAGTGGTGCCCAGCGACAGGACAAGGGGCACTGGGCACAAACTGCAGCACAGGAAGCTCCATCTGAATCTGGGGAAGAACTTCTTCACCTTGAGGGTGACAGAGCCCTGGAACAGGCTGCCCAGAGTGGTTGTGGCATCTCCTGCTCTGGAGACATTCAAAACCTGCCTGGATGCGACTCTGTGCAACCTGCTCTATGAGACCCTGCTTTAGCAGGGGGTTGGTCTGGATGATCTCCAGAGGTGCCCTCCAACCCTGACGATGCTGTGGTGCTGTGTTTCTGTGGAAAGCCCACCAAGGCTGTGACATGTCCACCTGTGTCTCTGCATGGCCACCATCACAAGGGCAATACAAAGAACAAACAAGTTTGTTTCAGCCTGTCTGCAATGCCAAAAGAAAATCTTCATGCCTGTAAATAATCTGTGTAATGTTACATGATTTTTTTTTTACCATTTCCATGTGGTAGCACCATTTGTTAATTATCTCCCTTGGGTTATAAATCACAGGCTTCTAGGTCCCTTCGTCCTTGAGCATCATTTGATGCTGCATTACTTCAGTGAATTTATGAAAAAAAGTCCCCTAACTAGCTATAATTAAATTAAGATTATTCAGAAGGGCCTATTGCTAATTTTCCTTGTGTTAATTTGGAGGAATTGATTAACTGGAGCCTTTTAATTAAGAAGGAAAAGGCTAAGTAGGGAGCTTCAAGGGAGGTAGGTCAGGCAGTCAGTAAAGAAAGGATAAGAAAAGTTAAAGTGTACATGATAATTAGAAACTAACCCGCTCCCCCCATGGGAGGCTTGGGACTTTGGGATTTTATCAACTCACTCTTCCATAGAAACCTCAGAATCTAACCAACCTCCAGCCACCAAGATTGTTCTCATTAATTAAAGCTGTATAATTAGCTGTCACATTAAACTTATGTCCATGTTTAATAAACCCAAGTTACTATTAAAAAAGACATGACTCTTCTATCTAATTATTTGATTGAACTAATAAAGCCTAGGAAATGTAAAAAGGCTGCAGTCTGCCTTGTAGCGGTGTGTCTGAGAAATCTGTAAGGGGTTGGAAGATTTTGCTTGTCTGGAGTGATGTTTTAAGACTGCTGGAAGGACATGCATGAATGTAAATACAAGTCACATGTCAATATAAATTAAAGTGATTTTTTCAAAACAGAAGCTGTTATTATGAACTGCAGTATTTATACTTTATGAAAACATTCAGAAAGAAAACATTAATTGTCACTGAGGTTGTAATTTTATTCAGATAATAAAAGCCTAGTTACTGGAAATGTATCACCACAGCCAAAATCATAATGCTGATGAAAGAATTAGTGCCCAAAAATATTTTTATTTTTTAAAAAATAACTTTACATATGACTTTTTATGAAGGCTGGGAGGGAACTAACTGTGTCCCAGTGCAGGGCACTCATGTAAAAAATGGGGTAACCACAACTCTCTGTGTAATGACATGATCAATAACGTTCTCATTGCAGCTGCCCACATTGGGGTTGGTATCAGCGGCCAGGAGGGGATGCAGGCAGTCCTGTCCAGTGACTTCTCCTTTGCACAGTTCCGTTACCTGCAGCGCCTGCTCTTGGTCCACGGCCGGTGGTCCTACATCCGCATGTGCAAGTTCCTCAAATACTTCTTCTATAAGAATTTTGCCTTCACGCTAGTGCACTTCTGGTATGGCTTCTTCTCTGGCTTCTCAGCCCAGGTAGGTCCAGCTTCTGTTTTCTCACGGTCATGCCTAGCATTTTCAAGCAAAGTATCTGGAAGCATTTTTAAAAGGAAATAAACTAAGCTATTCCCCGCACCTCACAGAACAGCACACAGGTCTGTCTTCCTCAGCTGTATGAACATAAAGCAGATACTGCTGCCTTCATTGTGCTGCTGGTAGAGGACAGATGCCTGAATACATTTAGGTGCATTATGAAGAACATAGCTCCCTCGTGGCATTTTCAAATACAGCCATCAAACACAGATGCAGATTACACTGAGGCCTGACTAGTTCGGCAAGTACCTGTGTAAGACCTGTGCTTGCCCTGTTAGCACATTTGAAGCAAACTGTTTAACCCCAGGATGCCTGCGTGCTTCAGTAGTTTGCAAGAGGAGCAAATCTGCAGCAAGAAAACTGGTGTTAAAGACAAACAAAACTCCAACAAAATCCAGTCCCTAGGTAGCGCAGGTAGCATGCAAGTGTTAGCACGGGGCTGAGGGTGCACATCTGCAGGCAAGGCAGCTGCCATCCACCCCTGCCTGCTGCACAGTGCCGGGGGGTCCTGCTCTGGCTGCAGCCAGCAGTGGATGTTGAGCAAACAGGTCCATAACATGGTCCTTCCTCATGTATTCCCGTAGCTGTTTAGGGGTGCTGAGCTTGAGTCACCTTACACTTTTGGTCACAGCACCTCAAACCAAGATGTTCCAGCATTTGATTGTGCACACTTTGGAAGAGATGGGAAAGGCAGCTTTTTGCTAACTTCACGGTCTGTTGGTGTTTTTTTTTAGACTGTCTATGATGAGTGGTTCATTACACTTTACAATTTGGTATATACCTCCCTGCCGGTGCTAGGAATGAGCCTCTTCGATCAGGTACTGCTTTTATCAACACTTGGATTTTTTTTTATAGGTGATTTATCTCCAGGTGCTTTGAGCTGGTTTCATGAAGCAAAAGCAGCTGGCTTTTTGGCTAGCTGTTGTGTTAGCTCCTGAAATAGTTTCCTGCCAGTAAGACCTGAGAGCACAAAAAAAAAGGATGCACCAGGGAGGAGATGGTGTATTGTCCTGATTTGGCCTGTGGTTTTCAGTGTGTGAGCAGACTTTCAGGTTAGGATATTGACTACAGTAAAAACTGCCATTGCAACACTCTCCTGAAGTAGTAACGTCGTACTTGAAGCAGTAGTAACTTGTTCTTGAAGCCTGACAAGTGACATTTTAACGATGACACAAAACAATGAATGAGCTAGATCTCTGAAGCCAGGTTTTCCAGGTTCACCCTTTTTTAGTGGAAATCTTTCTGCAGTAATTTAACACACACATTTCTACCCTGTTATTACTGTTTGGCAAGACATAGAAGCAACAAAGCTGCTCATATATGCCTTTTACAAGTTAAGTAACTAGGAACTTGTTACTCTGCAGTGGTTCACAGTGTTCAGCTCTGGACACTTAAGGGGTCCAAGTCATGTACCCTTGCCTGTGTGTGGCCCCAGGGGAGGTATTTTCTATCCCTTAGCTTCCAGGCAAGTCTCTGGAGAGCAGACCATGCAGTCTGCTTAAGATGAAGCATCCCTTCATTTTCCTTGCAGCACCTGTCAGTTTTCTCCACACAAGAAAATTCAACCCGATTGAATTCCATGAAATTCAACACGGAAAATATTTCCAGGTGACCCTGGGATGTGGCATGCTAGTCAGCACAATTGAGTGAATTGTGCACTAAGCCTTTTCTCATGGAGATGCATGTCACAGGGACATGGCAACACTGAGTCATCTTGTGTGGTCAGTTGGACAGCTGCCAGAAAATCTGACCACCTCCTCTCTACTTTCAGGATGTGGATGATCGTTGGAGCATGCTGTTTCCTCAGCTATATGTGCCTGGCCAGCAAAACCTCTATTTTAACAAAATGGTGTTTGTCACGTGCATGTTGCAAGGGATCTACAGTTCTCTCATTCTCTTCTTCATCCCCTACGGGGCCATGTACAATACCATAAGAAGCGATGGGAAGGCCGTGGCTGACTACCAGTCCTTTGCACTGATGGCCCAGACCTGCTTACTGATCGTGGTGTCTGTACAGGTAAGGCATCCCAGGTAATATTTTTCAGAATTAGTCATTGTTTTATGAAGACAGCGTCTGGAGGGCCACTTGGGATCTTGATAGCACTGTATTTTCTGCTGTATCTTGCATTCTTGGGGAAAAAAAAAAAAAAAAAAGTCTCTTGATACCAGATTACTTTCCCCGGTTCAACAGAACAACAGATTCGTATGTTATGAAAGATCAGGGTGACAGGAAAGCTGTTCTTGTCTTGGGAAGATTGCAGTCATAGCAGACAAAACAGTTAAGGCTGTGAATAGAGGACGACTCGTTGCAGTTTTATGGGAAGGGTTTGAAGCACAGGACTATCTGTCTGCTATCAGGAAGTTGCATATAGGGTGTCCATTATGGGCCTGTCCCTTTAGCCAGGTCCCATGCTTGATGCCAGGCCTGCACTTGCTGGAAGAAATAGCCAAGACTTGGGTGGTACAAAATTCAGATGGTACTAGCCAGGTGAGAGAAATTTCTTAAAAGAAAACCAATCACACCTCCCTAGATAATGTTTTCTGCTGTCTGAGGTCTTGTAGGCTCTTTCCCCTAACTTTCAGTGCTAGAACACAGCCTGGGGGTGGGGACATAACCATGGCTCATTTTAACTTAGCATTCTGTCTCCAGTACTGGCCACTGGTCAATGCTGGCCTTGCATGGTCTCCCAGCGTCCTGATCTGTGGCTTGTTGCTTCTGGAGACTTGAATGAATAATGGCCTCAGGGGCAGGGGTACCAAGCTGTGTTCAGCACAGATCTGCTAAATAATTAAGGCACTGACAACAGCTGTATTGCTCCATTCTTTCAGATTGGCTTGGACACCTCTTACTGGACAGTTGTGAACCAGTTCTTCATCTGGGGCAGCCTTTCTGTTTACTTTGCTATCACCTTCACCATGTATAGTGATGGCATGTACCTGATCTTCACAGCCTCCTTTCCCTTCATTGGTAAGCCCCAGGACAAATCTGGATTGCACTCAAAATGGGCATACTGCAGGACTTAAATGTATTTCTAGTACATGTTATTGCCTCTCTAGAGGCAATAACAGACTATGTTTTCTACAAGAAATGCTAGGGTATTTCTGAGGGCATCTGGGAATGCTTATTTTGAATCTCATCCACCCAGGTGAAAGTGTGCCAGGTTCACTTCCTTGCCTAATAATGCACATTCACAGGTAGCCAAAAGAATGGTCCTTTGAATAAATGGACTGAGCTAGCTGGAATGCTTTCTGCTGCTCTTTCATATTCTGTTTCCAAGTATCCAGTCCTTACAGATGTCTAGGAGCATTTTGTTTGCAGAGGGATGCATGTCCCTTTGTAAATAAATTAACACATCGGTATAGGAAAGCATAGAAGTATAAAATCCAGTCAGACATGAGAAAAATGCCATGTGATTATGGTGAGCCTTCAGCTAGGTTAAATTGCAAATTCCCAACAAAAAGAATTCCAGGGATGACCAAGTCTTTGGAGTTACTCTACATAGCGGATTTCTGAACACGTGTGAACAGTGAAGGATAACATAAAAATGAGTCCATCTCCTTAGACTTTGACTGGAGGGAAGATGAAAGCTTAGCAAAGTTAATTCACGTGTTTTCAATAGCTCTGTGCATCCATAGCCAATATTGATATAGCATTGCTTTAAGACTCTACTTCTGAAATCCAAATGCTTTCTGTTTCAAGTCTCAGACTGATGTATTAATCAGTGCCTGTATTTCTGGATGAATTGTGAAGCCCATCTTCACTGCAATAGCAAGGTGCTTGGCCATTTTAGAAACTCCTGAGATGCAGGTCAATTGTTGCAACACGTTTTCCTAGCAAATGGTCACATCCACTGTAAGGCAGCTTTTAGCATCAAAAATGCTGAGTGAAAGAAGACAGCGCCTGCTCAGTTTCCAAAGACAGGTAGTAACTTACTTGTCAGGGACATCTCTATCTGCTGCTCTGTTGGTACTAAGCAGGTCAAATTAGCCATAAAGCTAGGAGCCACTTAATAAGGTCTCGGTCTGAAAAAAAAATTTAAGGGAAGTGTTTCTAGTTTGAACTCAGACAACTTGTTTACTTTAATTTCAGTGGAGTTGTATTACAGCAGAATTTGGCTAACTGAAAACATTCAGCAACTTTACTGCCAACAAAAACATCATTAAGCCCTGTAATGAGGGTTTTGCAGATTGTTTGTTCTATCTTACATTCCTTCAGTTTTGGAGAAGCCAGTAGTGAACACTTCGGTTTCAAAGAAGGTGGCAGTGTCACACCAGCACATGGCAGTTGCTCTGCCAATACACGAATCAGGCTACTCTGTCTATCCAGACACCAGAGCAACACATGCTCCTCTCGTAAAGGGCTGTCATCTGCTGGGCAGTTGGAGTCAGTACTCCATGTGCCTCAGGAAATGGTGCTGGAAAATAAGAAAATAGTATTCCTCCTTTTCCACTAGAGTCCTGGCAAAAGGTGAGAGGGCTGGACTGCTGCTGAAGAGGTCTCCTGAACATTTATGCCAATCCTTTGCAGTGACATGACTCTGTAAAGAGATGAAGCATTCACTCTGATATCCTTCTCTCCCTGAGTTGTTGCTGCCATTGTGCCTGGACATTGCATTTTTCTTTGTTCGTCTCAGTGGTATTGGTGTTGCTGTCCTTTCTACAGCAAGTTGATTTCACTGTAGGAGATGGTGTCTGCTTTATATTTTCTTCTGTTTGACAAGTGCTTTGGAATCACAGAGTGAAAGATTCAGGTGAATGATGGTGAGAGGTGCTGCTGTTTCAGTTTTAATCATGCTTTTGTTTTTCAGGTACAGCTAGAAACACCCTCAGCCAACCAAACGTGTGGCTAGCAATCTTCCTCAGCATCGCCCTCTGTGTGCTGCCTGTCGTTGGCTTTCGATTCCTGAAGGCTCAGTTAAAGCCAACTCCCAGTGATAAAGTAAGGAGATACTTTATCAAACCAGAAATCCTGCTTACTACCACCTCAGCTTGCTGTGGAGCCCTATTGCATGGGCTTGGCGTTGCTCAGGGTGTGTGTCCCTGTAGGTGGAAGTGCTGCCATCCATCTGTCCCCTAGTCCCTTGAGAAGGAGGATTGAACTTGGGGGTTGGCACACTTCATCTGCAGCTGGGATCAAGGTTGAGATTATTTAGATGTGGATAGAATTGCACTGCAGCAAGGAAGCTGTTCTATTTTTAGGTGTGGGGTTTAAGTGCTGTGGCTCAGTAGCAAAGGATTGGTACGTTCTCCCTGCCCTGCTGCCATACGGTTTTTAGCCTGGCAGACCACAGCCCTTCACCCTCCACCCAGGCATACTCGGGAGGTTTTTTACTTAAGATTTTACTTGATTTTGTAGCCAATGGTTATATGCCCCCTCTGAAAACAGCTGTCCGGCCATCCCCAGGAATATGAAGATGAGGCCACTGTGGCGAGGAGAGGCTGGGAGAGATGGAGTGGGTAGAGAGCACGCAACTCGCTGTAGCTAACGGACCCCTCAAGATTATCGGCATAAACGCAGCTCCCGGGCTCGCTTTCAGACAAGAGCATTTGCTAAATGCTGCTGCCACCTGGTGCTGCTTTCCTCTTTCTGCGCTGAGCTGCCACAAACGCCTGCCTCTGAGCACAGCCCCGGGGGCAGGCACCTCCGTGCTCCTCATCCTCGGGGTGTCTGTGAGGCTCCCGAGGTGCTCCAGGACTGTGGGAAACCAGTGAAAAGGAATTCTCAGCCCTTGCAGAGTGGGTAGGTGGGTGCTAGAGAAGACTGCTCAGTAGGGAGGTCCTCAGGGCACAGCTAAGAGGCTGTTCAGATGTGTAAGAATGGGCTGAGCGTACCCTTCAGTTGAGTACAAGCCCAACACATCCATCACCCAGAATCCCAGCCTCAGCACTTGGGCTGAGCATCTCTCTCTAGTGCAGAATTACTTTACTTTTCTACGTCCTCTGGGAAGTGAATTGCCACCAGAGAGGAGTGCTGTATGGAGATCCCCACCTGACAGTATGACAGGGACTTAAATGCAGAGCTGAGATCTAGAGAGGCCAAGTACCTACAGTTGCCATTGTCCCAAGCAAGAAGCACAGGGATCCAGTGGCTGGGGATTCTGCTGAGCTGCTGGCAGTCACAGCTGACCTTCTGCTTTTGACAGCCCCTTTCTGAAAAGATGCTTGTCTGCAGATGATCTCGGTGGCCATGTGAAAGCGGAGAGCCCACTACCTGCAAATAAAGTGCATTATTTCTCTCTCTTCTGCCAAAGAGTATGAGAATCTATTGATCACTGTTCACCAGAAAAAGTTTCCATGTATCAGAGATCATGTTTAGTAGTCTTCTTTCTAGATTAAGTAAGCCACTTGTTTCCTTGTTTGTTTTCTGGACTTTTGGCTACAAATGTGTAATGACTTCCACATTTTGGGTTATTTGACCAAACTGCCTAAAAAAGTTGCAGTAATACCCCAAATGAGGCATCACAGAGATGTGAGAAACAATGCACTGAAATCATCCCCTCCCATGACTTACAGATGACACTTCCATTAATGACTTTTAGAAAAAGACTGCCTTTTCCTTTTACCAAGCTGTCATCCTGTTCTGCCAGTTCAATTCCTGCTTTGCAACCCCTCCTGCCACCCTCCTGTTTTGTCAATCATTTTTGGCTTTGGACCTCTGCTTCTGTTTCCCTTTCTTTACTCCTCCTTTACTGTGCTTGTGAATAATGATGCACTTCCTACTTTTTCCATCTTATTTTCTGATTTCAGGTCTTGCTCAAGATCAAAGAAGCCAAGAAGCGACCACCTCCACCCTCACCAAAGAGACGACTGCGTCGGACCAGCACCCGCCGCTCCGGCTATGCCTTCTCCCATCAGCATGGCTTTGGAGCACTCATTATGTCTGGGAGAAACATGAGGCCAAAATCACCTTTTGCCACAACAGGAACATTTTCACCAAATAGTGAGAAATATAAACACAAAGGACTGTAGTAAAAAAAAACCCAACACAAACCAATACCAAAAAAAACAAACCAAAACCAAACCAAAACCCCCAAAAAAACAACAAAGCAAAGCAAAGCGAAGGTCTGTCAGCAGAGGAGGCTGTGCTCTCTACAAAGCAATGAGCCAGTGGCTGCCCAGAGCTCTGCCCTCCAGGATACAAAATCGAGGAGCTGGGCCTTTCTTTTCACCCACAGGCACCCTCTGACTCCAACATCTCTTCCAAAGATGTGTGCTGCTGCTGCGGAAGGCAGGCAGGGTGAATTAGAGCTGTTGTATGGTATCCCAGAAGACCTCCCTGGAACAAGAGAGAACATGCTGCAGGAGGCATCTTTGCTCCCCGAAATTGTTCATAATGCTGGTTTTGGGGGTTTTTTTCTCCTTTTAACAACATACCTCAGAGCAAGGAGACATCCAGGCTGAGGAAAAGGCTGAATTGGTGATGTCTTTCTCACTCATGTGCCTTTGTTTCTGTCATGAATCTACTCTGGGCCATATTGCTGGGGTGACAGTATTGACCCCAGTTGTGCCTTAGGTCCAGCCACACAACCCCCAAACCCCCAATCTTTGTAATATGTGTAATTCTGTAGCCTTTTGACTGTACACAGGCACTTTGGAAGGCATGAGTTGGAAATAACTTCCTTTCACACTAACAGTTAATCCAGTTTCTCAAGAGATGGCCAGTGCCCAAACACCACCCTCTTCCGGCATCTGCAGTCGGGAAGTGCTGCAAGTTCAGAGAAAACCTTACTTGGTCAGGGGACAAGGACTTGACATGCATCAGCCTGCCCTGTTTTATCTGCATTGCAAATCTGTTCTTGTAAACGATCATTGTCTTCAGAGCCCTCACAGGTTTTGTAGCCTGTAGTTAATTTAGACTTATAAGGGCAGAAGCAGCTCAGGCTCCCTTATGGATCAAGCCATAAAATCTGGCCCTGAGAAGCCTGTGTCATGGTTAGGGCTCACGTGAGCTGCCAGCACCAGGTGTCTCTCCCACCATAACAGGCCGAGGCACTGGCACATCTGACTTGATGGATATCACACAGGCAGTTATCAGAGGCAGAGATGCTATGTCACAGCGAGTGCAGGGTGTCCTGCCCTTCACTGCACCAGTGCTGTCGCTCAGTGTGAGGGATGAAGCATGACCTGGTGGCTCCCTCACCCTCCCTGACGAGTGCTGTGGTCAAGTTTCAAAGGAACTCAGCGAGGGCTCAGGAGGCTCCACGCTGCTTCTCTGTGCTGGCTAGTATCTTATTTGGGAACAGTTCACCTGTCAATCATGACTTGCAGAGAACTGAAAATCCTATCAGTCTGCCTGCCAGCAGAGGGACCTAAGATGCACAGACACAGCCAAAGACATGGTGATCTTGAGGGACTGGGATTTGCTCCCTGTTTTGTTACACCAGCTCCATAATCAGTGGGGTTACTGGGTGGAAGGCCAGTGTGGCAGCGTGAAATTCTGTCCTGCCAGCACTGCTGAGCTGTCTAAATGGAGCTTTTTTTGTGCAGGGGATGAAGCAGTGTTGGCTGGTTGGTTGGTTGGGGTTTTTTTTTTTTGGCTCTTTTATACAAATTTAGATCCTTCCTTGTTTTGAATCGGATTTTTTCGCACAGCAACCATCTGGTATTTATTTGGAGCTCTCTGTTTTGAATCCCTTCATCCGGTATGCATATAGCACCTTGCTGCCTGTGGTCCCAGTTTCAGCAGTTACTGTGTAAGGTTGTTTAAGCTCTAATAGAAGGTTTCATCTCCCTGGGTTGAACTCAGCCCAGAAAAAAACCAGCCTGTTGCACCTGCTGCTTCGGGCAGCATGTTACAAACTGTAGTATAGAATTTCAGTACAGTCAGTGCAAAACTAGGGCTGGGACTGGATCCAGACTTCAGTGGCCAGGAGGTGCTTGCTAGGGAAAGAGCAAATTCTAATCCAGTGATCTCCCCTGCAAGGAGATACCCAAGTAAAATAAGAGCCTGCACCCTGACTGAGGAAACTGGTGTGATAGATAGTGCTTGTCACCGCCCTCTGATTTACCACTCACTTTGCAGAGACAATCATGGCTTTCTGATGAGGATTATGTCTTTCACAGTCAGCCTCCCCGGGGCTAGAGGGAAAAGGAGAATTTATGCAAGTAAGCAGACAGCCCCACAATACCCAGACTGGTCTGTGGACTGAGAGTCCTAGCAAAGCTGTTCCTAGGGTGTAATGCAGCAGAATATAATGCAGAGCAGCAGAGGCAGCAGACCTTTTGCTGACAGGGCAAGGCAACTCGGAGACTGTGTCACTCTTCTCTTAGGTTTACATGCAAAGCACTCACCTTCTGGCTGAAGGGGATTTGCAAGTGCTCTATAGGACGTGCAGGGGATAATAGAGCTGTTGGTGAGCTTGCGCCAGATACAAATATTTCAGTGGTTTGACAAGATCAGCATTTGAAACACATCAGCTGGCAGTGATGTCTGTCCTACGTCACTCCTGATTTTGTAATTTTTTTTTAAATAAAGAGAGAATATTGGGATGATTGATTCCTTGCCGCTCTGCTAATTGATGAAAGGCATTTATAACCAGATGTGTATGTTATTCCTGGACCTCTTAAAGCAGGAGGATGGATCTGAGGTGATAGCGCTTTCCATGCAGTATTCTGGTTTTGGGGAACCATCGAATTCCCAAGCTTTGCATCCTATCAAGGATGTTTCTAGAGGAAACTTAGAGGAAACGTCAAGCACTCTCAAGCGGAGGACGCCGACTCCCGGGCGGGCCCGGTGGAGGCGGGCAGCGCCGAGATCCCGCCCCGCCGCCCGGCGGTAAACAGCGGAGCGGTGCGGGCGGCCGGTAAGGGGCGGCGGGGCGGCGGGGGCGGCCCGAGGGAGGGGGGCTTGTCCGGGAGCGGGGGGGGGGGGGGGGAGGGGGGGGGCAGCTGCGGGGCGGGGGGGGGTGTCGGTATTTCTCGTGTGCGCGGTGCTCTGTTCGGTCCAGCGCGGGGGGGGGGGGGGCGGTGTCAGACCTCGTATCACCGGTTGTGCAATGTCTGAAGAAGGTAATTTAGTCTTTTACGAAGCTCTTGTATTTGATAGATGTACAAAAAATTAACCCCTGAAATGCATTTTGGTTTGGGCTGTTCCCTCCCCCACCCTTCTGCCATCATACATATTCCATAATGTAAAGGTCCATGGTTTGAGCATTGTGTTGTGCTGTAGCACACTGGGCAGCAATTTCAGGATGAAGAATGATGCTTTACTGATAACCAGTGGTGATACGGTTACTTTTCTTACACTGTAGCAGAGAAGGGCTTAGAGCATCTCTCCCCTGAATCCAACAAGGTGGGCACAGAGCAGCCTTTCCCACTAATAGCGCGGGGCATCAGGTGCCTTTGGGCAGAGGCACCTCAACTGTATTTTATGTTGCTAACTGCAACACCTGCATTCCTGCTCTCATGCTCTCGCTTTATCCATGTGCAGCCACACAACTCTCTTCCACTGACCTGTACCCTGGAAGTCATTACTGGTGAAGAGGTTTTACAGAATGAGAGGGCAGAGGAGCACTGCATGCTTAACCTAGGTTCTCCAACTGGAGTGATCCTCAACGAAGTCTGTTGGAAGAAAGGAGCCATCTGAATAATGTCCCATGCTAATTACTAGCTGGAACAAAAAACAGGAGCATAGGGGACCTCCTGGCAATCTGTGAGCGCTGTGTCCTATAACCACTGATAAAAACCTAAAATCAGAATCTGCCATTGCAGCTGGAAAGCTTCCTGTTCTGATGGTTGACACCACCCCACCCCCCACCCTCAATTTTCAACCTAAATGCATTCACAGTGCATTTATTCTCTTGTTGTTGTGCCAGCATTATCCTTTTGCTTCAGCAGTTTTGTTTGTCTCCTGTGATATATTTAGAGAGCAATCCTATCTGCTCTCTGCCTACATTTGGCTTGGCTAAACAAGCCAGGGTCTTAAGTTTCTTCTCGTTTGGTAAGTTCTGTGTTTCCCCCAGGCCCTTTCTGCACCTGTTCGTTTGAGTTTATAATTTTTAAGTGCGGGTGACCAGAATTTTTTTTGTATGATGCTCTTGTCATCAGTGCCTGTACAGTAGCACAGGTGCTTCCTGCCTTGGCTAGACTGCACTTGCTTTTCTGACAGCCTCATTCTCTCTGTTGATCTCTAAGGCAGCTTCAGTGGTTATTTTTCCTAACTTGACTGTGAATATGCACAATTGTTGGCTAAATTGTGTTAGCTAAATATACCTCTTGTCTTTCATTGTCTCATACCTTGTAACAAGGGGAGGAGCTGAAGTCATCACAGTGTAAGTCTGTGTATGTTGATGCTTTAAACTGGTGTCTTGCCCTCAGGGGCAGGCTTTTTCCATGAAGGCTGGCAAGGGCTTCGTACTCCATCTACTTACCTGCTGGCTGATGTAAATATGCTGGGGTGAAGAAGATGTCATTCCTCCTAGCAAAGGTGAGTTCCCAGTCTCAGCTACCTCTCCAGAAGCCACCTCTATCTCCGTCCCAGTGACATGGGACTGGGTGGCAGCAGGGGTGGACATGATGCAGGGCTCAGAAGGAGGACACAGAGCCCTGCAGCCTGGGCTTGACCTGCCAGTGCTTCTTGCCGTAGCTGCAGCTCAGCTGTTCTTCAGTTTCTCCAAAGCTACTCTTCTGCTGCCCTACTTTTTATAAATCACTCAGAAGCAGAGAGGGTTTTTCTCTGCCTGGCACTGTGGAGGAGCAGCCTCACTCCCATCACTCCCAGCTTGAAGGGAAGTGGTTTTCATACCCCCGTCTCTTTCCCCAGCCTGCCTCTCTTGCTGGGTGGAGCTGGCTGTACTGAGCTGTCAGCTCCCAGCGCTGAGCCCTCTGCCAGACTTCAGCTATAAATGGATCTTGGCCTTTTCCAGCGCCCCCCCCGCCCCCCCCCCCCCCCCCGCCACCAAGAGATGTTGCAGGAAATCGGAGCAGGGCCAGGCTTCCTCTGAATTAGGAAAACAGATGATCCAACCACTGGCTTTTTGTAGGTTCTCTGGAAGCATCGTGCCTGGCTCCAGGGGAGCTGTCTGTGCCCTGGCAGGGCTGTGCTGCTGAATCGCTTGTTTGCGCTGCGGGGGCAGTTATTCCCAGACCTGAATGCAAGGCTGGGGCAGACCTATGGGTGCTGTCTCCAGGCCCGTGCACCACCCTGCACACAAAGTGCAGTCCGATCTGAGTGTTGTGTCTCAAGGGAAGGCCAATGTTTTTGTTACTGACTGCATCCTGCTTCCATATCCATATCAGGCACTTAATAAAAGAAGGCTGGTTTTTGTGCGTAATGAATGATGCCTTTTGCCTCCCTTAACTTTGGGATTTATGGCAGAGATCCTGGGATCTTTTAAGCTGTATTGCATTCTCCCTCCCCTGAGAGGCAGGAAGAATCAGTATCTTCTCGTTCAGCAGGGAGCTAGGACCTGAAGCATGCAGACCAAGGTGACTCAGAGAGTCACTAGCTGCCCTGAATTTTAAACTGGTCTTTTGTGTCATCTGGAGAAGAGTGCTACCCTTCATCAGCCCTGCAGGCAGCCAGGCCATTCATTCCATGTAGAGTACAGGTCTGTATTTAGAAAACTAATTTGTACTGTCATGTTGAAAAATTGTAGTCTGAAAGTCTCCTAGTTCATGTGCTTCATAGAAGCTGCTGGGCCAGGTTCCAGTCCAGTGACCTTTCACTGGCAGCATTGGGTTTGCATCCTTTGGGCTTAGATAGCAACACCTAGAGCAGCTGCTTCAGAGGCTTCCTTACCTCCTGGCAATCATCCCTCAAAAACCTTCAGGCTGTGAATAAGGGAATATAGACTATTCAAAAGATGCAAGCCTGGTTTATGGTTGCCTAGTATTCTGCCTGCAGTTCTGCTTCTGGTTCAGTTTTTGCTGTGGCAGCAGACGCTGTCTGACACTTTTTCCTGTGCAGGATGCCTGGTATCCTGAGTTTTCTCTGCTCAGTGGCTTGGTTGTCTTGCCTTTTGGATGGGTCAGTGGAGCTGTTGATGGGGCAGTGTTCGATGGGCAATGTGCAGGAACACATATGTTCTCTTTTTATGCGAGCTGGAGAATGCAGCATCCCAGACCAGGCTGTTACATAGGGATTATGGTTCACTGAAACCTCCTTTCAGTCTTTTCTCCGGGATTGCAGGCAATATTTTGCATGAAAAAGATGAAGGATAAATGAGGTGCTCCTTCACCCTTCCCCACACCATCAAGCTGCTGTGTGCAAGGGTATGCTTGAGCTCTGTCAATAAATGAAATGAAGATACTGTGTGTACTTGTAGCTGCCTGGTGCTCTTCCCTGTGGTGAGCTCTGCTGAAGCTGGGCCAGACATAGTTCCTGCTGGTTTGCCAGCTCAACTTGGAGTGCTTCAGGGTAAACTTAGCTGGTAGGAGTTTTTTAGCTTGCTGTGTCCCTCCAGGAGGGTAACAGGGGAGGCTGGTTCCCTCAGTTCTGCTTGGCCTTACTCAATCTGCTTTCCGCTGAACACTTAATTCCCACTTCATCAATGCCCTGGACACACAGCGGGGTTTTTTCTGAGGTTTATTGACTATAGATCTCTTGTTTGTCTGATTCTGGAACGTGAAATCCATCCTGGTTGGAGTTTTATTTGTGATATCTGCTGCTTATTTGAAGGCCACAGTTTCTCCCTCTCCTCTTCTTATTCTTGTGTGTGTTTGCCTGGCCTGGGAATACTGGTTTCCACAATTCACATCTGTTGTGCCTAGGGTGGGTATTTGCTGAGCATCTTTGTAGCCTTTAAGCCTCGCCCTGGGCTCTGCACTTCTGACCAAGTCCTAAGTGGAGCTGTGGATGGGAGCGTGTGTCTGTCACCTGGCACTGACACTTCTTTTAGGGATCCTTGGCAGAATGATGATGGCACTAAATCATAGTTACTATTAAAGGTTCTTGATGCCTGGAAACGTTGACGCCAGTAGGGAGGGGAAGAAAAATACTGTTTGGTTTGTCTGCTTGGTGCACAGGACCTTCAGGGCCTGGTAGTGAGGGGGAGGAAAGGGATGTGTGACCTACTCAGTCACAGAGAATGGCTGTTTGCCTCGTAAAATGGCATTAGTTGTGCTAACCACATTGCCGGGGACCAGGAGCAATGAGAACAGGTCACAGTGTCCTCCTGTCTGAACAGTCTCTCCATGGACAGCTCTTGGGCTGCTGTCACAAATGTTCTGCTGATATCAGCATCTGTCTGGCACAACCTGTAAATGGTGCTGTTGAAGGACACTGCCTTAGGAGGCTTACAGCCTCTCTACTAGTTCAACTGCTTTGCAGAAAACTATGCACTATGGTCGTGGTGTCTCTTGGGAAGCTTGCTTACATCCTTCGCAAGAAGAACTTCTTTCTGGCTGATTTCACAATGGCTGGTTCAAACTACAGCAGCATCCTCCGTGAGTGCCATGGCAAGGCACTGGTTCAGATGGTGGTGTGTGAGCACAAATTTGGTGTGCTGCTAATCACATCCCAGCAATGGAATGTGGAGTGTGGCCATCCTACTGCTGCAGTGGTTGTGCTACCACATACAGAGCATTGAGACTGTGCCCAGCAAAGCCTTGTGGATTATATGGTACAGGTGTCTACCTGTGCATGGCCCTGTGTCAGCACAAGTTCAGGTGCAGACCACGATGATTAGAGCTCCACAGCTCCTTGCATCAGGACATGGTGGGATATCTCACTGAGATGGAGCATTGCTGGTCACTGTGCTTAGACCACTCCTTGTCAAATGCCATGCTTTGCAATGCATGAAAGCTCTGGTACCTGCAGTGCCTGGGTCCCGCAGGGATCTTTGTGGAACAGATGCTGTACAGCTCATCTAGTGATGGTTTGGACGATGGAGTGACAACTATAATTTTCTGGTGATTTGAAGTTAGTCAGGGTGGTCAGTTTGAAAACCACTTGAAGAATTACAGGAGTATCCTGCAAAACTATGAGCACGATAAAACAGCAAATGGAATTCCACACTGATAAATGTCACATGTAACGGTGATTTGTGAACAGTTTCTCACTGCCCACAAGAAGCCCTTTGGAGTCACTGTGGATCGTTACCAGAGCTCATTAGCTCAATGGTCAGCTGTAGCCAAAAAGGCAGACCTCATACTGGAAATAAGAATAAATGAAAAAGTACCGGTATATGTTCTTGTGTATTTAGGTATATAGTCATGTTGTGCCTGCATCTTGAGTACCACGTAACAGTCTGGTCGCTCTCTCTCAAAAAGAGTGACTTAGGCCTGGACATGGTATAGAAAAGGGGAATAAGGGTGATTATGGGACTGGGATAGCTTCTGTAGGAAGAGAAATTAAACAAGGAAAAGTAGATGACAGTAGGAAATAATAGTGGCCTATAAAATACTGTACAGTAGGGAGAAGTTGAATAAGGAATGATGTTACTCAACTTTGCTATTTCTTAGAGCACAGAGGAAGCACATACAGCAAAATTATTTATTAGGCGGGAGGTCAAGGAAGTCTTTTTTCAACACAGCTGATTTGCAGAACATGTTGCTATGAGATGGCATGAAGGCTGAAAATACACACAGATTCCAAGAGGAATCAGACACTTCAGTGGCATGGATGTGTTTCAGTGGCTGTTAAACGTGGTGGCCAGTGTGAAGCCTCCAGCTCTGGAGTGTGACCTCCTTGCCTGCTAATTATTGCAGGATGGAAGAGTGTAGCCTCAGGAGAGCTCACTCTGTACTCTGTGATACGTATACGATGGTGCCAAAATGCCAAGGGTACAGCAATAGACCAGAAGAATTCTTGGTGTGACCCACTGTGGTGGTTCCTGTTACCAGAATGCACTGAAACTGTGGGGAGAAAATGAACTGATTTGGTTTTGAGCACTTCTGGTCTAATGGCTCTCGCACAGGCCACCACAAATTTTCTTATATCTTTATTAGCAAATCTGAAAGCACTTGCAGGAGAAAGGGACTGGTGCAGACATAGCCCACCAGCTCAGTGTGCCAGAGGCTGCTGTGGTTGTTGCGAAGTCTGCCAGCTCAATGACTGCTGCCCAGCCAGCCATGTGAGATGCCTGGCGTTAGCTATCTGCTCCTCTTTGCTCCCCCTTGGCTTCTGATTAGGATCTGGTTTATGTCCTGATGGAACAAAATCTAGATTCTTAGAGCATCTTCTTCAAATAAGTGTGGGTATTATTGTTAGCCATCCAAATTTCTCCTACAGAGGGGGGAAAGAGCAGGCTATTGCAAATTCTATTGTGATCCTCTATCCTTTCCAAGTCCTATGTAGCAATTTCCTTCACAGTCTAGCAAAATGTCTCCGGTCGCTCTCCACTGAGAACTGGGAAAAGCTGGAACTGCACTGCCTTGGAAAGCCTATTTGCTGATAATTGAGTGCCTCAGATCCTCATTTTAGGAGCAATAGGAGCCACTGTTACTTGCTGCTCACCCCATTGAAAACTTACCATTGGGATTTTTTGTAGAAGCTGGGAGGCTGTAGCAAAGGCAACCAGACAGTAATGGGCATATGATTTTTGTCTGCCATTCACCTTGCTGCAGGGGGATTCTTCACTGCTTACGCCTGCACATGTTATCACAGAGAGATTTTGGGAACACTGGATTCAGAATCCAATCCTAATTGTACGTCTGCCTCATTCCTTGAATCCAAATCTATACTCTCACGAGCACTAATTGTGTCTCTGTCAATGGGATGGATAAAGGGTTTAAAGCCCCTGTTGTGCTCCCCAGTTCGCTGCTCCCTGCAGAGAAAAAAACCTCTCCTGGCAGCCTCAAGCTGTTTTTAAACAAGACAAATACCCGGGGTGCCTGTCTGCCGGAGCCTCTAGCCTGTGCACTGTGTCCCTTTTTAGCACGTTTCTCCATGCAGCTATATCTGGCTGCAGTTCCTTGCTCTGGGAACGTGACCTCATCGTTGTTTTGGTATTTCCAGTGATTCAGCCTGGTCCAGGGCAGGGAGGAGTCATTCCTGGTGCAGGCTGACAGGGCGTTTGTGCGTTGCTGGAATTCCAGAGCAGTGCAGCCCCAGCCCTTCCGCTGCCTTGACAGCTCGGCTGAGGCTGGGCTTGGTGCATCGCATTCCTGCCTGGCAGATGGCCTGGACACAGCTGGTAGAGGGATCAAAGCTCCAGATTTGGGGGGTAATGGGGATCCCTGTCTTTGCAGCCTACCTGCTGTGGTGAGGGAGAAGAAAGCTGTGTGCAGTAGCTTGTATGCCTGGGAAAGCCACCAGGACTGTCTGCTTTATGGGTGGAAAAGGAGTGTCACAGAATGCTCGTTTCTGTGTACAGACTGCCAGCACCCCATAACGAAGTTAACTTCACAACATCTGCAGTGACTTGGTAAGTGTCGTGATCCTTATGTCACGGGGTGGGGGGAAACTGAGGTGGTGTGCTGGAAGTTTTATGTAGCTGAGCTGGACAAGTAAAGCCCTGTGAAGTGGTGCCCTCTGTGCCCATCCTCTCCTGTAATGGCTAGATTCCTCCAGCGAACGATGGAACGTGGGCAGTGGGTCTGACTGAGGTGGAGAAGGGCTGGTAGGGAAAAGCAGCTCCCAAACTGAAACAAGGCCCAGCTGTACAGATTGCTAAACCCCATTTTCTGTAGGCAGCACTTTCCTCCATCTCTCCAGGTGTGGTCAGAAAGTGCAGGGGAGAACTTGGAGACAGGGTTCCCCAGTCAAGGTCAATGCTTGTGCTCCTGGGAGGCTGCGGGTGCTGCAGGGCTGTCACTTGTGCCTTGACAGGATTCCTGTTGCTGCAGGTGTGGTGGGCAGCCTTGATCTAAATACTCTCAACTGCCTCGTTTGAGCCTGGGTTGTTGTGAATGGTTTTTAAACCCTTTGGGATCATCTGGTGTTCAGCCATTCCCTGGCTAAGACCAGCTTGGCTGCAGAAGCAACTTGGTAGATATAATGGCTTCAGTGTTGTGTTGCTTATATGTGTCAGTATAGTACCTTCACTGCAGGAGACACCTGTCCTGGTCACCGTTCAGGTGGGGTGGGGTGACCCCGGCTGGAGGCCAAGTGCCCACCCCAGCCGCTCATCGCTCCCCTCCTCAGCCACACGGGAGAGAAAATACAACAAAAGGCTTGTGGGTCGAGGTAAGGCGAAGGTCACTCTGCAGTTACAGTCACGGGCAAAGCAGGCTCGACTTGGGGAAATCAGTTTATTTCATTACCACCCAGATCAGAAAACACCCCGAGCAAGCGGTGCAGGGGGCTGGGCGATGGGGGCTGGGTCAGTCCCTCACCCGTTGTCCCTGCCGCTCCTTCCCCCTCGGGGACGGGGCTGCTCACTCTGCCCCCGCTCCAGCCCGGGCTCCAGCCTACGGCAGCAGTTCCACGACCTTCTCCGCCGTGGGTCCTTCCCACGGGCTGCGGCTCTTCACGCCCGGCCCGGCCCGGCCGCCGCGGGGGCACCGGCCCTGCCCCAGCCCGGCCCGGCCCGGGCTCCTCTCCCCGCGGGGCCACGGGCCCTGCCCGGAGCTGCTCCAGCGCCGCTGCCCGCGGGTCACAGCCCCCTGCGGGCACCCCCTGCCCCGGGGGGGGCCCTGCCCGGGCTGCGGGGGGGGAGCTGCTCCCCCGGGGGCTCCGCGGGCTGGGGGCACGGCCCGCCCCGCCGGGGGCCGCCCCGCGGGCTGGGGGAGCCGCTGCTGCGGCGCCTGGAGCCCCCCGGCCTCCCCCTGCCCCGGCCCGGGGGCCGCGGGGCTGCTGGGCTCGCTCGCACTTAAATACACGATCTGAAATACACGGTCCCTGCGGCTGCCACCGGCACCGACGGGCTCGGCCTTGCCCAGCACCGGGCCCAGCTCGGAGCCGGCTGGCACGGGCTGCACCGGGCACGGGGGCAGCTTCTGGAAGCTTCTCACAGAGGCCGCCCCTGTGCCCCCCCGCCACCAAAACCTTGCCCTGCAAGCCCACTGCAGCAGGAGTAAGTCATGAAGGCTCATCATGTTTGCAGATGCAGCCCCCTCTCTGGAGCCCTCCATGTTGATGAACGCTTGGTGATGAAGCCATGGCTCTGTTTTGTCCCAGACAGACCTGAGGAGCTCCACCTGGGACCAGAGTCACTGCTGTTACATTGGGAAGTTTTCCCTTTTTGTCATGTGCAAGGGTACCTCATTGCCAGGAGCATTAATTTCATCCCCAGGTCAGCTGCGCTGGGCTGCAGTGGAGACCCCCTGCACCACGGAGGCCGAAAGCATAAAGCACTTTCCTTGTCGCAGGCACTGCCAGTCCAGGGGAAGGGTATCAGGGTCTGCAGGAACTGCAAGTTTTAACTCCAATAACCCTGCTTTCTCAGTTGGGTGGAGATGTAGTGTCCGTACCAGCACTTTGCTGGAGGAGGGAAACAATAGAGAATACAACCTGGCTGCATTCATCAGCAGGGAGCATTTCAGCCTGGCGTAATCCCTGGCTGGCTTCACCTTTCTGGGGGGTATCACCAGGACATACAGCTATTACTCTGGGGTCCCTGTGCTGTCCTTGAAGCTAGTTTTTTAACAGCACACACTGATGCAATTGGCCTAAGTCAACTGTTTCCAAACTTTTTCTATTGAGGCTAGGAAATACTTTTTCAAAGGAGGTCCCCCCAGCCTCTACAGAACAGATTTTAGTTGCTTCAGAACTACATGGGCTCCCTGTTCTTTGTCACCAGTTGCACCCCGAGATCATAAGCTATATGCCTGTCTGGCTCTGGGCTTACTGAAAATAGGCTAAGCCTGCTGTGATACGCATCCTGAAACAGCACCTTCTCAGCCTCTTGCTGAGGTTTTCCAGTGCTTGTTTAATAGGCAGTAGCTGGAAGTTGCAAAAACCCCGTACTGCTGGTTCCAGTTGTGGGCACAGGGGAGGGAAAGCCTCCAGACCCTTGGACACATTGCTTCCTTGCCAAGCTAGTCCCTATCCCCCATCTTCCTTATCTGCCATTAAGTCCAGTTCCAGTACAGCTCGGAAGTTACCCTGAAATGTCAGGGAAAGAAGAATCCTAGCAGGAAGTGCCAAAGGCACATGGGAGACAGAAGGAGTCTCTCTTTCCAAGTCCCAATGATGTGGAGCCCCTGAGCATGGGGAGAGGGCCTGGACAAGAGGAATGGGCTCCTTCACCATCAGCCGATCCCACTCACGGATGAAGCAACGCTCGGATCAGCCTTTCTCCCGGGCATGATGGGCTTCTGTAGCACCAGCACAGCTGTGGGGCTGGGGCCACCCCAAGTGGGGCATAGGCTACCAAATTGCTTAAGTTTGCATTCCTGCCAGCAGGTGCTCTGTATGGCATTGTAGGAGCTGCTGGAGAGTGTGGAGTTGGGGGGGGTCTCCCCTCGTTAGTGGTCACTTCACCCCAGGGCTTCCCCTCGCAGGCAGCTGCCCTCCCACCCCCTGCCTGAGCAGTCAGTCCATGGAGCCAGCCTGCACAGCCTCATCTTGCTGGCTTCTTTCTGAGCTTGCTGTAAATGGCTCTTTGTAACACGAGCTGCATTTCTGCCGTAGTCCTCTCGACAGTGCATCTGTGTTTATACTGGGGCTTTCATGAGCGATCTGGCCCTTGCATTGCCAGCAGCCCGCAGCCCTCGCTTTTCTGTCCTGCCCACATGTTCTGTGAGTGAGACTGGCACCCTGGCACTGCTGTGCCCAAGGAGAGGCAGGTGCCTGGCAGCGGGAGGAATCCCTCAGCCAGCTCCCATCTGGAAGAAGTGCCTTGTCATGTAGCCTCTCGCCCGCCATCCTGCAGCAACGGGGGAGCAGCCTGCAGAGACTCCCCGCAGCACGGCTCGCTGATCCCTGAGCCAACACGGGCACAAGCTGGGTTTGCTTTGGTTTACCACAGGCTTTGCGTGCTGTATTTGTCCTGCTGCTCTCATGCTGTTGCTGCTGCCCCCAGCTTCATGCTGCAGTGAGCAGAGGCCATGATCTGGGGAGATTGCATCTGGCAAGGTAGGAGCAGATCCATTCCATTTGTTCTGCTAAATGTAACGTGGCAGCCAACCCTGCCCCTGCCTGGAGAGCATGCTTCAATTAGCACTGTGTATGCAGCTTTATTTTGCATTGTTCTTTAGCTCTAATGAGCAGTCAGCATGCTGATCAGGCTGTAGCCTCTATTGCATGGAAAAGAAATGCATATATCCATTTGCTTTTTACCTACACACTGGAAACTCAGACTCTGGCTCCCTTTCTACTGCAGGATGGTGTGCTGGTGCTCCAGAGCCCATCTGTCTTCTCTGTTCACACACAGCATCCTGTGCATATTCTACAGGTCATGTCACCTGCTTCTCTAGGAGACATGAAAGCAGAGAGCAGTCTGAGTGTGCCTTGGGAGAAAGGGGGAGGGAGAAAAAAACTCATGGAAGACAAAAATGAAGGAAGTTCAGTAAGGATGAAAATGGCTTTATTTTTAATATTTTTTTAATTTTTTAATATTTATATATATAAAATATGGTCTTTTATTTAAAATTTAAAATTAAAAAATAAAATAAAATTTATTTTACCACAGAATATGAGACAGAGGAAAAGCCCTCTTTCCCTGAACAGTCTCAAAAGGGTTATGAAGGGACTGGGGGTTGTTGGCTGGGGCCTGTGGATTGGTGCTTGGGCCTGGGGATTGGGCTTCAGTCAGCAAATGGTGAGCAACTGTATTGTGCATCACTTCGGACTTTTCCCATCCCTTTCGATTTTTTTCCTCTCCCCTTCTCTCTCCTTTTCAATTATTAAGTTGTTCAGATCTCAACCCTCCAGTTTTATCTTTTTCCCAGTTCTCCTCCCCATCCTGTGGTGGGGGGAGGGGAGTGAGCAAGCAGCTATGTGGTATTTAGTTGCTGTCTGGCATTAAACCATGATAGTCGTGATGACCAAGAAACCCTACTACTACTGGACTTCCCTGTACTAGCCAAGGATGGATAATTAGGAGGGGAGCAGCACTGTTTTCTGACCTCGCTGGTGTTTAGGCACAGCTGTTCTCTTTTTAGTTCATAGCAGCTGGCATGCACCTGCCCCTGTACACACAGCCATCCATCTTCCCCAGGCTTGTTGTACCTGGGCTTGCCTCCCATGTGGATGAGAGTCTCCTAAACAGGACAAACAAGGATATCAGGCCTTCTGCAGGTGATGGTTTACTTATGAGGGTGAGCCCAAACCACAAACCATGTTTCAGGGCCCCCTGCATCCCTTGTTGTGAGGAGGGAAGGGGGTGTTCTAGCTTTCCCTTCTCAGCCTGTCCTGCTGTGCTGCCAGTGGGTGTATAAATAGTGCCCACAGTATACTATTTTGGTGACAAGCTCTTCCCAGGATTCATCCAAAGAGTTATGTGAGCAAGTGTTAAAAATAACACCCAGCCCTGCCCAAATGCTGCCGTTGTTTTAGTCAAAGTGTTGTGAATCTTCCATAGAGAGCAGCCTTGGACCCTTGGGAGGGGGCAGCAGGAGGGAGTCTGGCAGGGCTCCCCATGCTTTCCTCCTTCTTGCTGCCCTGCTGACCACAGAGGATACTGACCCTCAGGTGCAGTAGATGTGCTGGTTACCAAGAGGATATGAGACTTTCACTTCTAATTAGGCTATTTGCTACTGAGCTTTCCCTGTGTGTGTTATTGCTAGGTCTGATGAGAGGTAGGACATTCCAGGAGGGGTTAACCTGGGATTTAATCTAGCTGCTGCCAGGTCCCTGATGGTGGCCACAGGTAGGTGCTTCACTAGAACGTCTTGGGCTGTAGCAATGGCATATGTAGCGTCCTAGGTTTATCCCAAGGGCTGGTAGCTGGAGATTAGTTTAATTGGGGCAGGCATATTAAATCTGTATGTTAAATTAACAGCTACAACTCAGGATATTCTTGCTATCCATAGAAACACAAAAGTTATTCCAAAATCCTGCCCTTTTCATGCTGTGAAATGTGTTTTGGTGCCTGTAACTGTAAACCAGACCACACTACAGAGATTGCTCGGGACCCACGCTCCCTGAGATTTTGCCTGTTGGTCAAGTCCTATGCTAGGTATGCAACTCACTGTCTGCGTGCTGCTGCAGCATCAGCTTCTGCTGTGTGCTGGAAAACAAGAGACCTCACTGGAAAGCAGCAGACCCCACTGAGTCCTTGTCTTCAGTGCATCGAACCTAGAACTCACAGAAATGCTTCTTGGAGGGCTCATGCACAAAGAAGCCCCATATGGAGACAGAGATGCTCCTTCTGCAGACAGATAATGTGGCTTCTGTCTTGCCTGGTCTAATATGGGATGTAGGATAAGTTACCCCCTGTGGGAGTGGAGCACTCTGTGCTGTTACAAGCTTAATATGTGGAGCCTTGCATGCAGAAGAGAAGAGCTGCAAACGTGGGGGCAGTGCTTGGGCTTACGTATTTGCTCAGAGTCGAAAGCAGCAGTGTCATGGACAGGGGAGACCACACTTTCAGATGCTGGGTTCAGGACTGCAGCATTAATCCCCCTGTATGGTTCCTTGGCCTCCACCTTTGCATCCCCAGATAACACCCGTGCTGATTTCTGGCTTTGTAGAGGAAGGGCCAGATGCTTCTGCAGTCTCTGAGTACTTTGCTTTCAGAAAGGATGGATTTATTTTAAGCTGATACAGAAAGTTTCTGTGAAAACAGCAGGCATGCAAAAATTGCTAAAAAGGTCACAAGTGCTGTTTGGCACGCCATGCTTTACCTCCTCTGATATGGGATTACTAATTCTGGCAGGTGTTCCTAGAGATGGAGAGCAGGTCCTGTTAAAAGGTCATGACTGAGAGTTTTCTCCAGCTGTTGCACTGAGCATGAGTTGAGAGCAGAGCAGCAGCTTGTCTTCTGGCTTGGATTGTTATATCTCACATGCTGAGCCCTTACTAGCCCTCTTCCCGATCTCACCATTTATCTGGTCTTCTCTTTTCCTTGCTGTGTGTTGAGAGTCACATGCTGGGTTTCTGCACAGGATGGGATGCTTTCTTAAGTATGTATTGAAATCAGGCTTCAGAATTGTCCCAAGATGGAAAAACGTCATGGAGATGAAAAGCATGTTTCTGTTTTTCCAGGAACATGCTCTGGGCAATCAGTCCTTCATCAGGGGCTTCCTGCTCGTTCATTCCTCTGCTCCTTCCTGCTCCTCTCCCATGTCCAGCCAACAAAGTTGCTCTCTTGAGTCATCATCACTGCTGCTTATTATTAGTCCTGAGCCAAGTCTCTGAGTATCATCGTACACTACAGAGCTCCTGAGAGCTCTTTCAGGCTCTTTCCACGCTGGCATGCTCTTGTTTCCCAGACTGGAATGTGTCTGGGGTGCATGGGGACACATGACCATGTTTGTCATCTCTAAGCACCTCTTTGCTTGGCATTTATCAGTAGTCTCCTGTGCAGTGCCGGAGCCCCACACCAGTTTCCAGCAGCTCCTCAAGTGCAGAGTCTCCATGGGGAGCCCCGTAGGGCAGTGTGCTCCAGCCCTTTCATCTGCTTCACATGGGCCTGAGCCCTGTCCCAGCCTGTCCAACACAGTCTAAGGTTGGCATGTTTCTCAGGCATCTCCTGTGACCTGCTTTGCCTTCGTGGCCTGTGTCACTGCTGGTGCCCAGGCTTTGCGTCTGCCAGCTTTTATTTTCTGTTTTAAAGAGCATGGCAGGATTTCCTCCCACACCTGGATCCCCTTTATCCCTCCAGCCTCAGTAAACTTCTTGTGCACAGTTGACAGCCATGTACCTCCCATTTCTGGCTCTGTGTGCCTGCCTGCATATGGGATGGCTGCCTGTCGGTTCCACATGTCTTTTGGAGGAGGCAGACTTGTACAGCTGGCAGCATAGCAGCTACGTGCTGCAGATTAGACTCTTTGTGCCAATTAAGCACATACCAATAGGCACATACACCCAAAAGGTTGTTTATTCATGGGCTGACTTGGCATGGAGATGTCAGGTACAGCTGACCGATGATCTGGGACAGCCTGCTCGATTAGATGGGAAGAAGTTAATAATAACTAGAGAAAAACTTAGTGAAGGATCATCTTCAACAATACCAAATTTGTGAGAAAAAGTCACTTCACTGCAGTGGATGAAAGGTGGATGAATCCACTGGCTAAAAGCTGGTGCTAAGCATATTCCATTTAGGAAAAAAACCCACCTGGTGTATGTTTTCAACAGCTGGGTGCATTAGCTACTAGATCAGCTGGCATGGGATGCATTTCCACTCTCAGACTGTACTTGTACATTTTATGTGTCTTTCCAGGAGCATGTTTCTGTTTCTCCAGCTATTCTACCTCACAGAATAAGCTGCTCTAGGCTTTTAATCCTGCATTAGAGGCTTCCTGCTCCTCTGAGTCAAACAGAAATCACATGAGAATAAGACTTCCAGAAGCCATAATTACATCTCCCTGACCCAGGCATAGTGGACTTCAGCTATGCCACTCCTTGTTTCTTTGTTTCATCCCTCCAGAAGCTCCCAGTGATTGGAACGTTATCTGCTGCATCCTGCATCTTAGCAGTCCATTCCCTTCCCTCTATCACTGCCTCCTGATGCCATGGCACATGGGGTTGACCAAGACCGTAAGATGGGCATTTCTTCAGTGGCAGAGGCATAAAACCAAATAGTTTCCACTTTCTGACAGTAAAAGCCTGTTAAAATTACAGGAATGCACACCTCTAAGTAAGTAAAGAGCTGCTGAGGCAGACAAGACCACGCAAAAATATTAAGCAAACCAGTCTTATCTCCTGACTGCTCTGCTTTTTTGGTAGAATAATGAACAGCTAGTTTTATCTGTTATACCTGATGTCTAACCTAAACTCCCCTGGCTGCCCCTCAGGGAGCCTGTTCCTGTTGCTGAGGATTTGGAGAACAGCTTACTCACTTGCTCTTGGCAGCAGCCTTTTATACATTTAAGAAGAGCTTTCATGTGCCCCCTAGTTTTCTGCAAGCGACTAACCTTTTTGCTTTGCAATTTACTCTGTTTTGCTCTCTTTGAACTCTCATCAGCTTGTACATGTAGGACATGTCCATGAGGTGTGTTGGGCAGAGAGGAGGGATTAGGATTACTCCACGTCTTGCGTACGACATGCCTATTCATACAGCCCTACATACTGTTTGTCAGCTTCAAAGCAAAATGCCACTATTACCCAAGTTCAGCCTGTGATCTATGGTAACCACAGATCCCTTCAGAATGAGCAGGTCATGCATGATGATTATGGGTGGGGATGTGCAATCTGTGGTGTGTGAGCTGTCACGGTAATGGTTATAATTTTTGCCAATTTGCTGTTTATGAATAGACCTTATCCCTTCAGCTAACAGTATCAGTACTGTAGACAACACAGATGAAGAGTAAAAAATAACCACTCCATCTGACAGCCAGCAGGTTAAATGCACAAGTGGTGGACAGGGTCTCCAGGAGTTAGTTACAAGTCTGCATTACAAAGGGTTTTTAGCAGAAGTTTTCAGTGGTCCTGTTTCCTCTCCCTTTTGCAGCTTTCCTTGGTGCCTGCTGGGATGTGGGTGCTCAGGAGCACAGACAGTCTCTTGGGTGGCACTGAAGTCCTGTGCCTGCCAATACTGTGTTGTGGCATTCCTGCTAGCAGGTGGTTTTTGAGTGTACCTTCAATAGCCTCTTTTAATGACAGAGCGCTGTGCAGAAGCACAAGCTGTCTAGACATTGCTTTATTGGCCGTTGAAACAGACAGCTGGGGCAAGTAACACTGGCAGAGCAGCACTGCATGTCTGGTTTGAGTGGTAAATGGAGAAACTTTAAGAAAAAAAATCAGTGTAAACAACCACAATTAATAGCACGTTTCTAATAAATCAGCGGGTGGTTATGTGTTTGCTGGGCTTTGTTGCAAAGGTGGGAGAGCTTGAGAACAGGGAGGTCTGTTGGGAACTCACTCTGTGGTGAGTTGGGAGATCTCACCGCTTGACTTCTGCGGTGGCCCTGAGCAGTGATGGCAGGGCAGTGCTGTGGCATGCGCAGAGAGGCGAGTGTGGGCTTTCTGTGCGAAACCTGCAGCACTTTTCCTTGTTGCCTTGGAAAACTGCAGTATTTATGACTCTGTCCTGGTTTTGGCTGGCATGGAGTTAACTTTCTTCTTGGTAGCTCGTACAGCGCTGTGTTTTGGCTATGATGTGAGAACAATGTTGATAGCACACTGATGCTTTTAGTTGTGGTGTGGGGCCACCACAAAAAGGACTGTTGTGGTTTAACCCCAGCTGGCAACCAAGCATCACACAACCGCTTGCTTGCTCCCCACACCCAGAGGGGTGGGGAGGAGAGTCGGAAAGGAATGTAAAACTCAAGGGCTGAGATAAGAACAATTTAATAATTTAAGCTGAATAAAAATGTAAGTACAACAACAATAACAATAATAACAAGTGATAATGGAAGGGTGGGGGAAAGGATAAAATCCAGAGGAAAAGGGAGAAAGGAGAACAAGTGATGCACAGTACAGCTGCTCAGCACCCGCTGACTGATGCCTGGCCAGTGCCCGAGCAACGATCCCCAGGCCCCAGCCAACCCCCCAGGTTTATATACCCAGCATGATGCCCCATGGTATGGAACACCCCTTTGGCTGGTTCAGCTCAGCTGTCCTCGCTGTGTCCCCTCCCAGAAACGGAAAACTCCTTGACTTCGTATAAGTGTTATCCAGCAACAACTAAAAACATCAGTGTGTTACCAGCATTCTCACATCAGAGCCAAGACACAGCGCTGTATGAGCTACTGAGAAGAATGTTAACTCCACCCCAGCCAAAACCAGGACACTCAGTATTGAACCAGGAGGGCATGAGGCTTTTTCCATTCTTGTATGTGGCCTCTTGTGTGTCCAACAGTGATGTTTTTCTTCTCCTCTGCTTGCCCCTTTCCTGCTGCATCCCTTCCATTGCAGTCTCCGTGAGCTGAGGCTCGTATGCAGTGCAGTCACCCTCACTTCGAGTCAGCCAGGCAATGCCCCTGCAGTGGGAAGGGAATGTCACTTCAGTGTACATCACGGGAACTATAAGCAGTCACCTTCCTTGAACAGTGCATGCTGTGTACACAGCAATCTGTGGTTGTACTTAGTATGTAGATAGTGAACCATTTCTGGGCTGCAGATTCAGCTCAGCCCTCCGGCTTTTCAGCTGCTTAGCTGGAAATACGTAATTTTTATTTGAGGTCAGAACACAAACTGGTGAATACAGCAGAACTGCGGTTGCTAAATTCACCAGCTCCAGTATAGTAGGTAATGTGGCAACTTAAGGCTTTTGCTGTGGCTGCAGGGAAGTATTAAGTTATGGTGAAATTAATGGTTTAGGTAAATTGTGCTGTAGAGGCAGCATTGATCCCATTTTAAAAACTGATTTTAATAGGAGTGAAGCCAATAACACCTTAATATCCACTGCTACCACGGGTTGCTCAGAGCAAATACTGCCAGATTAGAAGGCGTATCTTTTCTGTAATGATACCCTTTCAGTTCCTTTTGCCAAGGCTTTGATTGGTGGAAGAGTTTATATTCCCACTCAGTATATCATCAATATTTGAGTGAATGCTTGAAAAAGGAGGTTTGCTCTGAGAGCTGAGCTCCTGTTTCACTCTGAAGTCTCAGGCTGGATGAGTTATATCCAGGCTTTGCTTTAATTCACAGTCTGCTGTACAGATTTATGAGCGTAGTTTATCAGATTGAAGCTGAGGCTTCAGGCATGATTCAGGAGCTGCTCTGTTGTTTTTGTCCTGATTTCTCTCAGCCTAAAAGTTCTTTCTGCTCTTGCTTGGGCAGTACTGAGTATTATAGCTAGAAGATGGGCACTGGGATTGTAGGATCTGTTCTCCTTTTCCCACAACCTTCCAAGTGATTCACATCTCCTTATTGCCCCAGTCTCCAGTGTATAAAATTTTGATAGCAGCACTTTCCTAGGAAAAGATTATGAATATAGTGGAATCCTGGGCTAGAAGGGACCTGGAGAGAGACAGCTGTTGTGGGCTTGGTTTGGTTTTCCCGTAGATGTCTCAGTATTGGAGAAGTACGTGGAACTCAGCCCAGCCCTGTGGGAAGCCTTGCCAGCACTAGCCCTATCTGGTAGTTTTGACTTCTTATGGAGCTTTTGAAAGCCTCTGTTCCTGGGCAGTGAGGCATCAGCTGCTAGCAGTAGGAAGCATTTGACCTGAGTACAGGGAGATAGAAATCGAGAGAGTGACTGGGATGAAGGAACCACCTTGCCCAGTATGACTTTTCCAAAAATAGTTTGCAGGTGGTCAGCGAGGGAGGAGGGTGAGCAGGGCAAGCAGGTCTCATATCCCAAGATTTTTTCCAGGGGATTTTGCTACATCTATTATATTTTATCTGTTTAGTAAGCTGAAATGGTTCTCTCAAGTCCTTGTCTTGCCTCCCCTTGAACCCATGTGGACTTCTATCCATAATACCCTTTGAGATCTAAGGAGCAGTAAACAGACTAGAGGAAGATAACAGGAATGTTGAAAGAAGAACTGCTTGTCTGAAAAGAAGTTGTTAGTGGAGAGAAGTCTAGAAATGGAAGTTATTTAATACTTCAAGTAACACTCGGAGCCTTAAAATTTTACTAGTGGTATTTCCTAAAGACACAAAGCTAGGAAGCATCCTCACAGGGAGTTCAGGGTTATTCAGCAAGAAGAACTTGCATGTCCTTCAGGAATCATACAAATGGGAATTGGATCGTTCAAAATTGTATGATTGTGTGCATGAGAAATGAGCAAAAAGTTCAGCTCCAGCTGGGACCTCACTGGGGAAAGTGAGAGGGGGGAAAACCCAGGGTTTGTCAGTGACGTCCAGGACAACTGTGAGCATCTAGTATGCTGCAGCCATGAAAAAGATAAATGTCATCCAACGTGACACATTGGACAAAATACTTGAGGCAGAAATGGGGAATTTTTAGCATATTAAGTCATGGTGAGACATTGCTTGGAAGACCGCATACATTTCCAGTCGCTCTCTGAAGGCTGTGTGCAAACTGGGTCAGGTGCAGAGAAGGGATATGGGTATGATCAAAGAAATGGAAAGCCTACCTAATGTGAAGTGATTAAAGAACTCAGATGATATAACTTTAAACACAGACTGAATAAATGCTGACGTTAAAGCTCATTTTTGGAATATGAGTGAATAGGGGTGAGCTGTGCATGGGTAAAGATAAACTGGAAATTCAGAGAATGTTCTTAAAACATCAAAGAAATTAATTTGGGGAACTAATTCTTTTAGAAAGCCGTTAGCAAGCAACAAGAAATTTCAAATTTGGGGGAAAAAAACAACTTTCTCTTTTCAAGCTACTGTCTTACTTGGAGGTGTGACTCCTGCCTTGTGTCACTAGCCCTGAGGAAATCAGTATTGATGTTATGGGCAGTGGGCAGCACTTGCTGGCGCAGGATCATGGGGGGGTGTGTGTGTGTGTGTGCTTCTGAATCCTGCTGTTGTGAATGTGTCTGCAACCGGCATAACTCCCCAGTCTCCAGTGCCTGGCATCCGATCCTTTCGGAAGGCAGGCTCAGTAGGGATCCGTTGTTGCTGACCCCCTGGGGAAATGCAAGGACTGAGGGCAGGCATTGCCACTATGCTAATGTGTGCTTTTTATCAATCTGCTTGGATTTTTGACCCCTCGTTCAAAAGCTCCTGTATTTCTTCCCACCAAATAGAAAAGTTGTCAAGCGCATGTTGGTAATGATCAGCCTGTATTGATCTCTATGTGTTTGAGAGAGAAATGTTGTTTGACCTTGAAGGGCAGGGCTTGCAGGGATGGGAAATTATTTTTGTTTTCCTTTCGGAGGATTTTATGAAGTTTTCAGCATCTCCTGCTTTCCAGTTGGCCTCTGTGTTCTGTTCCCCCTTGCTCCAGCTGAGCAGGACCATGCTTTTACTTCAGCTCTGACCAACATCCCTCTCTCTGGCATTGCTGAAATGGCCTCAGTAGTGATGGATGGGGTTGCCATGTCTTGGGGATTCAGATTTGTGCCACAAGCAATGAGTGAGCAAGGTGGGAAGGCACTGAGCTGCTCCTGCTTTGTTCATGAGTGGTCGGTCCAGCATGTGGGAAAAAGTGAAGATGTCCCTCCCTCCTGTGGGCATGCTGCAGATGGGGTCACGATGAGCGAGAGGCTCATGCTGTTGCATCTGCAGATAGCAAGGCACAGGTTGCCCACTGTGGCAATGAGCTTGCTGTTGCTTGTACCACTTTCTGTTTCCTTGAGAGGTGCAGACACAGTGAAAGTAATGAGGGTTAGGTCAAAACACTCATCCTTTAGGAGGAGGTGGCAGGCAGCTCCCTGTGCTGGGTCATAGCTGTGAGCTGCAGTGTAGAGGCACCAGCCCCGGGGTGGTCTGGATGTTGTGAGGGTGGTCGCACTGTGCACCGCACCTGATGGTGAGGGGTGGTTGAAGACCTGTTCCTGCCCAGTGCTGGAAGTGTGAGCTGCAGCCCAGGCTGCTGGTTGGGATCTGGGGCTGAGCTGTTTCCAGTTCACTGGTCACTGGAGCATGCAGCAGATGGGTGGGAGGCTTGGCCTGCTGGTGGGTGCCCTTGCTGTACAACTGCAGTAGAAGTGGAAAGGTTTCTTCCTTCTTGTAGGTGGGGGCATGCTAACCTGAGCAGCCAATTCCTACCTGGAATATGAAGGAAGGAGCCTGAGACCAAGACAGAAGTGTATTGTGCTTTTTTTCTGCCTAAATGATCTATTTGTGTCCTGGTTGTTGTCAGCAAGCGCCTTGGGCACACACATGGCTGGTGTCCAGTGTGAGTGCAGCACGTGGGGCTCCTCCACAGCAGTGAGCTCTGCTTCAGCCTGGCACTGGGAACAGGGTGTGCCTCCTTAGTGGAGCTCATGGGTGGGCGAACATGTGCACTGACTTCTCACACCCTTGGAGCAAGGAGGGAGGTGAGATGTCAGAAGCCCCACCTGACATGCAGGATGCCTGTGAGGAATTAGACTTGACATTGCATGATAAGCAATTTTCTCCTGCACAGTGTGTGGGAAGCACCTATACCTACCTCTCCAGACCAAGCAGAACAGGAACACCTGTTACTGTAGGAGCAGATGTGTTCTGGCACCTCCATCTCCCTCACCTTGCTTCTCTAGGGAGTGCAGTCAGCAGCCTGCAGTATCCTCCTCCCCTCCTTGCCTGAGACTGTGGCATCAGCCGTGCGACTCATCTCTGTGATCAAAGAGAAGTCATCTCCTAGAAGACAGTCCCCAGGAAACAGCTTTCTTCTTCCTCATTAGTGCCTGTAATCTCTTAGTACCTACAAAGCTTTAGGGCAGCCCATCAGTTTTTACTGCTGTTGCTGAGTGTGGTGGAGCCCGGTAGGGAGATGCAGCAAAGGGGTGCTTGCTGCAGAGGTGCAAGTGGGGTGGTGGGAAGGTGCTGAACATGTTTTGGGGAGGAGGATACAAATGTTGATGTTGGGAAGAGATATGTAAATAGGTGGGTTTCTCAGGGAGCCCCTTATCTGCTGCATTGCTCTATCTGATTTTTAACAAAACAGCCCCCTGACTCCATCTGCTCTGGTGTGCATGTCGGTCACCCAAGGCAGACATTGCTGTCAGTGAATTGGTTAATGCCAGTGTCCTGTGGCAGGGACAAGGATGCAGGCAAGCACTCAGCCTGCCAGCATTTATACCTCCTGGCGTCAGCATTGGCAATGCTTGTGGAGGACTGGGGAGGGCATGGAAATAGTTTCCATTCTCCTCTCTGCTGTGGGAATGAGTCTCCTGGGTAACAAACGCTCCTTGTTCTGCACAGAGCTCTGCAGCTGAGACTGTCTCCTTCCTCGCTGCTGCTCCCTGACTGTCCCAGCTGAAGGGGCCAGAGATGGCTGCTTGAGCCTGCCTTAATTAACACTGATAATACAATGGGACTGGCTGTGCGGGGGTCCGGGGGCTGCACGCTAATGGGAGTACAGTAAATAGTCTCATTTACTGCAGCTTGGGTGGAGCAGAAACCACCAGGGCTAGCATTCTGCTTGCTGTAATGGCCAGGCGTGGAGGTAGGTCTCTCGCTTCTGCATCCTCCCTGGAGCTCATCCCTGCTGCTTGAACGGGACCAGGTGGTGGTGCAGGTCTCCAGCATCCAAGGAAAGGCAAGTGGTGGGCTGGGGAGCGTGAAGTACCACAGGTGGGGCAGGTGCATCAGCCTCTCGGGAAGGACCTGCGGACCCTGAGCTTTGGGACGGGCTGGCGGATCATTCCCAGTGTTTGGAGGTGAGCAGCAGAGCCGTCTGCAGTGCTGGCTCCAGTGTGAAGGGGCTGCACAGCCCACAGCCAGCGTGAGGTGTGTTCTGGTTGGAAGGATCTGTCTGCACTGGGGGGAGCCCTTGGTGGGAGCCACCCACCAGCCACTGGATTACAATCAGAAATGCAGTTTGAATGTTACCTGAAGAGGTGTTTTAAAGATTTTGGGTGGTCTGGGGTCCAAGACAATTGGCAGCCGCTTCCAGTGATGACTCAACATTTTGCTGTCATAGCTTTCTCTGTTGGCCTCTGTAGAGGCAAAAGCTTCTGCGAAGTGTTATGTTGTCTGGGCTTGTTTTGTTTGATTGCTGCTTTGGGTGCATCATGGTGTAGGGCAAAAAGTACTCGAGTGTGTGACAGTTCTTAATTTCTTTGAGCCGTGTGTCTGTGTGACATTTTTACCTCTTCTCTGACTTACCTGCTCTCCATGGAGCCTTGGGTTAGGAGATGGGGTTTGGTGTGGGCTCATAGGGGTTGCTTTTTCTGACGTGGCCACTCCGTTTTCTGAGCTCTGCTTAGCTCAGTTCAGGGCGGTGGCGAAGTGCAGTAATGTGGGTGGTCCTGTTGTCTAAACTCCTAAATTACCAAACTGATCTAGTGTTTAACTATATGTTAAACAAACCTGTGCACAGTTTTGAGTCAAGCTGACTCTTATAAAGTTGTTAAAAAGTGACGAATGAAAGGACTTCTAATCAAGGGAGTCAGTTTTGGGAAGGATGGAAAACAAAGAACAAATGGTGAAAAGAACACCATTACCTAAGTTATGCAAAAAGAAGCCTTCAAGTGAGGAAAGTTCTGGCAAGAGGAGACAAGCTGGTAAGGTGTTACAATCCACTGACATCAACAGAAAATTAGTTGAAAGTAGTGCAAAAGCGATTGCGGCAGTGGGAGATGGCAACCTCTGACTCCAATAGCACCCCCCCCAAAAGAGGGGAAACCCCCTCTTGAGGTCCATACATAGTTAGTAAAGAGCTTCAGCAGTGCTATCAGAGGATGCACACTAATTTGCATTAGAAGTGAGAAACTTGTAACTAATCCTGTGCTTGAATGACAATGCATATGTAACATACTATGAATATACAACTACTCTGTTGTATATAATGTGTACCCTGGAGCAGCTTGGTGTGCATGGTAGGAGGAAAAATCCCCCATGCCCCCAGTGCTGCAATAAACCAATGTTGGCTTTCTAAACTACCATTTGGTTTGGAGAGCTTTCTTGGTTACAATTTTGGTAACAGTCCCTCCAGAACAGTTGTCTCAGGGCAGCTGCTCCAGTGCTAGAAACATCTCCCCTGGCAGAGCCAGGAGCACAGCTGAGTTTCTGGGCTGTGTGGTTGTGCCCAGACTGTGGCAGAAAAACAGAATCAGCCACACACTGTCAGGAGCAGCACTGGCTTGCCTGTGGAGCAGGTTGCAATTGCCTCTGGTGAAAGGGGGGTGATGGAAAAATCCTTTCACATGGCCCTGGGATAGCAAAGAACCTGATCTTTTGCGGGTTTCAGAAGGAAGATCTCTTGTGAATTGCTTGGTGGACATGCTGGGATTCAGCCCAGGTTACAGGCAGTGTTTTTATCACAAGCTGTAGTTAATAGTTGCTGGGACCTTGATTTGAGTCTCCCTGTGACAGCAGGGACTGCAGACAGCCTGCCTCTGCCAGGTGTGTTTGGTACCAGGGGAGGTGCTGGTGGTTGCATCTTACCCCAGGGGGACTGCCTTTCAGGGATACAGCACAGATAATGTTGATGAAGCTCTCAAGCAAAAGACGCTACAGAAATGTAAAAGAAGCTTCAAGAAGCTTCTTGTAGTTTTCCAGATCTCTCAGTTAGGAGTCCTCCCATCCTCCTCCTCTGCCTGTGCATTTCTTTGCAGATGAGCATCTTAGCTCCAAGGGTTCTAGCAGCCATTATCAACGGTAGGGACACAGCACTGCAGTTCCTTTTGCTTTCCTTTGCAAAGCCAGGAGAAGAGATCAGACAGCTTGCAACTACACAGCATCTGAAACCCAAGCTCATCACAGAATAAAATGCTGCAGTTCTATTTCATGGCACGGGCTTTAGTCTTTTCATTTCTCCTCATGCTACCTTCCTGATTTCCCTGTTACTATAAGAATCAATCCTCCATCTTCCAGCCTGACTTATCTCCCCTCCTCTCCTTCTCCGCTCCCTCCCATCCCCTGCCTCATCTGAGGTTCCGCAGGGACCGATTGCAAGCCGGAGCGGTGGTGCTGTGGGCATGCTTGCTCCTTCACACGCAGCAACGTCACAGCAGCAGCAGCAGGAGCATTGGAGATGTGATTGCGCAGACCCTCTGCATTGCCAGGGATGCAGCTGTGAAAAAAAAAAAAAAAAAAAAAAATGGAAAAAAATTGATTCTCTGTTTCTCACAGCATCCTGGTGAGAGAGCACGGAGCCCGCTGGAATCCAAGAGCTCAGCAGTGCTGGAGCAGGGCGTGTTCAGTGAGACAGGGAACGGAGCATCTGTGGAAAGGTGAGATGGAGAAATGGTCGGGGTGGGCGTTAGTCATACTGATGCTTTTCAGGCTGTTCATTGTCCTGCAAACTGGCTGGTTTGTTTTTGTAGACTTTGCCGGCTACCCAGTGAAGCTTAGGGATTTTAGGATTGCTTTGTCTCTTCAGGGGCTGCATTGCTTTGGAGCTGCTGTGATTATAATGGCTGTATATAAGCGAGGAGGCTGGTGTTGTTGCGCAGAATGTGTATTTGTCCATTGTAGCTATGAAATAGCGGTTGTCATGTCCGGGGCTGGTTGTGCAGAGGCGAGCCGTGCTTCGCCCCGACAATGCCGTCGCACAGCTCTCCATTGTGCCTGCCATGACAGCCAAGCCCACACGGATTGTTTTGGTCCCTCCAGCTACCATGCTGTCTGTGCATCCCTGGTGGTGATGCTGCTGTGCAGCTCAAAAGCTGTTTTGACAGACAGCGCTTCCATGAAAAGCCAGAAACAAAGGATGTAGACAGAGGAAAGGCTGCTGTCAGTGTGGCTTTTGACATTTTTTGCTACCCCCACCCGCACCCCCACTCCCCTACTGGTGAATCAATTGTTCAAAAGGCATTAGGATAAAATATCGTGGCAGGTAAAATCCTGTTCTTCTGCTAAGAGATACATGGGCTCTGTGCAGGCTGGAGTCCTTTGTGTTGCTCAGGGCGTGTCTGTGCTTGCTGTGTAAATGGATGCTTTCTCCCTGCCGCTTTTCACATATTGGATGAGAAAGGTTATCTAGGAATGGAGGAATTACTGGTTTTAATTACTGAAATGAGGGGTTCAGGCTGGGTGCCAGTTACTAGAGCTTAATTACATGGTTTTGTTATAACCAAATCCCCTTTTTCCCTGTCCACCTTCTTTCTTCCCACCCTCACCCTCTGCACAAATCCTTCCATCAAATTGCATCTGCAAACACGAAGGGAGAAGGGTTTGAACAAAGAGAAGGATATATGTGGGGTAGGGATATGAATGCCGGAGAGGTGATATTCAGGGTAGCAGTCAGCAACAAGACAAAGGTGTGAAAGAATGAGATTTTGAACTGACATGGCTACAGGGGAATATACACGTGGGAGTGTGGTAACAAAGGGATAAGCAAATAGCAGACGCAGTCTTTTGGGGTTATGGAAGATGCTGAGCATGTGGGGTTGTAATTGCAGGTGTTTGGGGGGATTGTGGTGTTAACGGGATCTACATTAGCACTGGGTGTTGTGGAACAGACCATACAGGGTCTGGATTGATGGGTATTGTAAAGGTGTATGGAGCATGGAGGAAGCAGAGATCTGCTTTTTTATCTCCATATACCTACAGCTTTGTATGCCAGTGTTGCTAAGCAGCAAGCTTGGCAAGTTTATGTTTTCACAAAAACTTTCTGCAGTTTGCCAGTAACCCAAGAGTAATTCAGATAAGCCACCTTTAGGCCTATTAGGAGCAACAGGATGGTAGGAAAAACATAGATAAAATGGTAAATGTTTGTCAGAGCTGTAGAGGAACCATGGAACAAAAGAGGCAGGTGTGAGGGGCATTGCAGAGCTAGAGGAACAGGGAGTTTTGGGTCAGAGACCACAGAGGAGGAAACTGAGAGCTGTCATTGTCACAGAATGTAAATGTGTCATTTGTACCACCATTCTCCATCCTCTCACTGTGTTCCCTGGGATGGCCAGTGCAGCGTGCAGCCCCAGGGGGTTTGTAGAGGTGGGAGCGATCATCAGCACAGCCTTTTTCTGCAGCAGTTTTATGAAGGAACCATTTTGCTGCTGCAGGTTCTCAGTTCATTGCTCCCTTTCCATCCCTATGCAGTGGCAAGGCTCTCCGGCCTTTATGCCTGGTGAAGAAGATAAACCCAGAGTTTCAGTGCAGGGTACCAGGTGGGAAGGAGAGGGCTTCCAGCAAAATCACAGAGCAGAGTGCATTCTTGTCGCAGCTCTGTGACAATTTCCTGCAAGCACCATGGGGTTTCCTGAACTGCAGCTCCTTGTCATCCCTATCTCACCATGGGACCTGGGAACCCTATCTGTGTCTCCAGGTCTCTGTCCCATTCAGCCCGATGGGAGCAGGGAGTGGGATATGCTGCTGTAGGTGTGTATCCGACTGCACTTGTGGTGCTGCTGCAGAACAGGCTCTAACAGGAGGTTGGTGGGGGGTAACAACAGCACGTGTGTGTGTGGTGCATCCTGGGCTGGAGGACAGGATATGCAACAGGACGCATTTATGCAGGACACACATACTTATTATATTGGGGCACGGAAGAAAAAATGTGTATAGTTTTCTGTGTATGGTGCTTGCCTAAAGGAATAAAAAGAAAGTGATGTAGCCTCCTTCGCTGCATGGGGTGGGAATGCTCCCCAGGACATACAGTCTGTACCTAGGTGGTAGATGCTGCTTTTGTAAGAGCATCTGTTAAGCAGTGAGAGTGCACAGATAATCTCTGCCTTGAGATGCTTAAAAGATGGGCAAGAGCTTCTGGTGACTGGAGCTGACCAAAATGATTTGCAGGAAGGAGATGTAATTGCTGGTGTGTGTCTTCCTCACTGCATTGATGCAGGATGCTGGAGTTAAAGTGCAGCAGGATCTCTAGATCCAAGGGACCTGGACCTGCATTGCAGGAAGTGCAGGTGGCCCAGGAGAATATGCCATGGACTCAGGAGTGGCCTGCCCATGGCTCCATTACCACCTCACAGGTGTCTGAGGCTGTGGATAGCAAAGAAAGAATGAATTATCTGTCCCAGGGACCTTTATTGTCTTCTAGTCTGATGGGTCAAGATCTCACTCTGGTATTATTCCTGATAGCCAGACAGTAGCCCTCCCTTTGCAACCCCATGTTGTGCATTGCCCCATTTTTCATTTATTTCCCAGTCTTGTTATTCTTTTTTCAATGTTTTCTGAAAGCCTTATGTAATATTAAGGGCAGGTTGATAAATGTACTGTGGGTCACTTTCCTTCCTCTTTCGGAACAGGTACAGATTTTACCTTTATTTGCCAGCCACACAGCTTTCCCTCCTTCCTCTGTTTCCTCACAGACATTTTTATCAAAAGTCTTGCTTCCAGCTGCAGTCATGCAACTATTCTTCCGTTGTTTTGGGATGAAGAATATCTTGTCCCTCTGACTTGACTGCATTAATCTTCTTGAATTTGTTTCCACTCCAAAAACTCATTCCATTTTCTGCACCCTCTTCCCTCTATATTATCTAACCTGTCATCACTGCAGCTTTAGGATGCTTGGTTTTGCTAAAACAGTGCCAAAGATGCTGGTTTACTTACTTCTAATATCCTTCTTGGTGTAGTTATTCATTCAGGTTGGTCAGGAGCTCTGCTCTTCTAATTTTCTCACTGTGCTTGGTGATTTGAGATTATTATTTTTTACTTAGGATGCACATTGAAAGACTTTTCTGCAGTATTTCTCCAAGTTCTTTGTTCTTGTTGTTTTTTATAAATGTTTTTCCTGATACACCAGAGATGGGCTCTTTAAAAATTAGAAAGGTTTTGTTACAGAGGTGTTCACTTTTTACCCTTCTGTTTAATATAAACTGGGTCAGCTTGAGATACTTAGTTCAAAGGCAGTTCTATATTGATGATGCTGGATGATATCTCAGTAGGCGTGGTTCTGATGGTTAAACCCAAGAAAAGCAAACTGAAAGTGAGACATGCGGAGATCTGTGCATGTGGCTCAGAAGCAGAAGGTTGGAGGTGCCTCACTGTCAGCTGTGGAATCACAGGACGATACCAGATGAGAAGATTTTGTCCTGTGTTTGTGGAAGCTGCTGAAATCTGGCCGGTAGTGGGAAAGTTCACTTGTCTGCCTGTGCTGCTTGGTGGGAAGAGTCGTGATGTGGATAAAGTGCTTCTGGCAGGTCAGACTCTTAAGTCCAAAAGAGCCAGAAGTTCACCCCCTTCCAGAGCCATGCAAAAGGTTACAAGATAAGGCTTGAAGGAGCTGAGGGAGCTTGTCTGGCAGGGGATGAAATCCCACAGCAATGATCAGTGACAGCTGTGTTAGTAACTAGCCTTAGCAGGGATTTGTCAGGTTATCTGCTGAGCAGGTTCCCTGCGTGCCCTCCCACTCCTCTGGAATTTGGTTACTCTCCAAAGAGAAAGAAACGGGCTGTCAAAATGGCTCTAGTTCCTAATTCTGCTCCAGTTTCCTCTCTCAATGAAAATTATTTTAACGTTCATTTTCTGAAAGAAGTGGGTCAAAGCAGGGATGTATCTGTGCAGATAAGCACAAGAGCAGGCTTGTCCACAGACTCTTCCTCTCCCCACTGCAGTTGTGTCACAGCCTCAGGGTCATGTAGGCAATGTTTTTTTCTGTCCATCACACGCATGCAAATATTCCTCACTGGGCAAAGCTGCTGGTGGTTTTATCAGTAGATAGGAAAAAAAAAAAAAGCCACTGAAATCCCCTGCAGCTGTTCACTGGTGTAAATGGGAGGGCGACAGAAGGCAGAGCTGTAATGTAGGTGAGTGGCCATAATGTGGGTGATGGCAACTTCTGGCTGAGGGTCACCCTCTGAGTTTGAACTCTTGGGATAGAGACCGTGTGTTGGTCTTTGTGCAGTGCTGACAGCATGGGGCTGGCAGTACCTCTGAGTGGCAAATAATAAATACTTGAGTGATGGCAGCAATGCTTTGCTTTGCTTTGCTTGGCAAGCAAGAGGAAGCTGGCACTACCACCAAACTGTCTCTCTCTGTCCCAGCACAAGATGCTGTCTGGAAGCAGAGAGCGAGTGTCACTGCCCTGCTTTTGTGCTTTTTGGCCAGTGGCACAAGTATCTCAGAGTGATGAGAGCTAGTAGTCCCTTCTGGTAAGAGGGGATTTTCTCCTCTGGGAGTTACACAGGGGAAGAAATAGAGCCTTTAGGGAAGACCTTGACAAATGTGCAGCAGATTTTCACCTGCTACTTGCCCTGGACCCACTGTTACCTCAGACTAGACCCTGCTCTGTTCTTGGGGAAAGGTGGGACACATGGGCAAGGAATGGGTGCTGGTCTGGGATACTCTGCCTTCCCCTTGGCTCCCAGCTGTGCAAAAGACCCACTTGAGCATCTGTGGCTCTGGCAAATGCTCAGGAACTCTCCTGCACACTGGTGCTGGAAAAAAGCCCTGCATACAGTTTTAGGAAGATGAGTTTTTCACAAGAACTCAAGTTGTGATGTGAGATTTGAACTGATGGGTTGCTTAACTGTGATGCAGTCAACCTTGGGCAAAATCTGTGCTCCTGAACGTTGGCTAACACAGACTCAGTTTAGCAACATTTAGATAATCTCAGCTCCTTCTGACCCTCAGGGGACCAGCTCTTCAGGTGTTACTCTTCAAGGAAGCCAGAACATACATTGCTCCCTACATAGACTAATCACATCAGATTAAATCCAGAACTGCACCTTATTCTTTGTAAACTGGCAGCAGCTGGCAGCAGCTGCCATCACTTCTGCAAACGCCAACCTAAATGCTTTCGGTGGGCAGGCTCTTCTCTGTTCTGCTCTACCTGCATTGCTGCAGGACCAACTGCATGCTTACTTGGCCTCCTTTTACCTAGTGGGTCCAATTCACCTGAATTGTTTAGCAGGACACCTTCTTTTGGTCCCTCTGTGGGGTTCCCATGGCAAAGAGCAGGGCTGTATGCCTCATGCTGCATTGTCATGTGTCTTCTGTGTAAACTGAGATAGCATAGCTGTCCTCACAGATGTCCTTCTCAGCAGGGAGAATGACCTGTCTGGACCATTGTGCTAGTGCAATTTTCTGTTCTTAGTAGTGAGGCTGGTTCCAGTGTCTGCTTACATGGCATTTTTCCCTGTAGTCCAACCCTCGGATCATTTACAGTAACTCAAGTGGCAGAATCATAAACCCACATAGGAGAAGATCCAGTGAGAGATATAAATAATTCCTATCTCTGGTCCCAGGGTATTACTGGCTCATGCAGTATATCTTCCTTGGCTTTGCCTGATTCATTCTAATGATCAATACCTGGAGTGAGACAACTGCCTTGGGGTTTGGCTTACTCTGGTTGACCTCTCCTTCACTTGTTAGGATGTCAGTTGTTGTAGGGACTTCTAAGGGATTTCTTGCCTGAATGTGGCTTATTGTGAGCAGTGATTGTAGCTTGGCCCTTTGGAAGAACAGCAAGAGGATTTCAGCATGCATCTGCATTTAGCCATTTTCTACTGGCAGCAAGCTCTTCTCCCTTGTCCACAGCCAGTGGCATCTAGCTTAACCTGCTGCTGGGATTTGTGCTTCAGCTGCAGGTCATATTGCTTGAAATGGCCACCGAGGAGAGCACCTCCTTACCCAGATGTCTCCTGCCTTCAGCTCCTTGTCATATGCCTCATTTTCATTTCTGCAGGCACTTGCTATTTATAATTACTGTATTTATAAAGCACTCCGAAGGTGGTGACTACTTCTTAGTGCAGTAAGCCTGACAGCCTTTCTGTTCCCATGTGCTTCCCTTCCCTGCTTCCTGATAGACTGGCTGGTTTTGGGGGAGTACTGGACCAGAGGAAAGGTGAGACTGCATGGAGCACAGGGGGACCTCAGATGTCCCTAGAGGATTCCTAGTGCAGTAGAGCTAGCCAGTTCATGGCACGATAACAGAAGAGGAGAGGAGGAACTGCCAGAAACAGGTATGTCCCAGCACTGGCAAGCAATGCCATGAGGGTGGTTAATGCACAAAGGTGGCTATGCTGTAGTCACATGTCGTTCAGTTTATGTTTGGCCATATCTTATTCAGGCACTGATCGTAGTTGTTGATCCATTGGGGTTTCTATTACCTGTGCTTCTGTTGGTGACTTTGCACAAGCTTCAGAGACCACAAAGAACATCTTCATCTCCATAACCCTGACCTCTGCAGGCTTTGTGCTGCTGACATGATTTGGTACTGTGCAGTGGAGAAACACCACCAACTGAAGCAATGTGTTTGTATTTGTCCTGGAGGCACTGCAAGGTGATTCCCCTCTGTACCAGAGCATGTTTGACAGCCAGTATTTTGGTCTGTTGCCTTGTTGACTGCTTTCCCCTTGGCACGAGCTGAGGTTGAAAAGAAAAACCACAACAACCTCTTGGCCTGCTCGTCAAGATGAAAGGGGAATCTTCTTTCGTGGAAGGAAGCCACCAGACCTCACTGATTTCATGAGGCAAATTCACCAGGGAAAATATCCTTCAGCCCGTATCTTAGTCAGATATTGAAGACCCGTTTATCTACTGGGGGACTGCAAAGAGGATTTGCATGGGGACGTGGCAAACCTGTCCTCACAAGCCTACTCTGAGAATTTGTGCAACCTGGAGGAGCAAAACCCCTGAAAACCACACTCCATAGACAACAAAAAGAAGCTCCTTTCCTCAGAGAACAGATATGTAAGAAAAATACCCTGGTTTCTTCTAGGCTAGTCTTGTTGTAAACCTTGATTTTTTTTTTTTTTTTTTTTGAGCTTAATGCTGAGGTATGTAAATGTGTGTAACAGAAGATACTCATAAAAGTACACTTTGTCAGGTTACAAATCACTGAACTGATTAAATTGATTAAATTGACTTCAGCTCATTAAAGTGATGTCATTAAACTGCAAAAAGTATCTGTATGTCACCCTGGTCATAAGGGACTTTACTTGATAAGTGTCTACATATGAATGTTAAGGTACATAAGAAACGGAATGGAAGATTATGGTGCAGTCTTCTGATGCTGATACAGAGTCAGGGGCTGGCCCACTGTTGATTGGGAAACTGTGCAATTAGTCACCCCAGCTCAGAAGCATGACTGCAGACCTGGAAGGAATTAAGAAACTGCCCAGGAAACTGCAAGAGCCCTGGAAAACTCTTACATGAGGAGAGACTGAAGAAATGGTAATTATTTGTATTAAATGGGAAACTGGTGTTTGTGATATAAAAATAATGAGCAGTCCAGAGAAAGACGGTAAGTATTTATGAGGTGCCCTGCTTGTAACATGGAAGCATTCCAGGAAATTAAAGAGGATTACTTGAAACTGATAATAGGAATAATTTTCACATACTGTGATTAATTAGTCCATGAATCTTGCTGTCAAACTTCAAAGCCCAGCAATATTCCCAAATGGCTTCTTGGCATTTGTGTGAGTAAGACTACCCAGTGTATTTATAGTACGTGTTCAGAAGTTGCAGAGTTTTGAAACCTCTTGGTTGAGCTGAGGCCCATTTCAGTGCAAGGACTTTGGAGCGACAAATTCTTCTTCACCACTTGTTGTTCTTTTCTCTGAGACATCAGGTACAGGAAGAACACAACAGCTTCAAGAAAGGACATGTCCTAATGTGAGCATGTCCCAGCTGGGAAGGTCTGGGAGCCTACAATCTTAAGGTGTCTCCTCAGCCCTCTCAAACACCCTTGAAGTAGTTGAAAGCAGAGTGGTCATCCCTCCAGTAAACTTGGTGTGTCCCCTTGGATCCTGACCTGCTGTACTCCTCCAGTACAGAGCCAAGGATCATCCCATTTGCTCTCCTTTTTTCTCCTAGTGAACAGGTCTATGCATCTTCTGCAGCCTGGCAAGAGTTTCCTCAGCAGAAGACCTTGGTTAATCCAGAGTTACCAGATTTAGTTAGTTAGACCCTTAATGCTTTGTTGTTAAGCCCAGTCATTCCAAGCCTAATTAGCACATGAGCTGTCTTGTGGAGCGATATCCTAAAATAAACTGTTCGGAATAGAGCTTTACAAGCTCAGTTTGGTTTGGGTTGCCAGCCCCTGCAAGGGATGAGTTTCTCTTCTCAGAAGAACAGTATATGTAATCATTAGGAGTGCCTGGTCTGCTTCATAGGTATTTTATTAAGGTCCTGGCTTGCTTTTTGCTAGTTCTGATACATGGAAAATACTCTTACGTAAATTGATGCTCCAGTTTTATCCAGATCCTCTTGAGTTCTACCCTGCTGCCGGCCATGCAAACATAGAAACACCCACACATCAGGACACTTAGAGAGAAGTTGATGGCCAGACCAAGGATCTGGGAATACTCTTGTACATGAGCAGAATGAAAAGCTTGGGAGTACTCAGAGGGGTGGCAAACATAGTAGAAAATATGTTAACTCTCCCTGCCCTAGCCCAAGGACAAGCAATGAAGTTTTTGTCCTTCATTCAAGCAATGAAGCAATGAAATACCCTTATGTCCGATAGGACTGTCAGTTAACTAGTAGTTTAGTGTGGAACTCACTGGTTCCTGAAGTTACAAGCCCTAAAAGTTGCAAGAATTCATAAGAAAAGCGAAATACTCAGGGATGTTAAAAAAATATAGTACTATGATTATATAGGCTCCTAACTTTTTATTGGCCAGTTTTGAAACCCGCCTCTAGACATAAACTCTTCCCATCTGGAGGAGGCTGGCTGTGACTGGGAGGGAGCATGGAGCAGCCGGTCAGTCACCCATTTTCCCACTTTGGGGTTATTACACCTCATGCAGAGCATCTAAATTGTGCCGGGAAAGGCGGAACATGAGGCTTTGCCTATCTGATTCAGTCCACAGATGAATCAAGACTTCCCTGTAGCAGTTGATCTGTGAAGACTAAGTATGTTCATCTATCCATTGCTTCTTTCTCCTCCCTCATCCTTCTGAACTGGTGGCAACAGTTGCCTTTGATTTCATCTTTCTTAAGAAAAGCATTCTTTAAATAGATTTGTGTTGGCCAGGGAGGTCATGTGAAGACCTGCTGTGTAGTGCAAAGGACAGTTTCTAACCTTGCACTGTCTCACTGCAGTCCAAGGATTTCCTCCCAGATCAGAAGCTTCTTGTCTCATCATCATGGGAGTCATCTTGCCTTGGTTTTTTTTTTTCTTTTTTTCTTGCCCACCCTGGTTTTTCTGTTGAAGTGAGATTTAGACAGCATTTGGACATGATTGCAGAGAACCTTTTTCTTCAGGGATCTGGCCAAATCAAGAAATGCACAGTCTTAAGAGTGATCAGGCAAATTCCCTTCCAAACCTGTGTGCTACAGGGTCCTTTCCTCCAGCTAATCTTCAAGAGACTGCAAAATCCAGCCTGTGGTCTAAAAGCAGTTGGATATCAGCAGCAAAAGTATATGTGGTCCTGATGTCCTTCAGAGGGCAGGATAAATTTGATGCATTAGTCTCATCAGATGCTGCCTTTATTAGGCTGATCCTCAGCCTTTTTGCTTTGTAGCTATCATCCCCAAATCAGGGTGCTGCCAGCCTCCTGACCAATGAATTACATGTTACATATTCCTTCCTTGGAGAGACAGAAATTTTCTTCCTGTGTATCCACTTACTGCTTCTGGTCTCAGCAGAACTGCCTAGAGCTGGAAAGCGTTAAAGTTTCCTTCAGTGTTAGCAAGAGTCAGCTGTTGGACACAGCTGCTGTTTGAAAAACCATTTAGATGTGTACTGTGAAAAGGAACATCTAATAAAACCAGGCTGCTGCTGGGATGTTTTCTGTTTGTGCTTGATTTTGGAGCTCCTGATCTGGTTGCATGCAGTGCATATTGAGTTCCATTGCATCATAAAAATAATACAGCCCTGCAGATGCAGGCACTCTGGCGGAACTGATGCCCATCACTGCTAGGTAATGCCATACCTGCATTGCTTCTCCTATTCACTGGGACATGGCCACCTAGTCCTGGTAGCAAACCATTGCACCCTGGCTGTGTTCAAGTCTGAAAATAATGCTTCCGGGGATTTTTGGCATTGCTAGCTGCTTTATTTATGGTGGGTTGTGGGGTGATATGTTATGTATTTCAAGAACTTGACCCTGCCGTGGTTTTACTTCACTCTTCTGTACCTTTGCTACCTGTTCTGTACCATGTTTTGCTGTGTTGCTACATGAGGTTGTACACCTGTAATCTGCCATCCCAGAAGCATTTGGTTTTCACTTGATAGTCAGTGATTCCTGTATACATAGAGCTCTGGGCTGAACAGACACTGAACATTTTACAGCCTTTTTAACTGAGTTATCTCAAGACTGAGTTGCTTATTTGTCAGGCTTTCTCTGGTGATCCCTGATGCTTTTGCCTTGTAAGGAGAGTTCAGGATTGTTTTGCAGATGTGATTCCTGCAATGTGTGTCTGGTCAGAAATGCAATGCCAGTTTTAATCTGGACAGAGAGGAAGCAATAGTGAAGATGCACAGCCCTGGAGAGGCTGGAGTCTGCATGGGTGTGCTGACCAGTACTGCAGTGAGGTCTTACTCACTGTGAACAGACCTTCGTTGTCCCTTTTAGGCCTTAGCACATCTCTTCTCCTCAAATCATGAACATGATAGGGTATCTAGGACTGCCTGAGGTGGAGCTGTCCTCCTGTGCTTATTCTTTGTGAGGATGAAACTTGCTTCTTAAATTATCCTCCCATTAGCCTTGGGTAAGCAAGGCTGTCTTTGCCATGGGCTGGGCAACACCAAGATGTCTGATGCCAGACTCCAGTAAATGTTAGGGAGGAAAATCCTGAGGCCCCAGTGGAAGTGATTCATGACCCCTCATGGAGAGCTCTTTCCAAAGTACAGTAGTTCTAGGGATGCTTCAGATCCCCAGAAACCCCTGAAACCTCCAGTGCTGTTGAAAACACCTCCATCCATATGAAGCATCCATGCCTTCTCCACTTCTTGCTATCACCTCGGGAGCCTTCGCCCCTGCAGTGCACACCTGAGCAAGAAATTGAATGCTCAACGGAAGTGAGCTGCTCGCTCACTGTTGCGTGTAGCCATATAACAGACTTCGGGAGCAGCTTTGCCATCTTGTATGCCTGCAGGCACAGGTCAGAGATCCAGCTTTGAATCACAAAGCTGTGCTGTTTGCTGCCTGACTCCCTCATTAGGATGCTTTATTCCCTGCCCAGCCGTGGCTGTTGTGGTGGGGAATTTGGAGCTCACAGCTCCCAGGCGTAGAATTTGTTGAGAAAACTTTAGTCCCTGCTTCTGCAGGCTTTGACTCTGCTGCTGGCTGTGTTTTTGTCACGACTCAGCTGCGGCCTCTGGTTCCTAGGTGAGGCAGGTTTGTAAAAGAAGCGCGTCCAAGAGGCAGCCAGCTCTGCAGGTAAGCCCTGGCCAGTGCTGTGCAGTGAAGGAGGAGTTAAGCTTGGCATCTTCAGCTACTGATTCTGCCCAGCAATTTCATGTGCTTATAGGATTTTATTTCTTTCTGCACGGGTTCTTGAGGGCTCTGGGAACCCTGCAGCAGCCAGGGTCCAGCACCCAGGCAGATCCATATTTCAGAAAGGAATTGTGTAATTTCTGCTCTTGTAAATCTTCAGTGTGCTTTCAGAGTGCTCAGGTGCTATAGAAGTGTAGTCCCTCCTGCTGCTGCTGCTACTAGAGTGTCTGTGGTGGGGAAGCATTTACTGTGTCAGCACTTTAATTCAGTCGCAATTTTGGTGCAATATGAACATCTAGAAACATCAGAGTCTTTTTCTCCACTGAGGAATTGCATATAGTAATTAGGAGCATATGTGGTGGGAGCTGGGGCAGAAGATGGCCAGTGGGGAGAAGGAGGAGCAGGTTCCAGCCCAGATCACCTCGGTGGATGCTCATGAGTCACCACCTGTAAGTGGCTTCTGCCGAGTGCCACATGCCAAATTATGAGTCATAGAGCAAGAGAGCACAGAAATGGGAGAAACTGGTTCGGTCACTGTCCAGCTCCTGGGTGAGCTGCTGTATATCTGCTGCTTGAGCTATTTCTGATGTCTTGCGTAACTCAAAATGCACAAAGCAGCTGGGGCTTCTTCTCCGGTGACTGGGAGGCAGTACCTACCTCATGCTAGTTGTGTCATCGGCAGGAATACATATAACACCTATTGCTTATTTTTGCATCACAACCCCCCTAATCTCTGCTGGCCAGCCCCTCATCCCTGACCTGCGCGGCTCCTTGCTGCCACAAGCACAAGGGCTGTGACTGATCGTCGCGTGCTGCAGTTTCCAGTTTGAACACATCATAATCCTGTATAGTTCTGGAATGTAATGGTACATTAATCATGGCTAGTAATGATACATTAGTCAGGCTGTCCTGGAAACCTCTGGAAAAAGCCCTGGCCCAGGCAGCAACTCATTGTGGAAAGAAAAGAGAGTGGTCTTTTCAGGAATGAAATCACTGTTTGCTCAGCACAAGAGGAGCCAGCCTGAGCTGAGGCAGAAATTTAGGAAGTATTTAGTCTTTCTGTGTTGCTGCAGCCCCCTTTAGACTCTGGGTGCTGGAATATTCAGCCTGGGACCAGGCAGACCACCCTCACTATGCTCCCTGTTCCCTGAAGCAGGGAAGGAGAGTTGGAGGTTTAGGATGAGTCAAACAACTAGTATTTCCTTTTACACCTTTTCTTTCATTAAATATGCTGGATGATTTACTAAAGCATTTAATGAAGGCATGAATTTGGCAGAGATGTATTAGCCAGCACAATGTCCAAACAAATACCACTAGCTGGTCCCACCCTGCAACAACGTACAGGCTTCCTCACCTCCACCCTCTTATTCACCCCCATGATTCAGACCCATCCCCAGGCCACTCATCTTGTGCCCTTCACCCCATCCTCTTCACTAGCTGCTCCATGAAGGCCCTCCAGCCTCCTGAAATTTTCCTGTTAAGTTTTTTTTTGAAAAAAACCATTCAGTACTGTGCTAGCAGCTTTTGAAGTGTCATAGCTGGGGCAGGGACTAAACTGCATTACTGGGACCCTGGGAACTGGTGCAGGAACCAGTGAGCCCTGAGATCCTCCACCCAGTCTGAAGAGTGGCTTTCAGTCTGGATTCATCTGCTAGCCCTTTTGCCTGGAGGAAGACGTAGGGGGAGTACACTGAATATATCTCTCCCCATGGAGCAGGGAGGCGATGTCTGTATTGTGCCCCCATCTGCAAGCTCATGCAAACCGTTGCTTTTGCAGCGTTTCTGCTCATGCTTGTTTTGTAGAGGTGTGTGGTTTCTTCAGGCATGTTAAAGCAAAAGCTTTTAACAACCCTCAGAGAACAAGCAGCTCCCATACAAAAGGATTTTTGCTGGTTCATCTATGAAACTGAATGCCCAGCTTCTAACTCTGTTTTTTCTGTCTTTCACCCTTGAGTCACATGATGGATCTTGGTCCCTCTGAGGAAGATGATGATGGTAGTGAAACCACAGCCATTGAGAAACAGACAGCAAGAACCCTCACAGATAAAGGTTTCCATTGAGCGTTCAGTTTCATAGCAGAGTGACTGTGATTTGTGGAACCATAATCTGTTTAGAAGAGCCAGTCTCCAAAAAGCCATCATTGCCTCCAGCTGATGGTTCTAATGATCTTGCTCCTGCCTCTTCATCCTCTGTGGTATATGTGCAGTCCTTTTGCATTTAAATCACATTTATTGTTTAAATCTCTGCATGCTTCCTACAGTATTGCATTACATTTTATGGGGAAACTTGGATCTCTGTGTGTTGAACCCTGTGGCCCCACGTATGCAGCTGACAGTGCTGAGCAGAGCCGGGTGTTAAGCTGTCAGTGATGGAACTCCGAAAGCGTGGCTGGGGTGGTAACAGGTAGCGGGGCATGCCTGGAGGTATGTGAGCACCACACCTAACACATCAGCACTTGGAGGCAGGGCTGGTGTTTGCATGAGCCCCCTCTAATTGAAGCAGAACCTTGCAGGCCAGTTTGGAGCCAGCTCTGATGGCTTCTGCATCTTCTCAGCAGTGTTCTAGAGGCAGGAGGTCGTACTCCAGAAGCTATTGAGCTGCACTGACCACCCTCAAATCAGCACAATGTCCTCAGTCTTTGAGGGTACAACAGAGGAGGGATTTGAGGGCCTTTCTGTAGCACTCAGCAAGGACTTAAAAGGCATGACCTGCATAACCTGAAGGGCTCAGCTCTGCAAGGTGCTGCATGCCCCTGTTACCTTCAGCACGCTGCCTCCTTTGTTTTGTCATGTGTTTGCTTATTTATTTATTTGTTTGTTTGTTTGTTTGTTTGTTTGTTTGTTTGTTTGTTTGTTTGTTTGTTTGTTTATTTATTTACATGGGTGTACAAGCATTCATAAGCAATTCCACACTACACCATAGGTATCTCACAAAAAGCATCCTTCTCTGCTCTGTATTACCTTGACTGGATTGAGGGTCCACAGGTGGTGCGATGTCTGGCCCTCACCCTCTCCAGGTAACCTTAGCACCTCCAGAAAGCGCTGACTGAATAAATAGCCCTGTCTCCCATGTAGCAGCAGATGGTGTCATTACAGAGAGGGCAAAGAATTTTCAGATTTGCAAATAAAATGGCTGTTGTACTGATGTGTCTAGAGTCATGGTGCTCCCTACATGCCTCCCAGCCTTTCACTGCCACGATGATGTGCTTTTCTGGGCAGGGATCATTGCTGGGTGCTCTGTTTGCTGTTGTGTGTGTAGGACTGAGCAGGATTCAGCACACTGTGAACTTGAGCTATTGCAAATGATAAATAAGAAGAATGAACTGATTTGGCAAAAAGTATTCAGGTGCAGACTGCCTATCCACATCTGGAAACTTCTGCTTGCAAAGGGGTGTGAGGGCTGTAAAAAGAGCTGATCAAAGCCAGCAGAATCTGAAACTACTCTGCTTGCTGGCTTTTATGCCCCAGTGCCAATCCCAGCCTACCAGATGCTGAATAGGAAGAGGGAGGATCCTTCTACAGTCTTCCAGAATCAGGGAGGGAGACTCAGGGAATGTGTGGCCAGGGAGGGTGCTCTGGTGTTGGGAAGTGAATAATCCCTGTGCTGGCAGTACCATTGCCAACTTCCCTGCATCCCTGAGACAGAAGGATGTCAGGAGATGTGTCCCAAGAAAGAGGAGGGGTATCTAGGGCACAAAAAAGGTCACACATATCGCTAAGGAAGCTGTCAGAATGGCTCGCAGCAGGAGCTGGCTGTGTGCCACCTGTGATGTTGGACAGCAGACCCTTGTGCTGGGAGCAGGCTGTGAGTGCAGGCACAGTGGGCATCTGTCTGCTGCAGTATCTCTGACAGCCAGTGAATCCCAGTCGACCGGGAGAGCCTGTGCTGCCAGCGAAACTAAATAGCTGGGCAGAGTTGCATGTTGCAGCCAGAGCTCCAGAGCGACAGCTGGGAAGTGGCTGTGTGTCAGCTTTCTTGACATTTGGCTGTCAAATGTCGAAGTGTGCCTGTGCAAGCCTTGTCCTTCCACAGCAGCTTCTGCACCAGCATGAAGTGTGTGTTGCTCAGCAGGGCTTGTCAGCAGACCCAGTGCTGGTACTGGGAGCCGGCTGCCAAGCAGCCATTTCCCAGCATCAGTGAATGTCGTGACGGAGGGAAGACACAGTCACTCAATATGAGTGATCAGCAGACTTTGTTTATTGTCCCTTACAGTCACCTTTTATGCCTTGTTATAATTAGCTCATACATATTACAAAAGTTAAGCTCATTATTGGTTAGTTGCCCAAATACCAAGCCCGCCCCTAGTTTCTCTTCTGTAGTTATCTGTTCCCACCTGCAACATTCTTTTCCCACCGCGATCTTCCTGATATTGTGTAACAAGGACAGCCAAAGACAGTGTATTTTTGCTTTACTTCAGATAAGCTGAGAGCGATGTGCATTTTTGTCCAGCCAGCTGGACTATGTCTATGTGACCCTTTTCAGCTAGCCAGTTATCCACAAGTGAAGACCTAGTACTTCAGCAGTGAAGTGTGCTGTCATCACAGTCTGTATCCTCAAAATGATGCTTTTCAAGTGGTTACATTGTGACAACACTCAAAATATAGCAAAGCCTTATGGAGAGATGTGATCTAAGCATTGCTATCACCTACAAAGGCAGTAACAAGGACAGGGGAGGTCTGCATGAGCCCATAGGCACTAGCTGATCAGCTTTTTTTCATACAATGCTGGGAGGGAGCAGGAGACAGGAGAAATAAGGGCTCCTGCTGCTACATGTTCCATCAGTGGTGCATAAGGTCCAAACCGGTGCATGAACACTGCCCCAGCTGTTGAACACCACTTTGAGCGTGTGGGTGTCCTTGGCACAATCAAGAGCTACTGTTACCCATGGTGATTCTTAAACAATATGATCTTGAGAATCCCTGATGTAAAAGATCTCCCCCCAGGAAGTGAGCTGAGGACAGACTCATTCCTCTCAACCTCCATGGCAGCAGCTGTGGGAAGGAAGCTAGAGGCTTGTAAGACAGAGGAGCCATTGAAAGGGGAGTAAGGGGTGATATAGGGAGACTATAGGTGGAGGAGAGTTTAGGGTCACACCATAGTCCAGCTAGATGTGGTCCAAGCAGTCCAGGTGAACTCTCTACTTCAGAGCCAAACCCTAGGTGAAACATCCCAGCAGAAGCAGACATGAGAGTGAGGGTGTCCCTCGTGCAGGTCTTGTAATGATCTCTGGTGGAGTCTACCAGCAGGCTTCTCTGTTCGCTAACACTGGTGTTAGCATTAACTTTTACATCATTGGGTGTTTACTGTAGACACTAGGTCCATTTTTCATCTTTTTTTTTTTTTTTTTTTTTTTTTTTTCCTGACAGCATCATCCTGTGTCTGTGAGAAGCACTACTATGCGTGGGAAGTATTTCTTTTGATTTTTTTTTTTAGCATCTTTTAATAGCTCTTCTCATGCCATGAAGCTGAAAGAACTGAAGTTCCTGATCTTTCTGTGGAGCTGGCTCATTGCTTATGCTGTTGTTCAAACTTCACTTATCCCATATTTCTCAGTTTCCCCCCTGGGCTCCCATGTGCCTTTGCAGCCTGCTCCAAATCCATTTTCTTCCCATAGTCACAAATGCTGGGGTAAGGTAGGCAAAGGCAGATACTGTGAATGCCCACCTTCTAGAGTCTGAAGTGGCAGAAGTCCCAGGGTTCTGGAGTCCAGACAAGTATCACAGTATGCAGTGTCAGGGTGCTGCAAGCACTGAGGATGCCTGGATGGAATACGGGACATGGATTGCTGACCAAGGGTGTTTGGGCCAGGATTTTCAGAGGAAGTGGTGGATCTATGAGAACACTAGGTAATTTTTTAATCCCTTAGGACCATCCTGGATCACTGTTGTCTTTTGTGGTTTCTTCCTCTCCTTGCTGCCTTAGCTGCCCTCCAGTGCACTTCTCTGCACTGGCTTCTCTGGCATGTAGAAGGGAAGGCAAGAGGGAACCTCCCTCCAGACTGTCCTGGAGGGCTTGCAGGCTAGACATCTGGGTTCGACAGGGAAGGAGGAATGAATATGTTCTCCGCTCTCCCATATCAAATGCTGATGAACATGCCCCTCTAGCTTCATGAGAACCTGCTGTTTACTGGACACTGAGGGAGTCGGGCTCTTAGTGCTCTGCCTGTATCGCCCCTGTGGCAGTCTTACTGTTAGGAAGTGCAGCAGGCAGTAAGATAAGCAGGTAAGTGCCACAGGTACTGTGGCCGAGTGTCAGGGGACTGTGAACCAGGCACCCTGGATCACCAGAGAGGCTGGTTTGAGCTGAGGCTTAACCATCAGCAAGAGTTCAGCAGAAGGCAATGTTCTGTATGGGACCATCACCAGTGGCTCCCCATGGCCCCACTGAAGTCATCCGCTCCTTTGCAGATGAGAGTCCCTTGTGTGCGTATCTAGTTGCATACTTTGGCACCAGTGAATGAGCTTTAGGGCTGCTGGATGTTGGAGAGGCATGGTTGTTGCTGCTTTCCTGTTCCAGTCTGTTCCTGCTTTCCAGTCTCTGTCTGGACTTGTGTGTCTCTTAATACTGCAAGGCCTGGCGGCACGGTTCAGTGTTTGGTCCTTAAAGGAAAGTTCAAGGTACCTAAAGGGAGGCAAGGATTAATCCAGTCCGAGAAGATGTGTGCATTCATCAGAGTGCAGCACTTCATTTCAGACCTGGTGCTGTCTGCGTGTTGTCCTGTGAGTGTATAGTGCCGTCCGTGGTGAGGTCTTCACGTAGCCCAAAGCCTGTGCAGCCCTTTGGCCACTTGAGTGAAACAGTTATTTCAGAAAAGTTTGAGAGGGCCAAGTGGAAGCACAAGTGTTGTCCCAGGAGTCTGCAGGGAGGGGGACGTGCTTGTGATGCTTTCCCTGAAGAAGGACAACTCAGGACCTTGCACGTGGGTACTTGTGCTGACAAGAACAAGTCTTCAGTCAAACCAAGGATGCTTTAAATAGTCACTGCCTTTCCTGAGAGGTGACTTCCTTTGTGTTTTTGTCTCTCTCTAGGTATCTGAAGTTCCTCATGAGAAGTGTCCTCCCTGCCTCTCATGTGAAGCCCTACCTGTCCATGGGTAGCACCAGCTTAACTGATGTCCTGAAGAGCATTCCTCACCATGGATAGTCCACCCAAACTGACTGGTGAGACACTGATTGTCCATCACATTCCCCTGGTGCATTGCCAGGTCCCTGACAGACAGTGCTGCTCCGTAAGCAAAAGGACCAACCCCTTCTGCCAGCCAGAGCTCAGCATTACACGGACCTCTGCCCTTCCAGACAGAGACCTTTCGCAAACCGATTCCTTGCTGTACAGCAGCTTTCTCCAGACCTCCGAAACGCCAGCAGAGGCCTCAGAAAACAAAGAAGGCAAAGCGAGGGATTTGATTGTCCCTAGCATCAGTAAGCGACACAACCCTTTCCTGCTGAGTGAGGGTGAAGACCTCAGCATCTTTGGTGATGACTTGGGTCAAAAATCTTTCCACCTTCACAACTCACTTGTGGCTGGCAAGCCTCCCTTTCATCTGCATGAGCTGACCTTGCCCCCTTTCCACCTCCACGACTCCAACCATATTGTGAAGTCCTGGAACATGGCCAGCCGGTCTGGTGTGGTAGATGGGCAAGAGGACAAAATCAGCAGTGACGATGTCCAGCAGAGGAACAATGCGAACAGGTGCCACCAGGGCTCAGAACGCATGGAGCTGGATGAATGCAGCTGCCATCGTGGCAGCTCCTCCACCTTCTCCTTCAATGGTGGCGACCAGGAGTGGAACCAGAACACAGGTGAATCACTGAGGAATCAGGATGCCCTACACAGCCGGACATGCAGCTGTTCCAGCTCAGAGCTCCAGCACTGTCGCTGCTACAGTTCATCAAGTCAGTCTGAAGTGATCGACCAACAGATGGGCTACATCAGCGACTCTTCCTGCAACAGCTCTGACGGGGTGCTGGTGAACTTCAGTGCTCTCTACAACAAAATGAATGGCCATTCTCGATCTAACCTGAATTCAGCCAACCTGTCCTGTGACTCTTCCTTCTGCAGCCACTCAGACACAGGAGCTTTTTACCTGGATTTGCATTCATCACCCACAGAATCCAAGATGTCTTGTGAGTCGCATCACCCAGAGAGTTCAGGGAAGGTGTGTGGGTGTCAACACTCCTCCTCACCTGTCCTTGATGCTAACTGCAACTCCTACCACCTCCACTGTGAGCCTTGCACTTCGGAGAGCTCAGACCTCACTGCCTGCTTCCAGAGCCAAGCACGGCTTGTTGTGGCTACTCAGAATTATTACAAGTTGGTCACGTGTGACTTGTCTTCCCAGTCTTCTCCCAGTCCAGCAGGATCTTCCATAACTAGCTGCTCGGAAGACCATACCAAAGGAAGCCCAGCCCAGCCCACTGAATATTATCTGTTTAGAAGGCCTGACCTGAGACAAGAAGAAAGCAACGTGGAGTGCAGTGAAGAGGAGGCGAAGGAAGGATCCACCCAGAATATGATTGAGGGTCAGGTCTACGTGAACGTGTCGCCACCTAACCTCAACACAAGCCGGCAGCGCTCCAGGAGCTATGATCAGAACCTGGACAGGAGTCCTAGCAGCAGGCTGGGCTCTTTGGAACGCATGGTGAGCTGTCCAGTCAAGCTGAGTGAAAGTCCAGCAATACCCATCCAGAGTTCTCCCCCAAAGCGGGTGACATCTTTTGCTGAACTGGCTAAAGGCCGGAAAAAGAATGGCACCTCCCCACCACTCCGGTCCAGTGGTGATTCCTCCTTGGAGTTCTCTCCTATCCCTGAGACACAGCGGGATTGCCCAAATTTCCTTGAAGAACGAGCTCGCCGCAGCCAGAGTCTTCCACCCATGCCCTTCGTCCATGGCCTGAACCAGAGCTGCGAGGGCTTCTGTTTGAATCACACTTTTGGGGATAGCCAGGCTTTGTGTTCCACCAAAGACTCAGTCGCCGGTGAGAAGGTCCCCAGTGGGCATGGGGCAGGTGAGCAAGCCTCTCTCTCCCTGCTGACGGAGGCAGATGCCCTCTTCTCAGGTGGCTTTGCCGGTGGCCACGGACAAAGAGATGTTAGAGCCCAAGCAGACGGTAAGGAGCCAGACTAGGCAGAATGGAGAAGTAAAAAGAAAGGCAGCTTTTTGGGACACAAGGGGAGCAGCAGAGGAACCAGCATGGTGATGGGAGACCAGTGTCTGTGCAGTTTGTTTCCTGGTCTACCACTCCCTGGGACAGAGCCCTGCTGTGCTTATTTCAGACCCAGATCAGTGCAAGTGTCTTGTCTTTGTATTTCTAAAGCCTCTTGAGGTTTTGTAAACCTCTCGTTTTGTGTAAGGAAGGACATGGCATTAGCACTTCAGTGTCTGTGCAGCCTGGAGGACTCTCTGCCTTCCAGGGCATTGTACTCCCCCAGTCCATGAGAATCACCCGCCTTTAGCTCCTAAGACAAAGATGTGTAGATGCTCAGCGGAGTAATGTTCCCAGCAGGTGAAGGGAAGGGAACCATTGAGGAGGTTTTAGCCTTTCTTCTTTGGAGTTACATGGGGCAGAGGTGGAGAGGGAAGAGGCAGAGCCAGCAGTCTCCTGTCAGTGCAGGGTCATGGAGCTCCCACAGTCTCTGCCAGGACTTGCAGCATGAGTTTTGCAGAGATTAGAGGAGTGGTGTGCTCCAGCTGAGAGCAGCATGCAAGCAAGCCTAGAGGGTCTGAGAAGGGGCTGGAGGGAAAACAAGCCCTGCTAAAAGCTAGTTATAGGAAGAAGGGTCTGGCACACCCCACAGACAGCAGGTAACACCAGGGCCATGCTTGGGATACGTCTTTTGTCCCAAGATTTGCTGTGAGCTTGGAGAGTGGAGGGGAAGCAAAGGAAAAGGTTCCACACCATGCTAGGATGCGATGTGGCTGGTGATCAGGGATCCCAGTCATCCCTGTGTGTCCATCCAGTGTTGTGTGTGTTGTGCACTGAGCACACAGTGTGTCATGCTTCAGCTGTGTCCCTCAGGATATTGTGGCCCCACCAGGAGCTGGAGGCATGCACACATAGGAGGTCAGCCCAGCACACTCCTTTAGGACACCCCTGTCCACCATTTGCTGGAGCAGGCATCCACTTTCCAGGGTTGGAAGGTCTTCTATTTCTGCTGCAGTCCTAATTTGTCTGGGAACATCCTGCTTAGGTCTGGTACAGGCAGGGGAATGAAGGGAGCTGTGTGTTCAGAGGGGAGACTGTTACAGGAGAAAGAAGAGGGAGGGAAGGAGGGAGGGAGGGAGGGAGGGAGAAGGGGAAGCAAGCAGCCTTTCCGACAGCACCAAGTGCGATGCGGGATGCAGGGCTGTGATGCTATTGCATGCAATGCTTGTGCTCAGCTGGGTGAGATCTCCGCACATGTGGGAGGGGACAGTCCTTCAGGATAAGAAATCTGGCGGTACCACAGTGTGTTGGGCCATGTCTTTGTGGTACTGCCAGGGTGGAGACAGGGTGAAGGCAGGTGCCTGGGGCCACGACTTTGTGCTGTCCTGGGAGCAAAGGATGGGGAAGGGATGTGAAGCTGGTGACCCTACAAGGAGAGACAAGCTCCTGGTGCAGCGTCCTACTCTTCCAGACAGCTGTAAACAGCTGGGAACTCTGCATTTGGGGCCACATGTCTTTACTTTCCCAGTTCATGATGTGTGTAACCAGTTCAGACTCAAACCACGCTGTGTCTCACTGGCCTCTAGCTCATCCTCTTCCTCTCACAGCTGAGAGCACACTCCCTTTTGGCCTGCGATATGCTGGGCTGATGATGGTTGTCCCTCTGCCTGTCCTCACACTTTGTACCCCTTTCTCTCCCCAAAGGTGGTGGCACAGACAGCAAGCCTGTGGTACGCTACAGCAAGGACCAGCGTCCCACGACTCTGCCCATCCAGCCCTTTGTATTCCAGCACCATTTCAGCAAGCCACCCAAGGCCCGTGCCCTGCACAGCCATTTTGCCTCCAGCCTTTCCCAACTCTACAGCTTGTCCAGCAACCGACCTGCCAGCCAACAGATCTCCAGTTCCCAGTCCTCGGCCCTGGCCACCTCGGCAGAGCAGGCAGCAGTGGCGGGGAGCCAAGCCCACAGCACACTTCTGACCCAGCGCTCAGCAGACGGAGCTGCCTCCCGCAATGATGGCTGCATTAAGAAGCCTGCCCCTGAGACAACCCGGCCGTCCCCCCTCGGGAGTTACTCTCCTGTGCGATGCAACGTGCCTTTCTTTCAAAGCATGGACTCCTCTTCCTCGCCCACGGCAGAAAGAGCTGAAGAGGGCCAGCCCCCCAGAAGTAGGTCTTGCCCCATCTCCGCCAGCCTGCTTCCCACGAGGTCTTCCCCGGCTGTCAGCACCATGCAGCCCTCCCAATCCACCAAAGCTGATGCCCTGAGACAAAAGGAGAACCCCAAGCTGGTTCCCAAGAAGGAGGCACCGCTGGAGCCAAGTCCACCGCTCTCAGAGTATCAGCTCCACAGTGGGTCCCTCCCGCCCCTCTCGGTGGGTGGTATGCCCGTGAGCAGAGTGGGAGGCCATGCAGATCCCCACTGGAGAAGTGGCAGTGAGAGCAACAGCTCTGGTCCCCTGAGCAGCCTGGGAATACGGCCTGTCAATGGTAGGTACCCATCCACCAGGACGTGCTGTTCTGGAACATCTCCAGCTCCCTATGGCTATGGCGGTTCCCCATCGTTATAGCTGCAGTGCCCAACAGCCCCTACCATCGCTTTGTCTGCAAAAGGAAGCCCTATGCTAAGAGCTTGTCCCTGCAGTCCTGACTCCTACGCTATGCCTCTGGAGAGGGCAGCATGGCCTTCTGCTCTTACAGCACCCCATGCTGCATCCTTGGGGGTGCCCGAAACCTGATCCCTCTATGCCTGCAGCCAGGAGGCCACTCAGGCTCCTGCCATGCTCTGCCAGGCTGTGGCCTCTGCCTCCTCCATGTACATGTGCTAATGTCCTGAAACACTGCTGGACTTTTAACTAATGTGCTGTCTCTCTTTCTCTGTCCTTCCTCTTCCTCATCTTCTCTCTCCCCATCTCCCCTCCATGTCCTCCCATCTGTTCATATCCTCCCATCTGGTGCTCACTGTCTGCAACTTCCTAGCGAACCACCTCTCTCCGCAAGCGCTGAAGTGGCGGGAGTACAGGCGGAGGAACCCCCTGGGTCTGGACCGCGTTTCAGGGCTGCCTGGCTTAGCAGGTAGCCTAGACAGAAGGCAGCAAGAGCCTCGGCTGAACTGGGTGAACCCCATCTTTGAGCTCCCTGGCACTCTCAACACCAGCCATTTCCACTGCAAGCTGAACGGTGCGCACCACCTTTCTGCTGGGGGGTCTTGGGAGGTGACCTTGGGGCTCAGGTTCAGCCTGGCTTCATCACTGCTCTGCGGGCTCCAAGCAGGAGGAATGATGCATCTACTCGCAGTGGGGCTGAGGGGTACAAGAGTAAGGTGAAAATTGCCTCACTGACAGGTACAATCTGTGTGGTGCCTCCCCTCTTCTCCATGAGCTGAGACCAGTGAGGTCCGGCTTTGGGCTGGATTGAAGGGGAAAGTGAATGGCCCAAGAGCCTGCTGAGACCTCAGCAAGCGCTCCTGGACTAACACAGGAGCTGTGGCCCTTGGAAATCCCGTGTCTGTGCCCCACAGCGTCTGTCCCAACCCTGGCAGCATGCTAGGTGCTGGGCTATAGCTTTCATGGGGCAGCTGGCAGCACTGTAGTGCTCCACAGGACTCTGTCTTCTTGCTTTGCCCTTTATGTCTTCCCTATTCTCCAAAACCTGTGCAGGAAGGGCTAAGAGGGGCAGGCTGCTTTTGGCTGAACCTTTGAGAGCCCTCTGGGGAGAGCAGTGTTGCCTGTCTGTGGGAGGGAGAGCATTCTTCAGGCCAGCCTCAAGTCGAGAAGGGAATTCCACAAAGCTCTACACCTTGCTTTGCCAATCCAGTTTCTCCATCCCTCCTTTACGGGAAGATGCGTAGCACAGGGCTGGGGAATCGACCAGATGGAAACTGAGCACATGAAGGAGCTGCTGCAGAAGTCACCTCTTGAAAACAGAGGCCATCCCAGGGGACAGGCAGAGACATGTAGTTTGTTGCCTGTGGATGCCTCTGTGTGACAAGTAAGGATTCTCTCTGTGCTCTGCTTTCAACCCCACTTGCTGGGGCTGTCCACACAGCAGCCCTGAGAGACTGGTGCAGCAAGGTTTCCCATAGCACCAGGCTGTGAGGTTGAACCTCCCATGGCATCTTCCAGTGCCCATAAGCTCCCAGTCAAGGTGGAGCTAGATGTTGGGTGGACCGTGGGGTTGAACTGTACAGGCTCACATTGCAAACCGTTGCTGGGAGAGTAAAAAGCCTGTAGCCTTGCTGTCCCAGCCTTGGACAGGCTGGGGTGAAGACGGCTGCTGGTGCAGGTTGCTTCTGGAAAAAGCGAACCATGTGGGAGAGACTGTGGTATGATCCTTCTCCCCCATGTCTTGGCCCTGCAGGACAGTCTATGAGGCAACTCCAGCTTACCTACACTGACTTCTTCCCTGACTACTTCTCACTAGCAGAGAAACCCCCTGCTGAGTTCTGCCTCTCCCCAGATGGCAACACAGAGTCCATCTCCATCGACTTGCTGCAGAAGAAAGGTGAGTCTGTGCATCTCTCATGGATGAGAATGTGGTGTGGTGCAGCATGAGACAGTGCTTCTCTTTGTCTCATCTCATCTCTATAGACATAATGATTTCTTTCCCTGTCCTTCTCTACTGCAGCATCATAACTACGTGTCCCCCTGGACTGCTGGCTGTTTCCATGGCAGGTTGTTGTGGTGTCTGCACCATGCAATGTGCCATGGAGTATCTTTGAGCTGCTTGTCCCAGAAAGTGTGATTAGAAAGGATCATTAGTCCACAAGAAAGAGCAGAGAGAGCAGGCAGGCACAGGAGTATGACCCTAAGGCACAGCAGGCGGCCATCCCTGTCTCAGTATGCAAGGACAGACTTGTGTATCTGCGTGATGTTGCAGGTGTGCTAGCCTGACATTTTGTAATTTAGGTAAAAGGTCTAATGGGTCTTACCTGGTAAATTGTTTATATAAAAGAGTGGAAGAAAGGATTTCAAAGCAGGACTAGATATGGCTGTGGTGAGACCCATGCTAGAGGCAGCATTGAGGACTGGGTTGTTGACAGCTAACTCAGTATCATTTCAGGAGCAAGGGATGTGCAGAAAGGCTCCCCTGCCTTTGCCAGCTCTGTGTTGGTGGTTACTGGAGATGACAGCTTTCCCTTCTTCCAGTTCTGTTCTTGCACTGTACTGATGCAGGTGTCAGGTCACCCACCACTGGCTTGTTACTGAACGTCATTACATAGCTTGACAAATGCATGGCTTCTGCCCCGCCACTGTGTAGGGTCAAAGCAGCAAAAGACTAATTGCCCCAGTCCTCATCCCTGCTCCCTCAAGGGATGGTGTGTGGAGGTGACAATCCATGTCCTTCGGGAATATTGACAGGGTGTCTTATGCTTCAGCCACTTACAAAGGTCGTCCTGCTGTTGGGCTGGTGAGTGTTGGAACCTGCAAGTACAGATTTGGTGAGGAGTTTGGAGAAGCTTTGCATGGTTTTGGTAGAGAGGTCACACATTCTGACACGGGCCTGAAATGCCCCTGCCTGTTTTTTTCATTGGTCTGTCCTAGGGTCTGTCCTAGAGCCCCTTAGGCAGCTCTCTGACTTGTTCTTTCCCTCTAGGTCTGGTGAAGGCAATCAACACTGCTGTTGACCTGATTGTGGCTCACTTTGGAACCAGCAGGGATCCAGGGGTGAAGGTATGTCTTGCTTTCAACATCATGAGTGACATGGAGAGGATGGAGAAAGATTGCCCCTCCATCCTCTGTAGTCAAAAACTGCAGGGTATCCAGTGAAGGCAGCAGTACCAAGAACAAACCAAACAAAGGCAATGGTACGCCATGCAGCAGATAACAATAAATTTGTGACAGTTCTTGCTGCCCGATGCTGGGGTGCCAAAAGAGTGCATGGAATTAAGGGAAGATCAGAAAAACACAGGGAAGGGAAGTTCATTGAGGTCTATTGAATACAGGGAAAGAATGTCTAGCTTAGGTATTCTCTGAGTTGAAAGTAGTTGTAGGCTGTGAGAGTATTAAGGGCAAGTATTATATAAGTTTGCTCTGGTTTGACTCTTTCTTATGTACTTACTTAAGGCTCTTTATAAGAAAGAATACAAGGCCAGCTGGAATTCTGGTCTGATGCAGTACACCAACTCTTTTTTCTCATACAGTACAGAGTTGTGTGTCCCTCCTCCACACATTCCCTGATTCTGTTCTGGCACTGGTGCCAGGACAAAGCAATCTCCCTATTCCCTCGATGTGTCACAGGGCTCCGTAGTGATAAAAAAGTGCATCAATCATTGCCCATGTGGGGCAGGGGGGCACCATCTGTAGTCCTACCATGAACCCACTAGCTTCAGAGTGCACCTAGGTTGTTCATGGGACTGGCTGTCTTTGGTCTGTGCTCCCCTCATCTCCCATTTCTGGAATAACACAGAAGCAGAGCAAGTTTGCTTCTGTTTGTACCAGGCAGTGTCTGCAGTCCTGTGACACCCAGCGTGTTTGTGGTGCCTCCTCTCAGCGCTGAATGCTCTGCTTCAGGCAGGGGACTCTGTGGCAGCAATGTGACACTGTTTGGACAACAATGACCTGCAGTGCCATCCCCAAGGAGAAACCTCTCTGGGACAGATTCCAAGCCCATTCAGTCTTACCTCAGAGGCCAGGGTAATTTGCCCCTAATTACAACGGTTGCTGATGCAGAGGTTGCTGTGCAGCGTAACCAGAGCTGTTGGGATTCCCACAGCTTTTTAAGGCTTCACAGTGAATTCCCTGTTCTCGCATTGTTGGTTTGGGGAATGATGGCAGCTTTCCCCCATTACTTTACTTACCAGACAGTGCTGTGGTTTTGACCTGGGGTTTCGTTATGTCAGTGCACCAAGGGCTGAGCATTCACCTGTCAAAAGGCAGCACTCGTCCCTGATGCTCCCACGCTCCGTGGATCTGACGGGATTATTCCTGACCCAGAAGTTCAATCTCAGTTCAGGGCCTTTGGGGACCTGTGCCAGCTAGCTACTGTAATTCCAGCTCAGCTGCTAAAATCTGTGTGCCCTGAACACCACTGCCTGGGACCACCAATGTGACATGCACGGCCTGAGGCTGACTTGTTTGGATAGACTCCTCAGCAGCTAAAAGGCTGTATGCAGCAGAATATGCCCCTGCTCTGCTGGTGCTGGGCTCTTATGTGCTCCTCACCTCAACCTGAGCTCTGTCCATCCATTTTGCCCTCACCCTGTTTATTTATAGTAATCCCTAGGAATTACAGCATGGCATGTCACTGAGTTAAGTGTTCCTTAACCCCTCGGAGCTGGTAGTTCCTATGTGGCTTGCTGCTTTCTGGTTCAAAAATAGCAACAAGAAAATCTACAGCAGCAGAAAAATCCCCTACTCTTTTCTTCCTCCAGCAGGACAGCCTTGTTATACTTGTAGGCAGAACCAGGCATCCCTTATAATTGGGATATCCTCTTCCCAAGTTGGGATATTCTCTTCCTAAACTATTCCCTTGTCCTAGCCTGGGGCAGCCCTTACAGGGAGCAGTCCAGAAGCGGTGTATGAGGCAGCAGGGGTGAAGAAGGGCCTTCCAGTTCAAGGAGCTGCTGGGCGTCATGATAGACTGGATATTGCCTGCTGGGTGTCTGTAGTAGGCAAGTGGGGCTAGATTGTTTGCATGCATCTATACATTGTAGAGCAGTTACCAACACTCTCCCTGTTGCCTGTTTTCCTTTAGGCCAAACTTGGGAACAGCTCCGTGAGCCCCAACGTGGGGCACCTCATCCTGAAATACCTGTGCCCTGCTGTCCGGGACATTCTGAGTGATGGGCTCAAGGCTTACGTCCTGGACATGATCATTGGCCAGAGGAGGAACATCCCCTGGAGTGTGGTGGAGGCATCCACTCAGCTAGGTATGGAGGGCATGCAGCAATGCCCGTTACTTTGTGGTACTGCCACGTTATTGCTGGGAGGTGCTAGGGAAAGTTGATTATAAGGATGGGAATGCAGACTGATACCCATCCATCTCCTGCATGGAACAGGGTGCAGCTTGACCTTCTCTTGCAAGATGGGAGAGCCAGTGCTGTGTTCTGCCCAAATATTTATTGTCATTTCCCCTGAAATTTCCAAATTCTCCTATAACAGGCCCTAGAAATCAAAAAAAGGGGGAAAAAAAATCTTTTTTCCCCCCTCTAAGTTTTCAGGGTGTTTCTAGACCATCTTTAGCCTTGCACAGCTGTTGTATAAGGCGGAATTGTGCTTCAGTTTGGTCTGTAAGAGAATTTGCACTCACAGCTTACTTGGCTCAAGGATGCCCACAACACCTGCACTTGATGCTAGTGCCAGGCTGCACCCTGGATTGTGGCAGTGGCTGTCACTCCTTTCTGAGGTTACAGATGGCAGGGCCACACTGATTTCTGCATCATGAAGAATTTACATCCAGGGCTGGAAAGCCTCCCACCCTGTTTGAGGCAAATCTCCAGCTCTGTGTTTACCTCTGTGATTTCAGACACTCCGAATTATAACCACCTCCCACAATATTCTGTGTACCTGCTGATTTTGAGCCAAGGGCCGTGATTGTCCCTGAAGTCTGGGAGGCAGGTCCTTGCGGTATTGAAACCCTCCCAGAGTTTTGGAGTGGCAGTCTGGGACAGAACACAGCCCATCTCCCTTGTGGAGTCTTAACTGTTGGGATGGAGTGAGCTGATCTTGGTGTTTGGTGGAGGGGCAGTGCATATACAGGCATGGGCACGCAGCCAAAGTCTACCCTCGACTTGATGCTCCTCCCCATGGTGTCATTTTTGGCTTTGGTGACCACAACTAATCTCAAAGTTTTGCTTCTCTCCATAGGCCCCTCTACCAAGTTGCTGCACAGCCTCTATAGCAAGATTAGCCAGTACACGGAGCTCACCAACCACACCATGAGGTTCAACGCATTCATCTTTGGCCTCCTCAAGTAAGCAGGCTCCCTGGGCTGGCTGCATGTCACTGCCCAGGGCTGGCAGCAGGTGCTGGTCCTTGACTGCAGGCAGGCACAGTTGTCAAAGACTTAAGAACCCTGGGAAGCTGCTTCCCAGTTACAGGTGAGGGAAGGAAGAACCTGTGAGCCTCAAGGAACTCCAGAAGGATCAAAGCCTACCCAGCCAGGTCAGGAGTGAGAAGAGTGGCTGTAGCCCACTGAAGGACATTGTCAGCTTGGTTTAGCCCCAGAACATTAGGTGGGAAGAATCTGTCAGGGTTCATACAAGGTTAGACATAACACATGCATACATTACTCCTGGAAATTCCTACTTACATCACCGCTTTGCGGGCCTTCAGTGAACAAGCATGAGGCTCTGAAGGAGAAATTGCCCTGTTCCAGGAGTCAAGACTGGCTCTTCCAGGTTGGATAAGGAGTGTGCATACTACACTTAGTGTTAAACAGAAGGTGGCAGCAATGTCTTCTTGACGGTGAAGGGATGAGCTCTGCTAGGATTATATTTCCCTGCCCCTCTCCAGCGGTCAGAAAGAGCCCTGGCAGCAGCAAGAGTCCCCAAGTTCTCCAGATGTTGGGGGATCCCTACAAGCAGGAGCAAGCTCTGCTTTGTTCTCCCCACCCAGGGTAGCCCAGGTCTCCCCTCCTGGCACAAGATACCAAGATTGCAGCAATAGTCTTACGTTTGTAAATTATTTGCCTCTTCCATGTGAGCCCTTCTCAGAAAAACTAAGTTAAGCCGTGGACCTAGGAGCTAAATGGTGAGGAAGTTTGCTGGAGACATGGTTGTTAGGCGTTAGGGTTGCAGAATGCCTCATGTAAAGCAAACTGGATGGCTCCATGACAATCTGGGTGACTGTGATTAGCGCATGCTAATGGAAGTGAGCCACTGTCCTTTCACTAGGTCTTGAGGTTCACAGGCTCATGCTGTGTAAATAAATGCCCTTTTCCAGCCACACTTCTTCTTGTAAAACAGAAAGGATGAAGGGGATGAATCGATTTTCACTCGTTCTTTCTTTTGTTCTTCCTTTCTTTCTTTCTTTTCTTTCTTTCTTTCTTTCTTTCTTTCTTTCTTTCTTTCTTTCTTTCTTTCTTTCTTTTCTTTCTTTCTTTCTTTCTTTCTTTCTTTTCTTCCTTTCTTTCTTTCTTTTCTTTCTTTCTTTCTTTCTTTCTTTCTTTCTTTCTTTTCTTTCTTTCTTTCTTTCTTTCTTTCTTTCTTTCTTTCTTTCTTTCTTTCTTTCTTTCTTTTCTTTCTTTATTTCTTTATTTCACTGCTTGTTTTCCCTTCCTGCAGTATTCGGTCCTTGGAGTTCTGGTTCAACCATCTTTACAACCATGAAGGTAAGAGCCTGAGGGCTGTGGGCTGCAGTGGGGGACAAATTCTGCACAGTGTAGAGCACAGGAGGGGCTTGCATTTCTTTTGTTGTTCTCTCAGCCTGGGCTGCTCCCTTCTGCTCTGAGCTGAAGGACCAGAGTATACACAGACCCAGTTTACTGGGAAAGTTCCAGGTGGAAGTCCAAGCTCCATGCAGCTCCCTCCAGGTGAGCCTGGCCAGACATGTTCTTCCCAGCTGCAGCTGGTATCGAAGGGTATCACCTCCAATGCAGATCCCTTAGTCTACCCGCAGGAGACCAGATCTAACCCTCTCCAAATTTCTGTGTTCCATGCTCGGTGCCTAAGAGCTTTGTACAGATGGAGATGTGCACACTTAGCTGAAACCCTTCAGGCATGGGAAATGGAAAGAAATGGAAAGGAAAACCTCTTGACAAAAGCCCAAACTTTTTACTGGATATATCTGTTTTTTTCAACCAGAAATGTTTCTGAAGTGTGCAGATAACTCAGCAGCACAACCAAGCTGCCTGATGCTTACAAGCAGCATGACTAAGTGCTAAGTGCACAGTGAGACAGACTCAACCTGCTGGATCTCCTGAGAATGCTGCTGCTCAGCCTGTGCTCAGCCCAGGGCCCTGTGCACTCTAAGAAGTCCAGCCCAGTATCTTCTGGCAGATTTGGGGGCTGTCAGCAGACATTTCCCAGGTCTGTGTGTGCAGTCAACACTTCTTTTTGGAGCAGACAGGAGAGCAGACTCGCTGAGCAGTGTGGCAAGAGAAAGCATCCTGGTTTTCTGGAGCAGAAGACCATCTGTTTCAAGCCATCATTAAGAGCTAGAAGTGTAAGCAAAAGCTAGGGCTGTCAGGATGAGGAAGGCCAGGCAAAGCGGGTAGAGATAAGGTGCAAGTCCTGTCTGTGTTGTATGTTATCTCAATGGGGCTAAATAGCCATAAATCCTGTTCCCAATGTTGTCCCTGGGAGTGAGACCTGACAAGAAAGCTGAAGCGTGGCGGCACTGCAGATGTGGTCAGATGAATCATAGAATCATTGAATGTTTTGGGTTTGAAAGGACCTTAAAGATCATCTACTTCCACCACCACCCCTGCCATGGGCAGGGACACCTTCCACTAGACTAGGTTGCTCAAAGCTCCATCCAACCTGGCCTTGCAGGATGAAGTGAAGGGTGAATGCTGCAGGTAGAAATACTAGCCCATTTTCTGTTAGGATCCAGTTCAGCCCAGCTGTGTCTCTGGAAAGGCTGTATTCAGCTGCCCCTGACACCCCTCTCCGTAGGGGACTGGTGTTGGCCAGATCCACAGCTCCTTGTTCATCTCCAGGAGGTGGGAAGAGAATTTTAATACGTGCAAAGCCTTTAATGCTCTTTATTCACACTCTACTCTCATGTATTTTGCAGCAGAGGTCATCCCAGTGGATAGTCTGCCAGGCTGGTGCTGCAGGGTCTGGGCCAGTTTGCCAGGAGCTCACAGAGCACCTGGTGCTACCTGACCCAGTGCCGAGCCTCACGCTGCAGCCACAGCTGTGACAAAAACTAGTGACCAGCTCCTCTCCCTACAGTGTCAGCAGCTTCTTGGTGGCTTGGCGAAAGTGGCAAGGGCCTCTAATTAATGTCTCTTGCCCTACAGATATTGTCCTGGCACACTACCAGCCGGTGGGGTTTTTGTGCCTGTCTCACAGCGTGTGCCAGCCTCTTTTCGAGGAGCTCCTGCTCCTGCTCCAGCCTCTCTCCCTGCTGCCGTTCAACCTAGACCTGCTTTTCGAGCACCACCTGATGCAGATGGGCAAAGAGCAGCAGCAGCAAAAGGAGCTGCTACGTGTGAAGCAGGACCTGCTGCTCTCCGCACACTCCACCCTGCAGCTGATGCGGACGCGGGGCAGCAGTGAGGACCCCGACGGCTGCAGCACTGCCCCTGAAGCATGCAAAGTGGGTGCCAGAGATGGTGATATCTCACCAGGCCACAGCCCCCAGCAAGCTGCCAGTGAGAGGGTCAAGGGTGTGGGGGCCTCCTGTGGAGACAGCGACAGGGAGGAAGAGCGGAGGAAGTTGCGAGAGAGCACGTGGGAGAGGAAGAAGGACAGGCAGGCAGGCTGGTGGTACCAGCTTATGCAGAGCTCTCAGATCTACATCGAGGGCTCAGCTGAAGGCTCTAAGTTCATCCGCTATGAGAAGAAGACTTCGAATACTGTGCCTAGGTCAGCAGAGGCCCGCAAGGCACCACCTCCCCGCGAAGGGGTGGTGGAGGGTGCAGAAGCTTGCCCCATTGCTGAGGGCACCTTGGAGGAGAAGCCCAAGGCTGCCAGCAAGCCAAGTCCTGAAGCCATGGAAGAGCCCTTGGAAAAGCCCCAGCAGGTACTGGTCAGTGAAGAGGTGAAGGAACGGAGCTGGCCCTTCTGGATGGGCAGTCCCCCAGACTCCGTGCTTACGGAGCTGAAGCGCAGCAAGGAGAAGGAGGCGGGGGCTCAGCAAAGAGTGGGAGCAGCACCAGTCCCGCAAGAGGAGAGCAGCACCAGTGCATCAGAGGGCAGCCAGCCCATCAAGTGGGGACACTTGTTTGGGTCCAGGAAAGTTCAAAAAGAGCCCAGGCAGCCTAACAGGTAAGGGCAGGGACGGTTTGGGGCTGGGGAGGGCTGGTTCATCCGTGGTCACAGTAGTGCAGGTGGAAGTCAGGCTAACAGCCGACTGCTGGGCTACACCACAGTGGTACATCGGAGGCAGTGTGTGAACAGAGAGGTCTGTCACCCCTGCCAGCCTGCCTTAATTCCTCCCACACCACCGTCCCCTTCAGCTCCTACCCTTGCTCAGTCAGCCTCTTGGGCTTTCCTGTTCTGCCGGAGCTCTACCGCTGCCTCAGGTCCTAAGCCCCCTCTCCAGGGGAAGGGCCCTGGCTGCACGCCCCCCATCATCAAGTCATCCCTCCCAAAAACACATAATGAGAACGGAACATGGAGCCATCCCTGTTGTACGCAACAGGTGAGGAGGAGGAGGCATGAAGTTCCCAGTGTAGCTGAGACCTCCCTGCACTGCCTCTCCCTCTATACCCTTAACTGTTTCTATGGCCACTGGAAATGTCCTTCCCAGTATAGGCCAAGGTGCATCTGCAGGATGCTGAGCCCTCCCGGCCAGGAGACAGCCTGGGGACCACAGTGTGCTTCATGCATGGAGCCAGACCTCTAAGCTGTGACCTTGCCATGAGAGCAGCTGCTCCTTGCCCCCAGGTATGCTTCCCTGCCACTACCTGCTTCTGTCTTCTTCTTACAGGTTGCCCTCTGGCTGGCTGAGCTTGGACAAATCTGTGTTCCAGCTGGTGGCCCAAACAGTTGGGGCAAGCATGTGGCGAGAAGCAGCTCCTGAGCCAGAGCCCTCCCAGCGAGAGCCACCTGAAGTGCCCCCCGTGGCACAGCCAGCCCGGGGGCTGTCTCCCCAGCCTCCCTGGTGAGTGGCGCCATGTGGCAGTCCTGCAAGCACTGGGGTGCAGTGGGTGTTGTTGGCACAGCTCTGCTTGTTGCAGTTCACCTGACCTCCTTTGTACTTGTGGACTAGGGGATGGTTTGGGACAATGATGCAGCTTCTGCACCCATCTGCTGCAACTCTGCAGTCTGCAAGTGAGGGGAAGCTGGGGGGCAGCTGGGATCCTGGCTGGGGAGGAAGGCAGGGGGTGGTCTTCCTCACTCCCCTATGCCTGCAGTGGTCCCTGGGCTTCAGCAGGGTGAGCATCCTGTGGTGAGCTAATCCTTCCTCCCTTCTTTCTGCCTGCAGTGAGGTGAAAGCTCTTTGCCATCACATTGCCACTGAGGCAGGACAGCTGAGCTTCAACAAGGGGGACATCCTGCAGGTCATCTCCAAGGTGGACGGTGACTGGCTGCAGTGCAGCCTCGGCTCCGAGAAGGGACTGGTGCCCGTCATGTACGTCACCCATCCGGAGGACGAGGACTACTGATGTGGTTGGGAGGCCAAGCACAGTACCATGAGCTGCTGAGGCTCCTCTGGGGAAGCCTACCCTGCCAGAGGAACAGACATAGCTTCTTGCTAGTTTCTTACCTTTCTTGCCATTACAGAATACAGTAACCATAGGTGGTTCCTTCTTGCCCCTCCTCGTGCAGCTGCCAAAGGCCATCTCGGCCCGTGGGGTCTTCTGTGAGCTGCACCTCATATTGCCAGGCATCGCCATGCATGCAACCACACCGGGGACTGCCTGAGCCTCCTCCACCCCATGTCACTTCCAGCACCTGTAGGCCATTGACTTGTACGTAACAGGAATGCAAGCAGTCCCTGCCACAGCAGTGCTGCTCCTGCTGCCTGGCTCAGTTTCATGTTGGAGGGTGCAGAATGCTGGCCGTACCCTCCCTGGGGGTGGCAGTGCAGTCTGCAGCCTTCAGCATCCTTGGCACCATCAGCTGCAGGGGTAGAGCCACTACGCATTGGCAGGGTCTCTGCAAGGCTGGACTGATGGGTTGCATTGATGGGGGGCTGCAAGGGACGCTCCCTGACGCTGGAGAAGCCCTGTCCTAATGCGTTATAGTGGTGCCTGGTGTGTTGTACCGAGCCAAGTGGCCTGGCACTGCCACACTGCAGGGCTGAGGCTGTGCCTGGCCACGGCCAGAGGAGGGGGACAGGGTATGTGTGTGTGTGCGGAGCAAAGGGGTGTGTGGGGTCGTGAAGAAGGTGTGTGGATGTTCAGTGTTACGTAGGTCCAGGATGAGTAGTGCCACCCTGTGTGGAAATGGGTTCTTTGGGGGGTGGTCCCACGCCCTCCACACTGAGCAGGCAGCCAGTGCCTGGGAAGCCCTGGGATGCTCAGTGGAGGGGGAGTTGGAGGGGCCGGGGTGAGGGCAGGGTCCCTGACTGGGCTAGGGGTGCTCTTTGGAGTTGGGGGCAGCGCTCCCAGTAGGTAGATCGAAGGGTGCTCCCAGAGGGAGTCGGGGAGCCGGGGAGGGAGGGGTGGTGCTCTCCTTGGCGTAGTGTTTTTGGTCTTGCTGAGCAGTGCCATAGGGTGGTGGGGGACAAATGTGCACAAGCACAAGGGGATGCTGGGGGTCCTCGGTAGAAGCAATGCCAGTCAACCCCTTCCTTGCCATGTTCATGCTACCTGCTGGGGTGGGGATCTTCATTTACCCATCAGGTGGGGAACAGTGTTAGTGAAAGGCCATGCCAGTATTTGGTGCCTTGGCCGGGTTGACGCTGCTTGCAGCATCGTGCCTGGGCTGGCTTCCCCATGGCGAGGGGCCCTGGTCTTGCAAGGTTACCTCCTGCTTGTACATTGCTTAGCAGACGTTGCACCATATTTAATTTGTATTTCCCTGTTAGAACAAGGTATCTCGCCTTTATTTATTTCTTTATTTATGATGCATATTAATAAAAAAGGTGCTGATTGAGCTCCCAGCTACCCTGTCTTGTGATTTCATCCCACCCCTGGGGAGGATATGAGGGTTACCTCTGCTGGGACACTGCACTGCAGGCTTTGCCCAGCTTCCACCACAGCCAACACCAGACCTTCAGAAGGAGATAGGTTGCCCCCAGGTACCAGAGCTGTCAGTTCAGGCTGCTGGGGGGAGCTAGATCACGTCTCAGGGAGGCAGCATTCTTCAGGGTTCCTTGTCTTTGTTCCTTCTGCATGCTTGCAGGGACAGAAGCAGGTTTCAGACAGGAGTTCACACGTATTACAGTCTACCATCTGCTTCTCCAGGGTGTTGTGAGTAAGGTGTCCATAGGTGTGGTCAAACTGGCACTTGTCACCTGTGGGCAGTGGAAGGAAGTCCTGAGCAGCATGGGAAGGAGGCAGTGAAGGGTGGGTTGTGGGGCTGGGACCCAGAGCCTGGGACAACCTGGCCATGCAGCTCAGAGGCTGCAGGTCACTCACAAGGAAGGGCTCTGGGACTTTTAAACTTAGACTCACAAGTACTGGATGTCAAATCCAGCAGGAATGAGCCCCAAGAGCCCAGCCCTTCCCTTTGCACCTCAGTAGCTCCCAGGAGAATGGGGAAACTCTGCTTGAGGCTCCAGCCTTTCCTGCAAGGACACCACACTTGAGTTTGTTACATCGATGTAGACAAACGGTCTGCAGTGGTGGAGTAAGTCAAAACAGTAGAAAAAAAAAATCCAGAAAAGAAGCAACGTAAGCCCCTGTCCTGGCTTGGAGAGGCACCAAGCAGCCAGGGGTTGCACATGGGCTGTTTTAATTAACCTGTGAGAGTGGAGGATAGATGGCCAGGGCTGCTCACAAACTGCACAGAGCCAAGCTGTTCTCCCCACATGTGCTGCCTGGACCGAGTGGAGAAGGGGATTGTGCGCTAGCAAACAGCCCGCAGGTTGCTGAATCAGCTCCGGGGCAGGAGAGGGGATTTCCAGCTGATGCAGAGCTGCTTGCTGGGTGCCTGCTGCTGGGGCAGCCTTGGGTGCAGGGGAGGCATAGTGTGTTGGTTAGGGTGTCAGAGGCTTGGATGTGGGGTTGCTGCGATGGGGTTTGCGGCTGCTGAAGTCTTCTTTGGGATCATCCAGCTAAACTCAAGTTGGTCATGGTTGATGGCTGTCAGATAGCCTGTCCCAGTCAGGAACTTGTCATGGGGCACAAAGCCTGTGAAGCCTGCGAGGCCGGAAGGCATGCAGTTATATGTATGGGACAGTAGCTGCCAGCACTGCTGCTGTGGCTTGGTGGCTCTGCTGGTGTCCTGGTCCTGGAGGGTCATCTGCAGGATCCTGATGGGGATGTGGGACCACGAGGGGCAGGCTGAAGAGGGAGAGGAGCCATCTGGTGCTGCTGTGTCCTGAGATGACCCTGGTCAGAGGAAGCTTCTGGTCTGAGGAGAGTCTCCTGGTCTGAGAAGAACCTGCTTTAGCAGGGGGTTGGACTAGATGATCTCCAGAGGTCACTTCCAAGCCTGATCATTCTGTGATTCTCTGAGGGCAGCTCAGCCAGCCCCCTGACACAGGGACCTCAGCATCCTTTGGCATCCCTTCACCTGTGACAGAGCAGCAGAAAGGTGAGTGCTGTGAGGTGTGGGTGGTAATGGAGAGAGGGATTGATGCTGGCCCAGAGCCTTGTGAGCAGCTCCAGAGGAGGTGGGAACAGGTAAAATGGTCATGCTGCATGCATGACCCACCCTGGGTGCTTCCCTGAACCCAAACACAGCAACCCTTCACTAGCAAACAGTGCCTGTCCCTGGCCTTCTTACTGCACCAACTAAAGTCCCTTCCCAACCTCGTGGTGGTAGGCTGCCTGCCAGGGCCAGCCCCACGTCCTAGCAGGCACAGGGCAGTCGCCAGCCCCAGCACCAGTGCCACCCCAGCACCGGTGCCACCCCAGCACTGGTGCTCACCTTGCATGTGCTGAGGTGTAGAGCAAGGCCAGGGGTAGCTCTGGTCAAGCAGCAAGATGTATAGTCAGTCCTGCCCATCTCATGTCACCTGTCCAGGGTCCTGGAGCAGCAGCAGTGTCCTCCGTTCCTGTTCCTTGCAAGCAGCTTCTGGCCTCCTTGCAGATCACAGAGCAGGTCTTAGAAAAGAAGTGCTGGGCTCTGGGGATGAAGCCTGGGAGCAGAGCATCCAGCATGTGGGTAGCAAAGAGGAGCCCAGCTTTACGGTACGAGGGTCTGCTTTGGAGTGGTGGCCAGGGACTGTGGGATCCAGCAGCGGGGGAGGTAAAGGCATGAGGTGTCAGCATGGCTGGGAGGGGGATTAAGGGTGCAGTGGGAATCCAGATGTGCATGACAATCTGATGTGCCAGCTGAGAGACAGAGACCTGCTGGTGCCAAGTGCTAGAGGGTTCTGGCAGGTCCCCTTGGACCTTCTCTGCCCAGGTCATCAGGACCTGACTCACCTTCAAGGCAAAGGCTGTGACCATAGATGCCTGTCAGGGCTGAAGCAATGCTGGCAGCTCTCGGAGGCTGCTGTGGAAGACTGGGAAGTGAGGAGGCACCTGAGTGCCAGAGAACTGCCAGGCTGCCTTGGGGACAGGCTGGGAGAGCTATGGTGGGATGCAGGTGTGGGCAGGACAGGCTGGGACAGGTGGGAGAGAGATGCACATGGAGTCAGGACAGGGAAGGAGAGGTGGGATGAGGATGTGCACAAGGCAGAACAGGTGGGGAAAGATGGCACAAGGATGCACATGGAGTCAGAACAGGCAGCCCCAGCACGAGCACAAGGCCCTGGGAGTCTACAGCCACAGCAAAAGAGCTGTTTTCAGAGGCGGAACCCTATGGCTGAGCCAGGACATCACAAACAGTTTCTAAGGACAGACCTGCAAGGCCTGCCATCCAGGAAGGCTCATGGGAAAGCAGAGGGTGTCTCACTGAACAGACTCAGTAGCCACCAGTATTAGGCCTGGCAGAAACGTGTGACTGTCACATCACCACAACTGCATGGCATCTGACAGAGAACAAAGAAGCTACCACGTTAACACAGCAGCTTTTTAAGGCACTAAAAGCTGAGCAAGGGAGGGGAACACCAGTGTGATGGAAAATGGGCTCATGCTCTGCTGGGATTGACCCTTCTCTTGCAAGGGCTGCAGGCAGCACCGAACTTGAGGGCAGCAGAGGGGCCAACATCTATGCAAGGGAGCACAAAGCGCAAGTGGGAATATGTGTTTGAAGGAAAAGCCACATATTGGGGAAGGGAAGGGAATGCCTTTCCTTCTCACGCTCTTCCTGGCAGCCAGACCTGATGTTCAGCATGCCAGCATTCAGCAGGCAGTGACACATCCCCAGGTCCTGGAAGACTCAATGCAGCAGCCAGGCAGTACAGAGCAAGGGCTGCCCGGCTGGGGATAGCGCTGCAACCCAGCTTTGGGGCCAATCAAACCATGTATGAGCTTATATTAACTCCTGAGAGCTTGTGCGTTCTCAGAACAGCTTTCAGAGAGCCCAGCTGCAGCATAGCCTGGGGAGAGTTCAGCTCCCGAGGTGGTGGCTGTCCCAGCCTGGGGTCACAGGAGCTGCTTCCCAGTTCCCTGGTTGGTGTGACCACACTGGTGGCAGCATCTGAGGCAAGACCAGATGCTGGGGTGCAGGCCAGTTCCCTTTCAGCTGGAGGAAGGACAGTGTTGCAGTTGCGGCACCATCCTGGGACTTAGCACTGAAATCAGCATCTGCCATGCAGACTTCCTTCCTCGCCCCCTTTGCTGACTCCCTCTCCGCCTCAGTGCCCCCATCTGTACAATGAAACCCACAAGGTTTTCTCTGAATGAACTTCAGTGGTAGCATTGCCCATGAGTGGCTTTCTTGGCCCACAGCCCCTATTTCCCCTTGCTGCCATGCTCATGGGGCAAAAGCCAGTCTCTCTGCACCAGCGTCTGCACATGGTCCATGGGCAACAGTGCAGGAGGGATTTAAGTGAGGACAGCAAGGCAGGTACTGGTCCTGGAGAGCATCGTGCAGAGGAGTTGTGCATGTGGGTGCAAGCACTGACTTCCAGCTGTGGGCAGGAGGCCAGGAACAGGCAGGAGCCCTTTTTCTGCAACACCTGGCCCAAGCAATGGGGCCCCTGTTTTAGACGAGGGATGCACACCTCTTTGTACCACCGATACAAAGAGATACAAGCTTGCAAAGATTTAAGGTGGCCTTTCAAGGCTCCTGGTATCAAAAGATAGGGAGGGACAAGCAGGGCTACCTGCCAGGGCCAGAGGTTATTTGAAACACAGGCCCCTTCAAAGAAGTCATGTCTAGTCATGACAAAAAATAGTATCAGGCAGGTAAGATGTAAAAGCTCAATAAGACAAACAGAAACAAAACAAAAAAAAGAGCAAAGAAGAGCCGGCAGAAGCAGCCAGCAGTCCTTTTTGCAAAGATGTCAAGAGCTTTACATCTGCCACAAAGTCTGTAGGGTCAATAAGAGAGCATGTCCTCACAGTGAAGGAGTAACATCCCCCAGGGTGGCAAGACGGCTGCAAAGTGTGGCCCAAATGCCAGTGCACTGTGATGTTTGTGGCAAAATAGGACATATGCATGGCAGTATGCCTGGACCCTGGCATCACAGCAGGACATTGCTCTCTGCCTACACCCTGCCAAAATACGCCCTGCCCGTCCTCCTGGCTGTGCCAGATGTGGAGGGTGCACTCTGCGGCAGGGTGACACAGGGGAGGCAGTGGGACCTGCCAAACCCAGACGTCCAGGGACACCTGCATCCTGTCTTGCTGCAAACAAGCCAAAGCTGTCTTTGTGGCTTTTGGTTTGCCTTGTCTGAACAAAGCATGTAGCTGGTGGACCCACTGGGGACAGCGGCACTGGCTTGCAACACCCCTGATCCTCTGTGCAGCCCAGGTTACAATCAAGGCTGGATTTTTTTGATGTAAAGCAAAGGGAAGTGTGAAGAGTGAAAGAATGAGAGGGCTTCCTGGAAACTGCCTGGGCCACCCTTCCTCCACGGCTTTTGAAATTTCAGATGGAGTAATGAAGAGCTTGTGGAGATGCCATATACTGTTAACACAGGAACTGACAACCATTGTGCTAGGATTGATGCACAGAGGGACCAGGGATGTGATTTTTTTCAGTCTTTTTTAATTTATGGAATTTCCCTACTCATTTTCCAAAGATTCCTACTGATAAAGCTTGCTTTTGCAGCCCTTTGATTATTTTGTGAAAGACCCAGAATCACCAAGGAGCAAGGAGAGGTGATATCTGAGTTGCTGCTGTTGTTGGGGCAGGGAGCAGTTGCTTCCCCCCACCTCACAAACCTCCCACACTGAGGCAGAGCACAGCTACCTCCCAGCTGCCTCCCAGGATGTGCCCTGCTCTCTGTGGGTAAGCTTCACATCTGAGCAAAGTAAGTAAAAAGGTAGCTTACTGGGGCAGACCACTGGTCCTAACAGCTCTGTTGCAGAAAGAGATGAAACAGACCAGGGAGAAGAGGCCGAGACTGCCATTCTGAGCATAGGAAGGCACAAGGAAGGTGGCCAGGCAGATTCCAGCTCTGCCCCTGAGAGGCAAAAGACTGCTGGAGTATCTGCCCTCAGGCACCATAATTGCAGAAAAAAAAAGCCCGATGAGACTTCTAGCATGTTTCGCTCAGGGTCAGATTTTTGGGGTGGCTGGGGGAGTGCATGTGGAGAGGGTCACCCCACACTGTCCTGCTCGATGCTGCTGAATAAAGGTGTCATGGGGTGTACAAATCAAACAACGGATGTGCATCAGCCGAAATCAGAGCCTGACCCCAGCCTTGGGAGTATTGGGCCTTGCTGCAGACCACAGTAAAAAGGACGGCCATGACAAGGGGCTTCAGCCTTGCTGCAAAGCCTCAGAGAAGATTTCAGGGCTTGTTTTTCTACAGCTGTGTGTTTCAGCGGGGAAGTATGCCAAGCACAGCCAGCAAGGGCTGCTGGGTGGCTGGGGAAGCTGGAGCACAAGTTCATGAACTCCTGCCCTGTGCCACCTCTTGATGGTTGGGTCTGCTGCTGTGACCAGTGCCACCAGCCTCCAGCCACACAGTTTCACAAGCAGCCCCTTCCCTGCCCACTGCCATGGCTGTGCCACCTTCTCACCCTTTCATGGTCATTCCCACTCCCACCATGTGTTGGCAACACAACCTGCCACAACCCATGGGCTCCAGGTCCCCAGAGCTCTCATCAGCTTGTTCCTGAGCATCTGATCTCAGTCCAGTCTTGAGCATCCAGCCACTCCTGCCAAAACCTTGGCTTTCCTGCCCATGGCATGCACTGCCAGCTAACTAAATGCCACTGCACTTTAGAAGTCCTTTTTATCATGATTCTTATCAGACAGTAACAAGGTGGCAGTTGTCTGATGTAGTCTCTGCTTGACTTTACTGTGTGAGTATGGAAGCTACATCTTCCTGCAAAACCCCAGCCATGAACCAGCACACCTCACAAGTCCTTCTGGGACTGCTAAGATCTGTGCCAGGAAAGGAGGCAACCTAGCCATTGCAGCTAGTAATTGCTCTTGCCAGAAATCCTGAAAACTGTGGTTCTCAGACAAGATATCAGAAAACAGCTAGATTGCAAAAGGGATGTGAAGCTTCCTGGGTGCACAGAAGAGAACAAAAGCAACGCTGGCACTGGCAGAAGTTCCCTCTCCAATGAGGAAGCCTCTTGCACCATATGTGATTTCTCTGCGTGGCAGTTTCCTTTCTGTGCTTGCACTTCTTGCAATCAGACGTGTGTGCTGTTGAGGCAGCCAGAGGGTCTGAGACCTCAGTCCTGCCCTGGGAGCATAAGTAAACATGGCCCTGCGATGGACATTTCTCCTCCTCCTCACACCTCTGCTAGCAGCACAGGAGCAGGAAAACCCAGACCCCAACATCTCCGGAGAACCCCAGGAAACAGGTAAGAAGTGCTTTCTCCTCGCTCCGCTGAAGAGAAGGTTTCACTGTTCTGCTGCAGGTTTGCTGTGTACCTATACCATGTGCAGGATGCAATAGCTGCATCAGAGTGGACTGGAGCTGATGTCCATACCAGGACCCAAGAGACTCAGGCATTAGTTGGGTTGTGGTGGGGTAAGGCTCTGTTTGGGGGTGGAGGACAGCAAACCTCAGTGTGCTGGGAAAGCCTCTGCCAGGAATGAAATATTCCTCCACAAAGTGGGAAATGTCCCCTAGGAGCAAGAGGTGGTGGTCTCTCTTTGCACAGTGTGCAGATGCTCTGTCCTCACTGCAGTGGAGATGGGTGCTATTGCCCAGCAAAGATCTGAGGAGCCATGAGCTCAAGCCTGTGTGTCCAGGAGACCCTGGGAGCAGGAGTTATGATGTACTCCAGTTGCTCTTTAACAGGTTTCCTTGGTGCTGGAAGGCCAGGGCACCCCCAAAGCTCTTCTGGGCTCTTCCTACACAGGTTGCACACTTTCACCCCAGCAGAGTCAGTCTGTGGGTTCACGTTATCCGACCTCACAGGAGGCTGCACTGTCTGGGGTCTGAGTTGTGGTCCAGGGGCCGTGACCTTGTGTTGCTCTGCACATGCCTGAATCAGAGTATTTCTCTAAATCAGTCTTGCTGGAGCTAAGTGATGAAAATCATTAAACTAGCATCGAATTGTGTTGTCCTGTTCTGCTTCTGGGATGCATCTGAGCTGACACAGGCTAGAGAAACCTGCCAGTTAAGTGCCTTGGCTGTGATAGAGACCGGGGAATGGGACCAGGATCTTTAGTTGTTGATGTGAAATGACAGTAGGGTCTGTACTGTGTGATATGGGCCATAGAGGCTCATTCCCAGGGGAAATGTGTCCCTGGGGTTGCAGGGAGCATGAGCACAGCACACTGTCACTCAAAACACCAAGAGTGAAACGTGCAACAGAGGCTATCCTCCTTCCCAGAGTGGCTTCCCCTTTCCCAGATCCCCCACCGAAGCTGTCCTCCCAGGCTGGCACGTGCACTTGTGTCCAAGCATTGTGTGGCTTTCCAGCTTGTTTGCACGGTGCACACTAAGGCCATACCATGTGCACTGGAGTGCAGTGGGGACCTGGTGGCCAGCAGACTCTTGGCATCTTGGTCTGCACATCTTGGTCACCCAGATGCCCCTGGATGAGACTGGGGCTGCCAGCAGCAGAGATAGTATTGCTGAGTTTGCACATTGGTGTTTGTGAAAAGAGGAACCAAGCTACAAACATTTGCCAGCCCCACCCAGCAGAGCAGGCAGCCCTGCCTGTATCCTCAGCACACAGGTTCATCCCACCCAGGACCTGTGCAGAGGCCACCACATGGTAGATGGAGGGCCTTCTTTCACTGAGGGACAGGGCAAGGCTAGGATGGGGCAGGTTAGGGTGGAATGGGCCTCTGTGGGGCAGACAGTGGCAGTGGCGCAGTGTAAAGCTGTTGAACAGAGACTGGAGACACAGGGACAGGACATGACCCAGGAGTCCCCCTTCCCCAGGGTCCCTGAGCATCTCCTGTGACCCTGGCAGATGTTAGGGTACAATCAGGGAGGGGGAACAGTCAAGTGGGAACGGTGGACAAGCTGCTCCCACTGCACATTGCTGTACCCTTCCAGGCATTCCCTGCCATAGCAGAGCTGCGTCCCGGCGCTGGGCAGGGGGTGAGGGTGCATGCTGTGTGGCTGGAAGCCCAGGTAGGAGCAGAGCAGCTGCAGGCAGAGGATGTGGTTGGTACATGTGGTTCATGTGTGAGCCTGTGCAGTGCTGCTGCTCTGCTCAATCTATCATGGGGCCACCGTGCAATGAGCAGGGCTCATTGTCTCATTGTCCTATTGTCACCTTACTGTTTTGCAGTGCTGTTCTTATGGGGTTTTTCTCACCCCTGAGATGCTGCACCAGTACAAAAGCCTCATCCCATTACAGTCCCAGTGCACCTGTGAGGCAGGTTGAGAAGTTTCTATGGGATATTTTCCCTGCGGTCAAGGTCTGTGATCCAGGCTGTCCCTTGCCACTTTCTCATCAGCCTTGCCTGACATTGTGCAGCAATTTAGTAGCAGCTAACCAGAAGCCCTAACTAGAGGTGTAGCTGCAACACCTCATGGGTGCTTGGGTGCTTGGTAAAATAAGGCTACGCTTAATCTGAAAGGTTTTGTGCCAGTGGGACTCGAATTTCAAGCACTGCCTAGAGTGAATCCTGTGGGAAACACAAACCCTAAGAGATGCTGCAGAGGAGTGCCTTGGGGATTGACACCCTTGGAGCTGTGAACTGTGTGCTCCACCATGCTCCCACTTTACATTATAGATTCAGGAAACAAGTATTTCACCTCCTGTTCTTAAAACCCTGCCAGACGCCCTGTTGCATGGCAGAGCAGTACAGATTAAAGTGCCACCGTTTCCATGCTCTTCCCATGGTGCCTTGTTCAGTGACCTGCTTCACCATCTCCTTTCCCTGGCACTGCTCCCAAGCAGATCAGCCTGGAGGTCTCTCTGCCCCTTCCCCTCCCTAACACTGCCCATCCCTCTTAAAGATCCACTTGGAGCTTTGGTTGCTATTGAAGAGTACAGAGATGCTTTAAGACCCTAGGATGCCTCCTCGGTGGCTTGCAATACCACTCTCCACTGGTGGAAATGGTGGTTGCTTTTCTTAGCTCCTCTCAGTGAGCACGTGGCATCCAACACAGCGAGACTCCAGTGCACTTTGCTGTCATCTCTGTTAGCTGCTGGAGCTGCCATGGGAAAAGGGTTGAACTTTGCCTGCTGCTCCTTACATTTCACCTTCTCTTTTATGCTTTGTGTAGGGCACAATATAAGGCAAGAAAGTACATCTTTTGCTGGTAAGCAAAGGGCTGAACCCAGAAGCCTGACCTGAATTACCAGCATAGCTATTTCTCCTTTCTCCTGATGCTTCCCGGCATGTGCTTCTAGGGCATGCCAGCACTTTGCTTTGCCTGCCACTCATAACTCCCCTTGCAGCAGGGACAGGCAGTCCAGGTATTTCTGTACAGTGCTGCCTGTATTCATGGATATTAAGCAATACTAAGAAGGAGAGTATTCATTTAATAGTATCAATTTGGAAAAAAAAAAAAGTAACAGTTAATCTCTGACTGTATGAGGCAAACAAACTAACCTTCTGTTACCACTGCCTAGGCGTTCAGCATTCTCCATTTTGCAGCGAGCACACATTGCATATTATAAGAGGTGCCTGTCTGGTCACATCTACACGGTATTTTCCAATGAGAGGTGCCTGTTTGGTCACTTCTACACCATATTTTCCACACGGAAATTTCACTTGTGTCAGCCTCTTTCCTGCAGTTGGGGGTGGAGGGCCTGTGGGCGGCTTTCTGTGTACCATAGTGCAGGGTAAAAACCAGTGTTTGATGACTGTTTCTTTAGTCTCCCGGATGCTGTTAGTCCCTACAAGACTAGAAGCTGAGTGTTTCTTTCCCCTTTCTCTCTGCGCACCCTCCCTTCTTCAGCAGTGCCCTGTGCCCCCCCACAGAGGTGTGTGCATCCGTCTCCTTTGCACAGCATGGTGGACATCCAATACCCTCTGACTCACATGTGCCACAGCTCCCCGTGGCCACCACCAAAGCGCACAAACAGCCACCCTGGGCTACAGAAAAGGCCCCTTTGCTCTGAGGAGCTCTTTTTCCATGGCAAATGTTACAGAGTGATCGGGGAAGGAGTGTAAGAAAGGATGAGAACAGAGGTGTGTCCCCCACCCTGTGTGTCCAGACTGCACCCAGCAGTCATGGATTTTTCTCCCAGTGAGTCCCAAGTGGTAATCACGCGCCTGCTAGATTTGGGCTTATTGGAGAAGTGAGGTTGAGTTGGATTGTGTTCAGCAATGTTCTTGAGACAAAAACAGATGTGAACAGAGGGCATCTTCTCTTCCCCCTTCTGTGGGGAAGCAGAGACTTCTAGGCTTTTGCCTCAAACAGTCAACAGAAAAGTCACTGGGAAGGGCTCTGAGCAGCTGCAGATGCTTGAATGCACATGGTATCAATGCTGTGACAAGCTGCATGTCTTCAGCTCCTCTGCAGCAGCAGAGGTGCAAATAAGCCCTGGAGGTGTTGTGGGGGCACAGGTGCTGCTAGCAAAATGTTCTGTGTGCAGGAGGTCAGTAGGCTTTGGCAGCCTCTCAGCTTGCCTTGCTGGTGTACACAAACCCTTTGCAAGGCAACTGAGCTGATTTTGCCTTATCCATCCCTCTGTCAGACAGCATTAATTCCCAGGCTGATTTCTGAGGCTGGTGCACTCCCCTACAGCAGTGCTCTCTAGGCTCTGGCTCCTCTGAGGATGGGGATGAGCTGTGGGTTCTGCCTGTCTTATCTCTCCCACCCAGCCCTCACGCTCTGCCTGGCATGGTCCATGCCCAGCATGGGTCTGGGTGGTGTATCAGCCCCTGCTTGCCCCATGTGTGAGCATGACAGGGCCACATCTAGCAGGCCAAAGTGCACAGGGGAGCCTGTGGAGAAGAAAAAAGGGGGACGAATGACCACCCCCAGAGCTCAGAGGACCCAGAAAGGGAAGGATGAGTTGCAGAGGACAGGCATCCCACCGGTGCTTGCAAAGAACCCTGCGGGCACTGCCAGGTACAAGGAGGCAGCAAGAAGGTTTGCCTGTGGGACTGCTAGCTGGTGTAGTCCTTGTGCCTGAAAAGGCACATGTGGCCGTTGACACACCGCTGGCACACAGGCAGTCTCTGCAGAAGCACATTTCAGCCATCTGCCCTTGCCTGATGCCACACTGGAAACCACACTGGATCAGAGCAGACACAGACAGGACTGAGGAAGCCTGGGAGAAAAACTGCACCTCTGCCAGGCCCTTTTCTCCTGAAGAAAAGAAAAGGGAAAAGGTGCTGATGTCTCTGGAAAAGGTTTAGGGCTGATAAATGCCCAGGTTTAAGAGAATCGATTCACTGGAACTCTGACAAAGCAGGCCAGCCTAGTCAGAAATGTGTGGCTGTTGTTCCAGCTGAGTCCAGGGGATCTTTTCACACCTGCTTACAGCATAGGACTCTTACACAGCACCTGTTTACTTGTACTTCAGTGAACCAACCATAACTAAGGGAAAGGCTGAATCAATCCGAAGTGCCTGTCAGCAGTAATCAATATAATGCTGAATTACACCTAATTTCAGCATGCAAAAGCTTCACCTTTTAGTAAAAAAAAATCATTAACTTTAAACATTAAGGACGAATTCTCCTTTGTACTACAGTAAGTCTGCACTCTATTACACCTCTAAATCAGCAACCGTGAGATGTAGCATTACTCCCGGACTTGGTAAGGAAGCACCATACAAGGCCTCTTGAACCTTTAGAGAGATTTGTTCATGGTTTTATCAGGAGCAAATGCTTTGCTACATGAAGGGCACTAACAGTTTTGGTGTGAAGCTTAGGGAGGGCTGGGACCAAGGCAGAGCTCTGGCATACAGCTACAACCACCCCTGCCAGCAGAGCATCAGTGTTTGTAGATCACTGCCCCAGATATCTCTGGAAATCTGCACCCGTGTCACCAGGTTGCACACAAAGGAGAACTTCTGTTTTCCTCCTGGCTTCCTGCTCAGCACGTTGCCAAGCCCTGTGCTGCCAGTGGGGTTTGTGCCACTGCGGCGACTGTAACAGCTACCAGGTTGCATGGAAGCACATGGAAAAGGAGCAACAAGCCCCCTTTGCACTGAAGGTCAAGACTGGGGCAGTCTGGGAGGGCCAGCTGCTCATGAGCACTCACAGCCCCCTCAGCTCCTAGGGCTGTCTCCACTGGAGGGGTTTCATTCACCCAAACTGCTTCTTGCTCGGTCAGGCCCCACAAACCTGTTTTCAAGCAATGATTGTTCACGTTTCTGCTGTGACTGAAGCTGGAAGGATCCCCATCAACAAATAAACTTTGTACAGGCACGATTTTAAAGCCCTGAAATGCAAAACAAAGCACTAAAAATGCCTTCACAAGTAGCTCTCACTTGCCTGAAATAATTGCTTCTCCATTTGCCAATCTGGTGGTATTTTATTCCATTTATTTGGCAGGGACTTTATTGTGGCTGGGGTGATGCAGCTGTTGTGGTCTGTTGGCCTGCTGCATGAGGAGCGCAGGGCAGTCAGGGTTTCATGGTGAGTCCTAATGTCATTTGGGCGTGCTGGGAAGCAGAGCAAATTCACTGTGCCTGGCCTGGCTGCACCCCAGAAACTCGGGAGAAAATTTGGGTACTTACAGCAGAATTTGTTGGTTGAAAAGGGCTCGCAGAGAGGTACATTCCTTGTTACATGAAAACTGGTATCTGGTCAGAAGGTAGAGACCAGGTTAGTGCCATGCAGAGAGAAAGCAGCACTCCTGTCTAGCAGCTAACGGAAAGTGAAAATTTACTTCCATCAGCTGCCCAATCTACGTGGTGAAAAATGCAACTAAACATACAGCTGGTTAAATATGTACCTGCAGTTCCTGTCAAGTCTTTTCTGCCTACCCAGATGTGGGGGTGTTGCCCCTCCTGAGTGAGAATGGAAGAATATGAGACAGGAGGTACCCAGCCCTTGGAGCGAGGGGCTATTTTGGGCAAGAGATAGAGAGGAAAAAAGAAGTGTAACTGACAGAGCTAAAGCAAATTGGCAACTTGAGCAGGCTTTTCGCTGCAAATAAGCACGAACGTGGGTGTGAGCAGGTAGTGCCCAGCAGGATGGCAGGAATGCAGGTGAGCAATAAGATAAGGGGAGTGTGGTGATGCTGGTGTTCTAGTGTAAGGGATTGCAGCCTCATGAGTGCTGCCTGCCAGCAAGCAGACAGTTGTAGAGAGATGTGCAGCTGAAGAGGGCTGTGTCATCCTATTTTAGGGGAGGCCACCTGCTACCCTGATACCTTCTCATGCACCTGGTTTGTGCTGGGTGAGCAAATCTAGGGGACATGCCTACCAAGGCACAACAAAGCAGTCCCGTGTTGGGTGAAGTGCAGAGAAAAGGCTGGGTGCATGGGGTGGGGTGTGAGCTTTGTGGCCAGTGCTGTGAATTTACATGTGGAGGTCTGAGGACAGGCTGCTGGCAGCTGCCTCGAGGGCCAGAGGTGGGAGGGTGAGCAATGCCAGCATAGACCCTCTGGCTCTGGCTCTCCCCCAGCTCCTGTCTCTGGGGGACAGAGCGAGGGGAGAGCAGCAGCCGCCGCGCTGCTGGATCCCTCTGGCCGGGACCCCTCCACAGCACCTGTGTGGGCAGGAGGGCCACCGGGTAACCCGCCCGCTCCGCACCTGAGGGTGCAAGGAGTATTAATGTCCCTGGGGTCCAGGGCCGCATCCTGGGAGGTGCCCATCTCTGCCGCCCCTCTGAAGGGAGGGGGACCAGCAGCCCTCTGTATGGGGCCTCCTCCCCCCCGAGGACACTGCTGAGCCCAGCGGTGCTCGGGGCTCTCCCTCACAGCCTTTGCACACAGGAAGGTGTGAAGTTCCCTCCGACTGGGACCCCAGGCTGCAGTTCACCCCGGAGCAGAGCAGCTACGCCTTGAACGATTCGGTGCAGCTGAGCTGTGCTGGGGAGTATGTGCCATCGGTCCCCCACATCAGATGCGTTTCCAGAGGGATGCAGGCCTTGTGGAACGGGACTGCTACCTGCAAGGGTAAGCATAGCCCCCATCACCCTGACCCGGGGTCCTGCCCTGGGGGCAGACCCCCCGTGACATGGTCGTGCTCCAGCCTCACCTGGTGACAGGCCAGCAGCGGGAGATGCAGACGCTTTGGCTTTCTCCACTGTCCTGGCAGTGTCCGGGCATCTTCTATCTCAGTCCCTTGCTGCGGGCAGCTGCCGGGTCTGTGCTCCTGGGGAGGGGTTCCAAGGGGGAAGCCTTGCTGGCCAGCGTCTTCTGGCTCCAGATGGAGAGCTGCAGCTGCGAGGCTGGGAGGAGGAGGAGGAGCAGTTAGAGGGCTGCAGCTTGAGGCTTCGGCTCTTTGAGCTGCGCGAGAGTCCCGTGTTCCCCTGGGAAGCCTCTCTGAGGGTTGGGTGAGCTCTGGTGGGGGAGGCTGTCAGTGCTGCACTGTTCAGCTGGACACGAGGGGGGCCAAGAGAACAGGGTGTCAAGCACCCCATGCGTAGCTGGAACCCAGGGAAGGCTTGGGAGTCCTGGAGATAGGGGTGATGACAAGCCCTGTGCCCCTGGACAGTGCCTGCACACGCGGTGCTCCCAGAGGCGCTCCCTCGGCTCTGTGTCAGGGTGAGTGGTCAGAGTCATGGGGAGGAGAGAGCTGTCCCAAGCCTCCTCTTGTCACCTCCCCAAAATACCCCTCACCCAATCTTACCTCTGATGGACACATGCCAACGGCCTGTTTGGTGGGACCCAAGACCCCAGAGGGCACCAGTGCTTGGGCATGACAAACAGAATGAGGAAGTGACTCTGAGCTGCAGCGGTGGTTTCCAGCCACCCTTCACCCACGTCCAACGTGCAGGGGAGCTCAGCCACTGAACTACTCTGCATCTGTAAATGGAGATGCGTGGCTCAGGAGGAAAAGCAGTGATGCCGGGGTCCCCATTCGGGGAAACATAGTGTACATGGGTAAGCAGGGTGTCAGGAGGTGCCTCCTAAGGAGCTTCTGTGGTCAAATCCCACCCCATTCATCCATCTCTGAGCACTGACCATCACCACTGTGGACAGGGATGCGCTTCTGATGCCTGATCAGGGCCACTCAGATCTCCCTGTTTCTGATACCTGGGACCTTTCCTCAACTGAATTCTGGCACATCCTCATCCACCACCTTCCTGGTCAGGCCCCAGCCCTGGCTGACCCTCACCCACAAGGAGAGCTCCATCCTAACAAGCCCCACTGAGGGGTCACATCCTGTCAGATGGGTGCGTCACCTTCCCTCTCCCTTCAGGGACCAGAGGAATTGCTGGGGATTGCTGATACCCCACCACCTACCCCTGACCCTCCTCAAAACATCCTGACCCAACTAACACCCACCTTCACCTCTACCAGAAATGTGCCAAAGGCCCCGCTGGGACTCAAGACTCCGACTGGTACCAGACCAAGAGAATTACAGGAAGAACGAAGAAGTGATGCTGAGTTGCACTGATGGTTTCCAGCCAACCTTCACCCATGTCAAATGTGCGAGGGAAGTGCAGTCCATCAGTCACGGGAAACCTGTATACAGAGAGGTTTGGAATGGAAGGGACAGCAGAGGCAGATGGATCCGCATTCGATCCAGCGTGGAGTGCATTGGTAAGGGAGGCATCAGGAGCTCTCCTGACTGCCCCACTTTAACATAGTCTGAATGACTTTTGATACCTCACCACCTACCCCTGACTCTCCTCAAAACATCCCACTCCAACTAACACCCACTTGCATCTCTTCCAGAAATGTGCCAAAGGCCCCGGTTTGACCAAAGACTCCAACTGGCACCAGACCAGGAGAATTACCAAAAGGAGGAAGAAGTGATGCTGAGCTGTCCTGAGGGTTTCCAGCCGTCCTTCACCAAAATCAAATGTTTGAGCAAAGTCCAGGTCACGAGTTATAGGAGACCTGTATACAGACACCCATGGTTTGGAAGGGACGTCAGAGGTGACTGGATCCCCATTCAGTCCGGTGTGGAGTGCATCGGTAAGGGTGGCATCAGGAGCAGATTGGTCATCTACTAGGGCAGGATACTGCGAATGTGTCTGGGTGAGAGTCAGCATGGGAATGTCATGATTTTCCCTTGAGGCCAGTGCTGTTTGGTTTGATGACTGTGAAAGCAGGTCCTGCAAGGGCAGGATGAAATGTGTCCCATTGTGCTCTCCCATGGCACCAAACGATGACCACAGTCACACACCTCAAAGGGTGCAATGAGAGTGGTGATGCAGCCCAGCTGGGGACACACTGTCCTCCGCTTCTGTTACCCCCACCATGTCCTGATGATTGAATGAATGGAGGCAAGTTGTCTTACTGGGAGAATTGTCCCAAAAGATCACATCCAGCTTCTGGGAGCACCATGACCCCAGACTCCTCCTGCTCCCCTTCCAGAGAGCTGGAGTGACCAGTTTAACTCTCTCTTTCTCTCCCACCCCACTGGTGAGGAGCAGGGCTGTCTGACCGCAGCACCCTTGCAAGGCTGGGGGGGGAAGGGAAGGGAGTGACCCTCTCACAATGTTTCCTTCACAGAGGTCTTCCAGGTTGTCCCTGGGACCTTGGAGATTTCAAGCACCAGCATCAAACTGAACTGGACCTGCCGGCTCCCTGACACCTGCCAGCACATGCGGGTGTGGGTGCACTGGGGGTGCTGTGGGAAAGACAGGATTGGGCTGGATGGTTGGGGGTGGCTCATGCCCTGCACCAAGCCAGTTTGCCAGTCATTCCCTGGAGGTTGCAGGCATGAATCAGGTATGAATTCATGCATTGTGAATCAGGGGAATGGTCTTCAGGGAGCAGGATGACAGCTGTCTGTGCACGTCCTGTCCCCAGGTGTGCCCAAGGAACACTGTGCCTGCTGAGAGCAGAGCAAAAGGGAAATTGCTGGCTGGCTGGGCCTGGGCGTGGGCAGCAGCTGGGTGCCTGTGCGTGGGGTAGGTCGCAGCTGTGTGACAGTGAGACACAGCTTCTGGGTACTCAGCTGGACATCTCTTGCCTTCTGCAGTCCGGGTTTTTTGAGAGCAAAGCCTGATGCTAAGTGGCTTGTTCACCAGCATGTCTGTACTTCTTCATGGCTGTTCAGAAGATGGTCTGAATCTTGTGAGATCCTTTCTCTGCCCCTTTGGGAGAAATGAGATTGTGTTTTAAGCACTTTGATGCCTCTCAGAGTACCTTGTAGAGGCTGGAATTGGGAAGTGCTCCTTCCCAGGTACCAGCATCCTTGCCTGTAGGAACCACTGCCATAAAGCCTCCCCCCAGATCACTCAGCAAACTCCTGGGACAGGCTGTGGCTGCTCAGCCCAGAGGATGGTGAATGTGGTGAGGAAGGGGTGTGGAGGAGGAGCAGGGCTTGTGCCAGGGAAAAAGGGCCGGAGCTGTGGTAAAGCAGAGGGTGTGAATGGAGAAGGCATTGCTCATCTGCATGTCCCACTGCATGGTGGCGTGGGGCAGGAGGACAGTAGCTGAGGGACTGACTGAGCCAGCACAGGGACCCCAGAAGTGTAACAGGGACATCTCTGAACCCTGTGGTAGTGATGAACCATGGCTGGAGAGACATCCGCCCCAGCAGGACTGATGGTGCCATGGCCCATCAAGGGCAACCTGAGCTGGGGTGGGTGACATGTCTGAATGAGTGGTCAGAGGGTGTCTTCTAGTGCAGGGGTGATTTTCCTGGGAAGCTCCCTCGTGTGGGCTATGGAGGAGGTAATATAGTGTCACTGGACACAAGGATGGATGGGGCAGATTCATGGATGAGTGATCATTGACGCTTCAGGTATACAATGAGAGCCCCATTACAGCAAGCCTTGCCTGTGGGTCGCATCCTGGCAGATGGATGGCATCTTCCCTCTCCCTTCAGGGGCTGGAGGGATTGCTGGGGAATTCTCTTCCACCAGTCACCCATGCATCACCTCATCATCTCCCAGCCCAGCTAACACCCACTTTCACCTCTACCAGAAATGTGCCAAAGGCCCCGCTGGGACTCAAGACTCCGACTGATACCAGACCAAGAGAATTACAGGAAGAACGAAGAAGTGATGCTGAGTTGCACTGATGGTTTCCAGTCAACCTTCACCCATGTCAAATGTGCGAGGGAAGTGCAGTCCATCAGTCACAGGAAACCTGTATACAGAGAGGTTTGGAATGGAAGGGACAGCAGAGGCAGGTGGATCCGCATTCGATCCAGCGTGGAGTGCATTGGTAAGGGAGGCATCAGGAGCTCTCCTGACTGCCCCACTCTGCCCTTCTTGAGCTGTCCTCCAGCTGTACCTGCACGGGAGGTTCCAGGCTGTCTGCCTGCCTGGGGAAATGGTATATGCTGCTCAAAGCGGTGTTGAGGCAGCCCCTGAGCCCACCCTGAGTCCAGCCTGTGGTTCACCAGTGGGTGGGATGTTCTTGCTGCAGGTGTGAGAGATAAGGGTTTTCTTGAGGGCTTCTGGCAAGATGGTACGCACAAGGGAGAGAGGCATGAGAGGGCTTTGTGTGGTCTGTGTGGTATCACAGTTGGGTGAGGGGGATCAGAGGGCTCTGCTGCCTGTTTCCTCTCAGACTGCGCAGCTGTGAGTACCACAGCTTGCTCCCTGTGGGTTGGTACCCTTCAGGCTCTGAGTCGTGGTGGCTACAGGCTTGGCACCATCTTCTCACAGCGTGGGGCACTGAGGTCCCCTCCAAGGGAGAACAGGACAACAATGGGCTGATTAGGAAAACAGCTGAGGGGTCCCATAATTTTTGAAAACAATAGCCTTCTGCTGCTCTCCAGCTCAGCAAGTGCCCTGAGACCTGGGCCACAGCAAGAGGGCTTGGAACTGGTTCACTGCAGGAGACTGTGAACGTGGATGGTGTGGAGAGGTCTGTGGGAGGGGGAGGGGATGCTTCTTCTGTGACTCCCCCTGGGGCCAGGTTCATGCCATAGCCCAAGATTTTAGGGTGTCCCATCTGGTTCCCATGGGTGTTTTGCTGACTTCATGTGGCAGGTTCATAGAATGACAGAATCATTTAGGTTGGAAATAACTTTTGAGATCATCAGGTCCAATCATTAACCCAGGACTGCCAGGTCCATCACTTAAACTATGTCCCTAAGCACTGCATCTGCATATTTTTTAAACATCTCCAGGGTTGGTGATTCCACCACCTCCCAGGCAGCCTGTCCCAGTGCTCCACCACCCTGTCAGTGACAACGTTTTTCCCGACACCCAACCTAAACCTCCCCGGCACAGACTGAGGCCGTCTCCTCTTGCCCTGTCACTTGTCACCTGGGAGAAGAGACCGACCCCCCTGCCTACACCCTCCTGTCAGGCAGCTGCAGGGAGCCACAAGGTGCCCCCGAGCCTCCTCCTCTCCAGGCTGACCCCCCCCAGTTCCCCCAGCCGCTCCCCACCAGCCCTGTGCCCCAGCCCCGGCACCAGCCCCCTGCCCGTCTCTGGACACGCTGCAGCCCCTCTGCGTCCCCCTGGCAGTGAGGGGCCCAACCTGAACACAGGAGTCGAGGGGCGGCCTCGCCAGTGCCCAGTGCAGGGGGACAGCACTGCCCTGGCCCTGCTGGCCACGCCGTTCCCGGCACCAGCCAGGATGCTGCTGGCCTCCTTGGCCACCTGGGCACACGGGGGGCTCATGCCCAGCCGGCTGCCGACCAGCCCCCCCCAGCCCTTTTCTGATGGGTACCTTTCCAGCGTTCCTAGGGCTTGAAATAGCCCTGCCTTCTTAGATGCCACAAGGCACCAGGGTCAAATGTTGCTCCATCAGTCACTGTGTGAGCTTTGTGCATAGTATGAGCCCCTCATGGGTGCTCCAGTCCCTTGAGCTCCTGTACTCCTGGCCTTTCATGGGGGAAGCAGCTTGGGGCCCTTTTTCCCCTCATGCTCTTCCTGGGTATGCGGTGCATGAGGGCTGTTCTGTACGGTGTCCTAGAGCACCATCTCTCACTACACTTGTCAGGGAAAATGAACCTTTCTCCTGGGGTCTATGCAGAGCAGGAAAGGGCTAGGTCTTTCTAAGAGCTGCATCTATTGGACTGTAGAGATGCTGGGACCCACAGACCCCTCCATTTTGATCCAGTGGGGAAAACTACCTTGAGCAATAGTAGTCCACACATTTACCCACATTCCTTTCTGTCCAGACTTCTGCTCCCCTTCCGGAGAGCTGGAGTGACCAGTTTAACTCTCTCTTTCTCTCCCACCCCACTGGTGAGGAGCAGGGCTGTCTGACCGCAGCACCCTTGCAAGGCTGGGAGGGGAAGGGAAGGGAGTGACCCTCTCACAATGTTTCCTTCACAGAGGTCTTCCAGGTTGTCCCTGGGACCTTGGAGATTTCAAGCACCAGCATCAAACTGAACTGGACCTGCAGGCTCCCTGACACCTGCCAGCACATGCGGGCGACCTGCCGTCTTGCAGGGCCTTCCCCCCGTCCCTGTGAAGCTGAGGAAGTGGAGGGAGAGGAGATGCTACATGGCCAGGAGGGAACATTCATCTGCCCCCCTCTGCAGCCCTTCACTGACTACACTGTCACCATCTCACTGCCGCCCAGCACAATTCTTTTCAAGTGGTTGGTCAGGACAGAGGAAACCGGTATGTGCACAAGGGTTAGAAGAGAAGGGATGATCATGGGCTGTGCCACACGATAACAGATAACAGAGGTAGATAATGTCCCCTTTGCCCAGCAGTTCAGCATGATCATCCACTCCCTGCAGCGATGGTCCTGGAATCAGGGCTGCTTGAATCCTGTGGACTGTAGGGGAGCCCCCCGAGCACAGCATACCCCCTCCTCACTCTCCCCCTCCTCACCACACTATTGCTTTTCTTGCTGTGGTGGCACATGCAGCCTTTGTGAGGGACAAACCCTGTGTGAGGTGTCCCTTTGCAGCCTGTCCCCTGAGCCAGGAGCTGCCTGCACCCTGCTCTGGGCTCAGCCCTTCCCCACCAGCCCCGTGTGTGACCCCATCCTCCTGTGCTTCCAGTGCCGGACAAACCAAAGAAGCTGAGGCTGAGTCCGAACACGGGGTCTCTCAGGTGGAAGGCGCTGCCCCCCTGCAAAGGGGAGATCATCGGATACCAGGTACCAGGTGTGGTCTCCTTCACCTTGCCAGGCACCTCCTTGCCTGGAGCTCCATGAAGGCAGCCTGAGGAGAGTAAAGAAGGGAAAGCCATAATGACCTGTGAGATGAAAGACAAGTTGAGGGCTCCTCTTGTGGGGGATATCACAACAGTGCCTGAGGTGTTGCAATACCATAGCTGGCCTTGGGCTCATGACACGTATACACACCTCTTCCAAAGAGCAGCCTCCCTCTTGCCCTCAGCTCTTCACAGAGGCTTGGTCCTTTGCTCACGGAGGCAGCCACTGTGACATCTTGAGTGTTGGCTCCAGGTTCCTCCTCTCCTCCTCCTTGTCTGCTTTGTGGAGCCTTCCACGGCTGGGGCAGGCGCAGGGAAGGGGAGGCTGGCGCAGGGCTTTGCTCCGTCTCGGTGCGCTGTGGGCAGGTTCCCAGCGGGCGGGTCGGGGCTGCTGCCCTCCAGCTCTGTCCCCTGTCCCCAGCTGAACATCACGGCCAGGAGCGCGCGGGACGGCGGCTTGCTGCAGATGGAGCGGCTGCGGCTGAGCCGCTCGGTCACCGAGCACCCGCTGCCTGGGCACGGCCTCGGCCACAGCTACACGGCGACGCTACAGGGAGTCACGGCCATCGGAGCCGGGGCTGCGTCGCTGTGGGAGTTTCAGCCCGACGGCTTGGGTAAGGCCCGCTGTGTTCCAGACCCTCGGGGTGGCCCTGGCGTGTGCCCCGGCTGAGGCGGCTCTCTGTCCCCAGCCCGGTGGGCTCCTGGCCGCTGCGGACGAGCGGGGGCACAGGGGAGCTGTGCTCCACGGCCAGCGCTGCCCGGGGCTGCCCTGCTCCTGGCACAGCCAGCCCCGCCGCGCTGTGCTGCCTGCTGCTGCTCATCCGCTGGGTCTTGCCTCCAGACACGCCGCACCCTGCCGGCATCAGCTGCCGCAGCGTCCGTGACGTCTCCCCATCGCAAGGGACGGCCGTGCTTCCCCTCCAGCCCATCGCCCGTCCCCCCGCGGAGGTGAGGTGAGTGCAGCCTCCGGCGGCTCTGCTCTCCGCGGCCCCCGCTTGGGCTTCCCCCCGCAGCCGCCTCTGCCCCGCTCTCCCCGTCAGACAGGGCATCTCCCCCGGCCCTCTCAGCGCGCTGCCTTGCAGGGAGCACCAGCTGATCGTGGCCGCCACGCACAATGGCACGGTGGTGGAAGGCGCCTGCTCGGGGGAGCCGCAGCCCCTCAACGCCAGCCGGCAGCCCGACACCTACGTGGCCGCCGTGCTCAACCTCACCGCCCCCACGGACTTCGTGCTGGGTGCCGGGACCCACGGGCAGGGTTACCGCAACGCTGCCCTCCGCCCGGGCTGGGACTACACGGCCCTTCTCCGCCTCATCCAGCGCTCACAGGAGGTACTCGTCACGGGGGGAGGGGGGCTGCCGCTCTCCAGGGATGCTGCCAGCCGGGGACGGGACCCTCGGCGCGGTCTGGGCTGGGTGCCGATGGCAAGCAGCGGTGCTGCCCAGGCTCCGGTCCCGGCCCCTGTGCTGAGAGCCCAGGCACCTTGACAGGACAGTGTCCCCGGGGTCCTCGGCCACTGCTGGGGCATTTGGTGGTCATGCGTGGGAGGCCTTTGTCCCCAGGGAGGGTGGTGGGGAAGCGGTGGCCTGAGCTCTCCCTTCCGTCTCCTCCCACAGGCAGAGAAGTTCACCTGCATCTGCTACAGCTTCTCTCTCGGTAAGTAAGTGGGCTCCTCGCTCCCTGTGCCCGAGAGTCTCTCCTGCACGTCCCCTTTTCCCAGCCTGGCCGCTTCCCACGGAGTGGTGCTGGCCGAGCCCAGGAGCAGTAGGGTCTTGTGGTCTTACTAGCATCTTCCTGGAAGTTCTCTGGGTCTTGAGGATATCTATGATAGATGGGCTTTGGGCAACATCAGGCCTCTTGCACAGGTGTGGCACCAGTGGCAGCTGGACACTGTGTATCATCCCTGCCATTGTCATATATTGTGTCTTAATCCCAGTACTCCCCTGTTACAAGTACAATCCCAGAAATGCAAACACCTCACCAGGCTCTGGCTGTGCCTAGGGCAGTTAGGAAGACAGGGCCCACACTGGAGGGTATCACACCCAGGCAAGCACGCAGTCTTTCTCCACCAGCTTAGCTATTCTCCAGTATAGAGCCTGTGGTGGGAGATGAGGTAAGCTGCTTTTCATCCCATGCCCCTGTGGGATCTCCTGGTGCCTGATTCAGGCTGTGTGGGAGCCTGAGTCTGGGCTGCACTGGTTGCAGGACAGGAGCCGACACCGCTGCTAGAGAGGATGCCTGTGGTGCTGGCAGTAGTGCTGGTCATTGTACTCCTGGCACTGGGGATTTTGCTGCTCTTCGTGCTCTTCAGGTCAGTATGTGCCTCACCTCTCCTGCCTTCTGTGAGCCATCCAGTGCCTTGCACTTCCAGAGAGTGTCCAAGTGAACCCTGAGATAAAGCAAGGTGGGAAGCAGGGTTGTTACATGGGCAACAGCCTCTCCTCTGTCACTATCTTCTTATGGTCTATGGGCCTGACTCACTGTTTTGCAGGCAAAAGTACAACGGTTCAAAAACCTCGGAGAGCAACAGCACTATCCCCCTGCGAAGATGTCAAGGAGGTGCAGTATAAGCAGAGGCCCTGATGCCTTGTCTGGACAGGCTGCCTGTTCAAAGCCCAGGCAGGGTGCTTGCAGGCTCTGTAAGGTACTTACAAGAGCAAGGGGATCAGAGCTAGCTGGCGTGGGGAAAGGGACACTCCCAGAAGAAACAGACCTGCATGGGGAGGGACAGTCTCGGGTTCGGTGGGGTCCTGATCACCACAATGTGAGCTCAGTCCCAGCTGCGGTTCTCCAGGCCCAGCCATCAGGTGCATGCTAAACTCCTGTTCTCTTTCATGTTCTCTGTAGGTGTGTGCAAGCTGAACACACAGATCCCAGTGGAGGAACTGCTGGAGACTCTGAAGAGGTTTAAGAGGGCAGAAATAGAGGCAGAGCTGACAGAGGATGAATCACTCGACAGGCACGGTGCTGGGCGTCTGAGAGAGTATCAGGTCTGGTTTAGCTTTTCTTTCCCACCTAGCCACACTGTCCACCCAGCCCTCACTCCTTCCTTGGGTGTGTGATGGAGCTGGCCTTAGCTGGCCCCAGAGCATGTGCCAATGCAAAGCGGGCTTGCCTTCTTCCTCTGCAGCAACTGTCCTCCACTTTGTTGCACCCCTGTGATGCTGGGAAGGAGCTGTGTAACCAGAGCAAGAACCGCTACAAGAGCATCATCCCTTGTAAGAGAGCTCTCCTGGGGTTGGCACAGGCATTTGGAGGTGGTTGGGCAGTACAAGGTGCTGGGCTGTCACAGGTGCACCTCCTCATTTCCTCATCTCATCCTCTGTGGCCACTGAAACCCAAAGGCATTTTCCAAAATCATCATGTTGCCCCCCTGTTTTATATCCAATTGGAGAATACTTGTTCTGCTCTTCAAGTCTCCCTGCAAACTTAATCATTCATCATTGTATTCCTGTTCCTGCTGTTAGTCACTGCTGAGCACTGCTGTGTCCCTTCCAGAGGCAGATATTTGTGGGAAAGCAGAAGGAGTGACCCAATTGCTTTCAACACTTAAAGCTTCTCTGGGCCCCACATGGTGAATATCTGGCCATTGGCAAACTGCATGTGTGCTGACAGCCCAGAAAGCCAGCTGTATCCTGGGCTGCAGCAAAAGTAGTGTGGCCAGAAGGTCCAGGGAGGTGATATTCCCCCTCTACTCTGCTCTTGTGAGACCCCACCTGGAGTGCTGCGTTCAGCTCTGGGGCACCCAGTGTTAAAAGGACATGGACCTGTTGGAGCGAGTCCAGAAAAGGGCCACAAAGATGATCAGAGGGATGGAACACCCCTCCTATGAAGACAGGCTGACAGAGTTGGAGTTGTTCAGCCTGGAGAAGAGAAAGCTCTGGGGAGACCCTATAGTGGCTTTCCAGTACCTGGGAAGGGGCCTGCAAGAAAGCTGGAGAGGGACTTTTTACAGGGGTGTGTAGTGATAAGACAAGGGGGAATGATTTTAAACTGAAAGAGGGTGGATTTAAATTAGATTTTAGGAAGAAATCCTTTACTGTGAGGGTGGTGAGACGGTGGAACAGGCTGCCCAGAGCAGCTGTGGATGCCCCATCCCTGGCAGTGTTCAAGGCCAGGCTGGATGGGGCTTTGAGCAGCCTGGTCTGGTGGAAGGTGTCCCTGCCCATGGCAGGGGGGGTGGGACCTAGATAATCTTTAAGGTCCCTTCCAACCCAAACCGTTCAATGTTTCTATGACTGTGATTAACAGTCTTCCCCAAAATCACGTTGCATTTCCTGCTGTGCCATGTCATCTTTCATCTCGTAAGATGTTCTTTACCTCTGAACATGTCCTGGGTCCTGGAGTGCTGCTGAGGAGGGAGTGGACTGTGCTGGACTTTCTTAAATTACATTCCTATCCTCAAACAGTCACTTCATTGCTGCCTCAAAGAGACAGTTGACTGATTCCTGCCTTCCTTCTCTTTCAGATGATCACTGCCGTGTGGTGCTGCAGCCCTCTGACACAGGGAATGGCTACATCAATGCCAGCTATGTTGATGTAGGTAGCAAGGAATCGCTGTCCCCGAGCAGGGTAGGGGTGCCTGGGCAGGGTAGGAGAGGTGTCTGGCTATGCTGGGTGAGGACAGTCCTGCTCACATGGCTGGCCCAATGGTCTGGCACTTTCTGCCCTCAAGTGTGCGCAGATCTTGGGATGTCACTTTCTTTTCATCCTCTCTGAGCTGCCCTGGGTTTGTGTGCAGTTCTCATCTCTAACAAAAAGGGACCTGTGTGAGGGGACAGGAGACAAGATGCAGCCCCTGGGTACCCTCTCTCCATGCTGGCCAGGAGTAATTGTGGGACATACTGTGTTGAGGGCTCTGGGCTCTGATGCCTGTGGGGATGGGGTCCTTTATTTCACTCCTCGTTAAATATTTCACCTGTTCGATCAGAGCTGTTTGAACCTCTCCCCCACAGAGCTACCGGAGTCCACGCTTCTTCATTGCAGCTCAAGGTGGGTGCTCCCAGCCCTCATACTCAGGAGATGCCAGTCGCTTCCCTGAGTACTTTGGGGAGTGGGGAAGTGGGACAGCAGCCTAGGAGCTGTTAATGGCTCGGTCCAAGGCCCTGTATCCCCTGGGCCTGTCTTGGATGGTGGCTACAGCTACTGCAGGGCATGGAAGGCCTAAGTGGCAATTTGGCAGTGGCCAGTTGGAGCTGATCCCTGCACTGCCCAGGCTGAGTACGTGGACCTTTCATGCACAAGCCTGATTTGTTCCCCTTGGTGGCTGGCGCAATGGGAACAAACCTGCAAATTCCTGACGTGTCTGCATTCAGTAAACTCAGAGACAGGCTTGTTCCAATGGTGCAAAGCTGGGATGGGTTAGTCTGCTCTGCACAGCATGCAGTAAGGAGGTCTCAGAGTCTTTGCAGACCTGCAGAAATGCTCTTCAGGAAATAGGACACTAAGTGTGGGAGCAGCTCATGGGTCCTCTTGAGGATGTGGATGGGGGAGCCCCTGAAGCAGCAGTGAGTCCTTGACGTATCCTCGGCTCACCTGCCCTCCCTCTTCCTTGTCCTAATTTCTAACATGGGTGATGAAGCCAAAGTGCACAGCAGTCCCTGCCAGGTTCTGCTGTGCCCAGGCTGTGTGGTGTCCCAGTTAGAGGGAAGCCCAGGGCTGCTCATAGCCTGGGAACACCCAGTTTGTGCCCGGAGGCCACCACACACCCACAGCCCAGGCACTGGCACAGGGCTCTCTTCTTCCTCCTCCAGGCCCCTTACCTGGGACAGTGGTGGATTTCTGGCAGATGGTCTGGCAGGAGAAGATCTCAGTCATTGTGATGTTGACAGGCTTAGTGGAGCAGAACAAGGTAGAGAAACCATCTCAGCCTGTGCTCAGCTTGGGTCTCTGCGGAGCCCAGGCTTCCTTGCCTGCTTTGCTTTGCTCGAGTGCAGCTGTCAGTGAAGGCAAAGAGCAGCTCCACACCACTGCTGGCTTGCAATGCTACCCTCATGAGCTGGCTAATGCTTAGTGGTCTCACTGCTGTTGACAGACTAAGTGTGAGCAGTATTGGCCAGAGCAGGAGCAGGTCTATGGGGACTTCACTGTGACACTCAGCAACACCAGGACCACCACAGGCCTCATCACGCGCGTCTTCTGCCTGCAGAAGGTAAGGCTGGTGTATAGCTGAGATGGGGATGCAGGATGCTTTTGAGTTTCAGCAACCGGTGGGAGCTGCTGGCCAAGAGAGGCTGGTGTCCAGCACTAGCAGGTCAGCATTGCTACCACTGGGTGCCACGCCAAGGCATTGGCCCCAGATTTCTGTGCCAGGCAAAGGCAATGCATCAGCTCCACCGGTCCAGCTGAGTCTGGACCGATGATGCACATGGGCAGATCATGCATCCTTGAGGGCTTGTATGAGGTGATCACAAAGGGTATAAAAGCAGTTAAAGAGTATAAAACAGCATCTCTGTACATCCACGATGATGGGAAAGGTGCCTGCCTGCCACCTGGGCCAATCTGCAGAGGGTACACATTGAAGCTCCGTGGTCATTTACAAGCTCCTAAACCTGAGCAGATAGTTTATGGTTTAAGAAAACTTACATAATGACATTTCTCAAGATGGGTACTTCTGAAGTGATGACTCAGAAAAAAAGCAGAAACTGAAGGAGCTGGAAGGAGGGGAAAACAGGTACAATACAGAGAAATTCCAGTTACACATATTCCTGTCTTTTCTTGTCTTGCCCAGAGCAAAGTGTAGCTGAAAGGTAAAGCTCCAAGAACACTTGATGGTGGGACATACCAGTTCGTTAGTTCAGGCCAAGTGAATGTGATATTTAGGGAAAAATACAAATGGGCTGGTAACAAAAGTGACTACATTCACTTCAGTGCAGCACCAGCCTTAGGAAGTACCTTATTTGGGAAAGCCAGGGCATTTCAATGACTATGGAAACACTCTGAACTGTGATTTTTTTGGTCTTTTCCTCTGGGGCACAAGCTACATTTACTGCTCTGAGTTCACTCTTCACAGCACGGGGAAGCAGAGGACAAAGTGAATTGTGTAGCTGCGTGCTCAGTGAATCTGCCCTTCACTGTCTGATGAGCTGTAGCAGAGCAGTGATTGTAGTGGGAGTGCCAGAGGGGAACACTCTGTGCTGGTGTCCCTCCATGCACGCTTCTGAGCTGGTTCCTGCTCCCTGCTGCCAGCCATGTCTCCTTTTCTGCAGGCAGGCTGTGCTCCCCTAAGAGTGGTGGAGCAGTTTCACTACCTGCTGTGGCCAGACCATGGGGTCCCAAGAAATTCTGCCCAACTCCTGTGCTTAGTGGAGATGGTGAACAAGACGGGGTTGGAAAAACCTGCTGGACCCGTGCTGGTGCACTGCAGGTAATGGGCTGGCAGCACTTGGGTGCTGGGACAGAGGTGGCTGGGGCAGCACTGACCCCCAATTTTCTGTGTCCTCAGTGCAGGGATTGGGCGCACAGGTACCTTCATAGCCCTGGACTTCCTCCTGAAGATGGGGAAGGCTGAGAGGAAGGTAGATGTGTTTCACTGTGTGCAGAGGCTGCGAGAGCAGCGGGTCAGCATGGTGCAGACCAAGGTGAGGAGAGTTACCTGCTTCCTGCACACTCTCAGGCTGCAGATCTGCTTTCCACCCTTCTCAGTGATGTGGCATGCAAAGCCACACTGTCCATGCCATTCATGGTCTAGCCACAGGGACTGGAGCTGCCAGGTGATGAGGACTACAGTATCTTGTTTTCAATGCTGTGTCTAAACTTAGTGATGTTCCATGTTCCCCTAAGACACCTTGAGGTGCCAGCAGCATTAATATGTACCACTCATCCTAGTATAGAAGGGCTGCCTCGTAGGCAAGGAGTGTGAACAAGAGTCCACATGTCCTTCAGGCTTTCAGGATGTCTGCCCTTGTGGTATCTTCTGGGCCGCTGTGTCCTGGACTAGGGACTACACCCTCACGGTCTGCTCAGTGCTGGCACCCTTTGGAGGAAATTAGGCTGGACAGTACCGTCTGGCTGTTTGTAGAACTAGTTCACTGGTTTTCTGGGTTCCCTTCCCCAGAGCAGGGGTCTGGTCTGAGAGGGAACATTAAACCACAGGAAGATGGTCTTGTCTGCGTTGTTGCATTTGCTGGCTGTTTCTCAGGGCAGGGCTGCTTGCACTGAGAGGTGTCTAGCTGCAGGGCCCCACAGCAAGAAGGTGAAGGATGGACCTGACTCACACCTGGCACGGGTCAATGCCAGTAAGCTGGTGATCTGGAGTTCCAGGGCTCCTCATGGAGCTGCTCGTGACTGTACAACTGACCCGTATCCTGATGCAGGAGCAGTACGCGTTCCTGTACGAGGTGCTGCTCGAAGGCTTGCTCTGCGGCAGCACCGGGGTGCCAGTGGAGAGCATCACCAGCCATGTCCGCTGCCTGCGAGAAGCTGAGACCTCAAAGCACAACAATGTTCTTGAGAAGGAGTTCAAGGTACCACCAATATATGGTACACTGGGTCTGGTGCTGCGGGGGCTGGTCTGTGGTGCCTCCCCCCCTAATGCTTCCCTCCAGCTGTGGGATGGAGATGGGGAAGCATTTGCCTGAGGTGACTGAAGAAGGGGAGGAGCTGACAGGCAAGACTTGCTTGACTGAATCATCCCTACAGGCCTTGCAGAAATTTTCCGAGTTGTTCCAGCTCCTGCCATGCAGAGAAGCAGAGAAACCCACCAACCAGCCCAAGAACCGCAAGCCAGGGATCCTGCCAGGTACTGCTGGCAGGGCTGGGCAGCCCCTTGCTCTGTGACCCAGCACCTGAGAGCAGCATGGGGGGATGATGCTGCCTGGCTGCTTCCCGCCCCAGCACCATGATACTGGCAAGTTCTGCCCAAGGTCCAGTCATCATAAATAGAGATTAGGGTGGTTTTTCCATGAGAGCAAGACCCCATCCCTGCTTCCTTCTGAGCTTGCTGGAGGCATGCATCCATGGGGTATGCCTGAGATAAACATGTTCTTGGGTTGAATCTTCCCCAATGGAAAAGCTCAGATGAGCCATCAGGGAGCAATGAGGTGGACGGACCTGCTGTGCCTCCACTCATGGTGTTCCAGACATGCTGTGTCAGGCAGCCCTGAGCTGTCATGGCCATGGGGCTGGTGGTGCCTGCTCATCCAAGCCCCTCCAGCCCATGCCACAGGGATCCACGCTGACCCCAACACATGCAGGGAAATCCCCAGCCCTCTGCAGGGGGAAAAGATGGCTCATCATTTCTCTCTCTGCCCGTTGCCTCCACAGCGGACTCCTGCCGACCTATCCTGATGTCCTTACTGAACGCAGATGGCTCACCAGGTTACATCAACGCTGTTTTTGCCAACGTAAGGCTCTGGCCCCAGCAGGGAATGGGAGCTGCTGAGAGCAGCAGAGACACACGCAAACGCACACACCCCATGACTGCTCAAGGCAGGGGTAGACCATGCCACCCTGGTTTGAGGGGTCCCAGCCCAGGGGCTTCTTCACAGCGACTAGTTCCCAGCAGCTGGGGCCATGCTGCCAGGAGATGCCAGGAGATGGCCCCCGTGATCAGCCCAAGCCCTGCCTGCACAGCCTCACAGCGGCTGGCTTCTGCCTGCTGAGAGCAGGGGGTGGATGTGATGACCTGAGGGGGCAGTGGGCTGCAAGGCTGCTCTGAGCAGGGCTGGTGTGGCCTGGGTCTCCTCTGGCTCTCCTCTGAGCCTGCAGAACCCTGGATGGATGGAGGCAGGGGGCCGTTCCCACTGTTGAAGGGGCTCTCAGGGGGGGTGGATTGTATGACCTTCTCCTCCCCCACGCCCTGGTGTGTTTTGCAGACATACATTGAGGAGGACAGACTCATCATCACCCAGCTGCCTTTTCCCACCACACTGGTGGACTTCTGGGCTCTGGTCTGGGATTACACCTGCACATCGGTGGTTGTGCTGAACCAGGTCCAGGAGCTGGACAAGGTCAGCAGCCCATGCTTGACCCTCCCATCTCCTGGCTCTGCGTGGGGCCAGGCAGCACGTTTTCAGCCTTTGCCCCTGCACAGCTCTTCTAATGAGAGCACTGCTTGCTGCAGGAGCCCATTGCAAGCTTGTGGGGTCCACCTGGGAGGACCCTGAGGACAGTTGTAGCACTGTGACGCTACAGCAGTGGGGTGTCCCCAGTGTCACAGCAAGGGAGCATCCCTCAGTTTTGCCTGCCCCTGCCCAGGAGACCTCTCTGAGGGAGTATTATGTTTCTGGCTGCAGCACCATGAGTTGGTCCCCAGCAAATGGCAGGCAGAGCATCCACGTACACACAGTGGCTCATGGGCGAGGGGCTGCTATCTGCACACCCTCATGAGGTGCTGAGCTCTGCCACGCATGTAGGCTGGGGCTGTGTGTGATCACATGTGTGTCTCTCCCTCAGACATACGTGGAGTTCTGGCCCACCCAGGGTCAAGCTGCCTACGGTCATTTCAATGTCCACCTGATCTCAGAGGAGCCTGAAGCTGGCTTCACAGCCTGGACACTTGCCCTCACCAACAGGCAGCAGGTGAGCTCTTTGCACAGAGATGGTGAAGTCCTTTGAGAACAGCCTTTGCAAGAGCTGGGATGACCAGCTGGGCTCCAGTGTCAGCAGGCTTTGGTTGAGGGTCAAAGTCACAGCTAGGGATGGCAGAGACTACAACAGTTAGAGGGATCTGATGGGATCCTGGAAGGGCACTAGCCAGAGCAAGGCCTTTTGCCTTGGGAGAGAGGTTAGTCCCAAGAGGATGAGGTTGTGGGCAGAGGTACAAGGCAGAGGTACATTTGTGTACTCTTCCAACTCAAAGGACAGCAGCCATAGATAATGGTTTTGTATCTCGCTGGTGGTTGGTGTATGGGGACAGCTATTATGGGTAGCCGGGTGCTGGACTGACATCCATCTGAGCTGCACTTGGTGCTCAGCTCTTACCTTGTGCTCTGTCCATCTGCGAGTCTCAGAGCACTCAATGGAGAAGGGCAAAGTCTGGGACCAGGCCACCCTATGTGGAGCTGCTCCCTTGATCCAGCGTGCATGGTTAACATGCACTGATCTTCCCTTACCTCCATGAAGCCAACGGGATTCTTCTCTGCCCAACCCAAGTGTCTTTTTTCCCACTAGCCCAAGAAGTCTGCACTGGAAGTCCGGTTCTGGCAACTGAAGGACTGGCCCATGCAGCATCGTCTTCCCCCACACCCTGCCACCATCATCAGTCTGCTAGGGAAGGTGGAGACACACCATCGGCAGAGCCAAGACGGTCATATCCTTGTCACCTGCTGGTGAGTGATATCTCTCGGTGGAGCCCTCATGGCATAGAGCTGGCTCAGCCCAGACTGTGTCAGTGAACTGGGTCACAGCTCCATCTTGGGTGGACATATGGACGTGAATTCAGCTGTGTTCAGGGAGGAAGTCTTCCCTGTACAGGCTAGCTGGGCACAGGATCTATGGACAAGATCATCCTCAGAGCCTGCAGGTCTGGTGGGACACCTCTGAGGCTCAGCTTTGACAGGTGACCTCAGAGTAAAAGTCTCCCTTTGCTGTCCTCCGCAGGGATGGTGCCAGCCGGAGCGGGATCTTCTGTGCTGCTAGTTTCCTGTGTGAGCAGATCCAAAGTGAGGGCCTGGTAGATGTATCCCAGGCTGTGAGGATGCTGAAGAAGCGGCGGAGACAGCTGATTAAAGATGTGGTAGGTTCTGACTTCAAACCCAGATGGGATGGCAACACCAGAGCAAGAGCCATAGCCTGGACTGTCCCAGAAGCTGCTGTAGCACCTCTCTGCTCAGATCATGCTGGGGCCAGCAGGGGCAGATGACACCTCTGAAAACACTGTTTGCTGCTGGGGCATACCCACTCACTCAGGGGCAGGTTCTGCAGAATCAAATGGGCACTGAAGCATCCTGTGGGCTGAATTGCCCCTTTCTGGTCCACCTGGCCCGCTCAACAGAGGGCTGCGCTGGTGGCTGCTCAGATGCCTGTCCTGCACCCACCTCACCACCTGGTCTGGGTGCTAGAGGCCATGATAAGATGAGCACCCTGGATGGGAGTGAGCAGCAGATGCTTCATGCCATGGAGACTAGCTCTTTCTGAGACCTGCTGGCTCAAGCAATGGGGTAGCCCAGCTGTCAGCTACTGGAGCACATGTCTGTGATTCCTCAGCCAGAGAAGGTGGGCTCCAACTGAGAGGAGGAGAGTGGGCTGTACCTGTGCCTGGCTTGCTCAGGGAGAGGTTGGTAACCAAGGCTGGCCTTCTGCGGTAGGTGTTGGTGTACCAGGTTCTCACATACATTTTTCTGTCCACAGGAGCAGTATGGACTCTGCTACGAACTAGCCCTCAGTTACTTGAATTCATTTGAAACCTATGGGAATTTCAAGTAGAGGCATGTCCACAGCCCATTTCTGGCCTGGCCTCTGACTCTATTGACAGCCCTCCATCAATAACAATAGAAACCAGAGGAGACAAGAGGGATGTGTACAGCCCTAGGATGCTTTACTCCTCTGAAAAGCCACCCCAAGGGTCTTCTGTGTCTGGAGGGCACAGGCTGGACTGTTTCCAAATTGTGGTCAGGCTTTGAAGTGGGAACCTGGCCCTTAGCCCAGAGTTTTCACAGGAATTTACCTGGAATCACAGCCTGAGTATGCAGACGAGAGCAGAGGCACCAGGACCTGACCTGTCTGTGCCAGGGATGAAAAGAACGAGCTGTCTCATCCACATGCCTTGTCCCTCCAGGCAGCCCCAGGGAAAATGGGGTGGCTCCCCCAGCACCCAAACTGTGTTTTGCCATCAAACAGCATCAAAGCCCTGTAAGATCCACAAGGCTCAGAAGTACAAGCTATCTGTCCTACTTTCGAAGAACCGTGAAGCCCAAAGCCAACAAAAGCCAAAGGAAGGACAATCCAGTCCTGTAAGGCTAGCCTGGTCCTTCCCGCCCCACACAATCCCTTCCTGGAGCTCCTTCTTCCTGATGCTGATCCAGGTGCCACAGCCCTGCCAGGTCCAGAGAGGCTCCCTCACCAGCCTGTCTGGGTTGACCATGGCAATCCCAGGTGGTAGGGGGTCAATTTAGATATCCTGGATGTGGTCCTGGCGGAGGCTGCTGCACCACAGAGACTGGTTCTGCCTTTGCTGCTCAAGGGCAAAGGGCCTCAGAGCCAGGACTGACTCCACGCCTTTGTGTTGTGTCTCACCAATAAAGACTCTGTGCTGGCCATGGTGGTAGTGACGTCTGATCTTCACTTTTCTTCCACATTTGACCTGGCACAGGGCCTGCAAAGCAGCTGAGAGCAACAGGTTCCTCAGCTCTGGTCACAGAGCTGGGCACAGAGCAAACTCCTGCCCAAGATGTGTGTTGAGGGACATCACCCTTCACTGACTCCCACTATGCACCCCATTCAAATTCATGTGAGAGCTCCCCAGCACAGCCCCAGGGGTCAGAAGGACTGTCAGGCACCATCTGGGGACACGAGGTCACAGCAGCCATGCTCATGGCCTCCCCTCAGCAAGGCGCAGTTAGCTCCCTGCAGAGAGATGTGACCCCACAAGGGCAATGGGGGGACCAGGCAGGAGCTGTAGTGGGCCAGCTAGCCCCCTTCAAACCACGAGCCTTTACTGGTTGTCCAGACAGAGCAGTCGGAGTCACAAAGGCAGTGTGGTCAGGCCAGCCTCCACCAGAGCCCTGGCCTTGGCTGAATGTCAGCAGAGATTGATGAGAGGGGCTGGGAACCTAGGACATCTCAGGAGCATGGAGCATCACTGAGCCTGAGCCTCTGTGAGTCAGGGACTGGGAAATCTGGCATACTGCTCCTGCTTCCAGGAAAGCAAAAATGAAAGCAACACCCAAAAAAGAGGAACTACAGAAAGTAACATTCAAAGGCCTTAGAACAGTAGCAAGTGAAAGATGGGAGGTGAAGGAGGTGAGGAAAGAAAAAGCTCACAGCACTCCTTGGCTTCCTCTTTTCCTCTTGCTCTGCTGAACTGGGTGGGATCCCCAGTGCTGGTCACAGTCACAGGAGAGCCAGGGGACCTGGCAGCCATTGGTACTGAGCTGGGGTCATCCTTCTCCTCTTCGTCACTCCCTCACTGCTCGGAATGTTTCCTGTGGTCCTGGGCAGGGGCTGGATTGACTGATATCCAGCATGGCCACCTTTACCTGTGGAGACCAGAGACACCCAGGGCAGAGACTGCTGTGTGCCCTTGGCTGCATGGGGAGCTCACACCACCACCACAGCTGCCTGCGCACAGAAGTGTCTGAGACAAGTTGGAGCACAGGGCAGCACCTGCCACAGCCCAACCCCTCCGTCACAGCTGTGACCAACTACAGGTCTCCAGAGGTGCTCGGCAGTGCCCAGGTAGGAGCAGCAGTCCCTCAGCCTGACCCTCCTGAGACCCCACCTAGCAGATAGCTCCCTTGGAGGTGATGACAGCCATGGGTCCCTCAAAGGGCTAAGCCACAAGCCACCCTTTGGGATCCCGCCTTTGCTTGCCCCTGCCACTGCTTCAGGCTGGGAGTGCTACCTGAAGCCATGTTCTGCTGCTGCGTGGGGCTTAGGGGGCAGAGCCATCCCGACCATCCACGGCACCACAGGGCTGGAGCAAATCGAGAGACATGTCAGTGAAGAGGATGTGCAGGTGTTTCTCCTGAGGATCAGGATCTCCTGGGAGATGTCTGCTCTCCTCCCAGCTGTCACCCAGCCCTGCAGCCTTTTCTGTGATGCTGGTCCAGGGAGTTGCATTTTCCTACCTTTTTAATTGTCTTCCTTGGCTTTGCTGGGCAAAAACTTCCTTTTCCTGCGAAGGTAAAAGGGAGTCCTGAGTAAGACACTGGTGTTGCCTGTGGCCCTGCTGAATCTGTCCCCTTCCTACTCACCTGGAAAGCACAAACCACAGGATCCCGGCAGATACAAGGAGGACTGCCAACAGCACAACCACCCCAATCACAATCCCACGCCAAGGGCCCGGAGGCTGCCCTGCAACTAACACAGAGGCAGGAGTGGGTGCCACAGCCTGGGCCAGATTCTGGCAATGGCCCCAACCATGGCAAAGGGTATGTGCGAGAGCAGATGTGTGTCTGGGCTTAGGTTTCTTCTGGGATAGAGGATGATCTCACGTAGGGGAAAAAAAAGGCTGCTTCCACCCCACAGGAGACCCTGGGCTCGGCCAGCACCACTCCGTGGGAAGCGGCCAGGCTGGGAAAAGGGGACGTGCAGGAGAGACTCTCGGGCACAGGGAGCGAGGAGCCCACTTACTTACCGAGAGAGAAGCTGTAGCAGATGCAGGTGAACTTCTCTGCCTGTGGGAGGAGACGGAAGGGAGAGCTCAGGCCACTGCTTCCCCACCACCCTCCCTGGGGACAAAGGCCTCCCACGCATGACCACCAAATGCCCCAGCAGTGGCCGAGGACCCCGGGGACACTGTCCTGTCAAGGTGCCTGGGCTCTCAGCACAGGGGCCGGGACCGGAGCCTGGGCAGCACCGCTGCTTGCCATCGGCACCCAGCCCAGACCGCGCCGAGGGTCCCGTCCCCGGCTGGCAGCATCCCTGGAGAGCGGCAGCCCCCCTCCCCCCGTGACGAGTACCTCCTGTGAGCGCTGGATGAGGCGGAGAAGGGCCGTGTAGTCCCAGCCCGGGCGGAGGGCAGCGTTGCGGTAACCCTGCCCGTGGGTCCCGGCACCCAGCACGAAGTCCGTGGGGGCGGTGAGGTTGAGCACGGCGGCCACGTAGGTGTCGGGCTGCCGGCTGGCGTTGAGGGGCTGCGGCTCCCCCGAGCAGGCGCCTTCCACCACCGTGCCATTGTGCGTGGCGGCCACGATCAGCTGGTGCTCCCTGCAAGGCAGCGCGCTGAGAGGGCCGGGGGAGATGCCCTGTCTGACGGGGAGAGCGGGGCAGAGGCGGCTGCGGGGGGAAGCCCAAGCGGGGGCCGCGGAGAGCAGAGCCGCCGGAGGCTGCACTCACCTCACCTCCGCGGGGGGACGGGCGATGGGCTGGAGGGGAAGCACGGCCGTCCCTTGCGATGGGGAGACGTCACGGACGCTGCGGCAGCTGATGCCGGCAGGGTGCGGCGTGTCTGGAGGCAAGACCCAGCGGATGAGCAGCAGCAGGCAGCACAGCGCGGCGGGGCTGGCTGTGCCAGGAGCAGGGCAGCCCCGGGCAGCGCTGGCCGTGGAGCACAGCTCCCCTGTGCCCCCGCTCGTCCGCAGCGGCCAGGAGCCCACCGGGCTGGGGACAGAGAGCCGCCTCAGCCGGGGCACACGCCAGGGCCACCCCGAGGGTCTGGAACACAGCGGGCCTTACCCAAGCCGTCGGGCTGAAACTCCCACAGCGACGCAGCCCCGGCTCCGATGGCCGTGACTCCTGTAGCGTCGCCGTGTAGCTGTGGCCGAGGCCGTGCCCAGGCAGCGGGTGCTCGGTGACCGAGCGGCTCAGCCGCAGCCGCTCCATCTGCAGCAAGCCGCCGTCCCGCGCGCTCCTGGCCGTGATGTTCAGCTGGGGACAGGGGACAGAGCTGGAGGGCAGCAGCCCCGACCCGCCCGCTGGGAACCTGCCCACAGCGCACCGAGACGGAGCAAAGCCCTGCGCCAGCCTCCCCTTCCCTGCGCCTGCCCCAGCCGTGGAAGGCTCCACAAAGCAGACAAGGAGGAGGAGAGGAGGAACCTGGAGCCAACACTCAAGATGTCACAGTGGCTGCCTCCGTGAGCAAAGGACCAAGCCTCTGTGAAGAGCTGAGGGCAAGAGGGAGGCTGCTCTTTGGAAGAGGTGGTATACGTGTCATGAGCCCAAGGCCAGCTATGGTATTGCAACACCTCAGGCACTGTTGTGATATCCCCCACAAGAGGAGCCCTCAACTTGTCTTTCATCTCACAGGTCATTATGGCTTTCCCTTCTTTACTCTCCTCAGGCTGCCTTCATGGAGCTCCAGGCAAGGAGGTGCCTGGCAAGGTGAAGGAGACCACACCTGGTACCTGGTATCCGATGATCTCCCCTTTGCAGGGGGGCAGCGCCTTCCACCTGAGAGACCCCGTGTTCGGACTCAGCCTCAGCTTCTTTGGTTTGTCCGGCACTGGAAGCACAGGAGGATGGGGTCACACACGGGGCTGGTGGGGAAGGGCTGAGCCCAGAGCAGGGTGCAGGCAGCTCCTGGCTCAGGGGACAGGCTGCAAAGGGACACCTCACACAGGGTTTGTCCCTCACAAAGGCTGCATGTGCCACCACAGCAAGAAAAGCAGTAGTGTGGTGAGGAGGGGGAGAGTGAGGAGGGGGTATGCTGTGCTCGGGGGGCTCCCCTACAGTCCACAGGATTCAAGCAGCCCTGATTCCAGGACCATCACTGCAGGGAGTGGATGATCATGCTGAACTGCTGGGCAAAGGGGACATTATCTACCTCTGTTATCTGTTATCGTGTGGCACAGCCCATGATCATCCCTTCTCTTCTAACCCTTGCGCACATACCGGTTTCCTCTGTTCTGACCAACCACTTGAAAAGAATTGTGCTGGGCGGCAGTGAGATGGTGACAGTGTAGTCAGTGAAGGGCTGCAGAGGGGGGCAGATGAATGTTCCCTCCTGGCCATGTAGCATCTCCTCTCCCTCCACTTCCTCAGCTTCACAGGGACGGGGGGAAGGCCCTGCAAGACGGCAGGTCGCCCGCATGTGCTGGCAGGTGTCAGGGAGCCGGCAGGTCCAGTTCAGTTTGATGCTGGTGCTTGAAATCTCCAAGGTCCCAGGGACAACCTGGAAGACCTCTGTGAAGGAAACATTGTGAGAGGGTCACTCCCTTCCCTTCCCCTCCCAGCCTTGCAAGGGTGCTGCGGTCAGACAGCCCTGCTCCTCACCAGTGGGGTGGGAGAGAAAGAGAGAGTTAAACTGGTCACTCCAGCTCTCCGGAAGGGGAGCAGAAGTCTGGACAGAAAGGAATGTGGGTAAATGTGTGGACTACTATTGCTCAAGGTAGTTTTCCCCACTGGATCAAAACGGAGGGGTCTGTGGGTCCCAGCATCTCTACAGTCCAATAGATGCAGCTCTTAGAAAGACCTAGCCCTTTCCTGCTCTGCATAGACCCCAGGAGAAAGGTTCATTTTCCCTGACAAGTGTAGTGAGAGATGGTGCTCTAGGACACCGTACAGAATAGCCCTCATGCACCGCATACCCAGGAAGAGCATGAGGGGAAAAAGGGCCCCAAGCTGCTTCCCCCATGAAAGGCCAGGAGTACAGGAGCTCAAGGGACTGGAGCACCCATGAGGGGCTCATACTATGCACAAAGCTCACACAGTGACTGATGGAGCAACATTTGACCCTGGTGCCTTGTGGCATCTAAGAAGGCAGGGCTATTTCAAGCCCTAGGAACGCTGGAAAGGTACCCATCAGAAAAGGGCTGGGGGGGGCTGGTTGGCAGCCGGCTGGGCATGAGCCCCCCGTGTGCCCAGGTGGCCAAGGAGGCCAGCAGCATCCTGGCTGGTGCCGGGAACAGCGTGGCCAGCAGGGCCAGGGCAGTGCTGTCCCCCTGCACTGGGCACTGGCGAGGCCGCCCCTCGACTCCTGTGTTCAGGTTGGGCCCCTCACTGCCAGGGGGACGCAGAGGGGCTGCAGCGTGTCCAGAGACGGGCAGGGGGCTGGTGCCGGGGCTGGGGCACAAGGCTGGTGGGGAGCGGCTGGGGGAACTGGGGGGGGTCAGCCTGGAGAGGAGGAGGCTCGGGGGCACCTTGTGGCTCCCTGCAGCTGCCTGACAGGAGGGTGTAGGCAGGGGGGTCGGTCTCTTCTCCCAGGTGACAAGTGACAGGGCAAGAGGAGACGGCCTCAGTCTGTGCCGGGGAGGTTTAGGTTGGGTGTCGGGAAAAACGTTGTCACTGACAGGGTGGTGGAGCACTGGGACAGGCTGCCTGGGAGGTGGTGGAATCACCAACCCTGGAGATGTTTAAAAAATATGTAGATGCAGTGCTTAGGGACATAGTTTAAGTGATGGACCTGGCAGTCCTGGGTTAATGATTGGACCTGATGATCTCAAAAGTTATTTCCAACCTAAATGATTCTGTCATTCTATGAACCTGCCACATGAAGTCAGCAAAACACCCATGGGAACCAGACGGGACACCCTAAAATCTTGGGCTATGGCATGAACCTGGCCCCAGGGGGAGTCACAGAAGAAGCATCCCCTCCCCCTCCCACAGACCTCTCCACACCATCCACGTTCACAGTCTCCTGCAGTGAACCAGTTCCAAGCCCTCTTGCTGTGGCCCAGGTCTCAGGGCACTTGCTGAGCTGGAGAGCAGCAGAAGGCTATTGTTTTCAAAAATTATGGGACCCCTCAGCTGTATTCCTAATCAGCCCATTGTTGTCCTGTTCTCCCTTGGAGGGGACCTCAGTGCCCCACGCTGTGAGAAGATGGTGCCAAGCCTGTAGCCACCACGACTCAGAGCCTGAAGGGTACCAACCCACAGGGAGCAAGCTGTGGTACTCACAGCTGCGCAGTCTGAGAGGAAACAGGCAGCAGAGCCCTCTGATCCCCCTCACCCAACTGTGATACCACACAGACCACACAAAGCCCTCTCATGCCTCTCTCCCTTGTGCGTACCATCTTGCCAGAAGCCCTCAAGAAAACCCTTATCTCTCACACCTGCAGCAAGAACATCCCACCCACTGGTGAACCACAGGCTGGACTCAGGGTGGGCTCAGGGGCTGCCTCAACACCGCTTTGAGCAGCATATACCATTTCCCCAGGCAGGCAGACAGCCTGGAACCTCCCGTGCAGGTACAGCTGGAGGACAGCTCAAGAAGGGCAGAGTGGGGCAGTCAGGAGAGCTCCTGATGCCTCCCTTACCAATGCACTCCACGCTGGATCGAATGCGGATCCATCTGCCTCTGCTGTCCCTTCCATTCCAAACCTCTCTGTATACAGGTTTCCCGTGACTGATGGACTGCACTTCCCTCGCACATTTGACATGGGTGAAGGTTGGCTGGAAACCATCAGTGCAACTCAGCATCACTTCTTCGTTCTTCCTGTAATTCTCTTGGTCTGGTACCAGTCGGAGTCTTGAGTCCCAGCGGGGCCTTTGGCACATTTCTGGTAGAGGTGAAGGTGGGTGTTAGCTGGGCTGGGAGATGATGAGGTGATGCATGGGTGACTGGTGGAAGAGAATTCCCCAGCAATCCCTCCAGCCCCTGAAGGGAGAGGGAAGGTGCCATCCATCTGCCAGGATGCGACCCACAGGCAAGGCTTGCTGTAATGGGGCTCTCATTGTGTACCTGAAGCGTCAATGATCACTCATCCATGAATCTGCCCCATCCATCCTTGTGTCCAGTGACACTACATTACCTCCTCCATAGCCCACACGAGGGAGCTTCCCAGGAAAATCACCCCTGCACTAGAAGACACCCTCTGACCACTCATTCAGACATGTCACCCACCCCAGCTCAGGTTGCCCTTGATGGGCCATGGCACCATCAGTCCTGCTGGGGCGGATGTCTCTCCAGCCATGGTTCATCACTACCACAGGGTTCAGAGATGTCCCTGTTACACTTCTGGGGTCCCTGTGCTGGCTCAGTCAGTCCCTCAGCTACTGTCCTCCTGCCCCACGCCACCATGCAGTGGGACATGCAGATGAGCAATGCCTTCTCCATTCACACCCTCTGCTTTACCACAGCTCCGGCCCTTTTTCCCTGGCACAAGCCCTGCTCCTCCTCCACACCCCTTCCTCACCACATTCACCATCCTCTGGGCTGAGCAGCCACAGCCTGTCCCAGGAGTTTGCTGAGTGATCTGGGGGGAGGCTTTATGGCAGTGGTTCCTACAGGCAAGGATGCTGGTACCTGGGAAGGAGCACTTCCCAATTCCAGCCTCTACAAGGTACTCTGAGAGGCATCAAAGTGCTTAAAACACAATCTTATTTCTCCCAAAGGGGCAGAGAAAGGATCTCACAAGATTCAGACCATCTTCTGAACAGCCATGAAGAAGTACAGACATGCTGGTGAACAAGCCACTTAGCATCAGGCTTTGCTCTCAAAAAACCCGGACTGCAGAAGGCAAGAGATGTCCAGCTGAGTACCCAGAAGCTGTGTCTCACTGTCACACAGCTGCGACCTACCCCACGCACAGGCACCCAGCTGCTGCCCACGCCCAGGCCCAGCCAGCCAGCAATTTCCCTTTTGCTCTGCTCTCAGCAGGCACAGTGTTCCTTGGGCACACCTGGGGACAGGACGTGCACAGACAGCTGTCATCCTGCTCCCTGAAGACCATTCCCCTGATTCACAATGCATGAATTCATACCTGATTCATGCCTGCAACCTCCAGGGAATGACTGGCAAACTGGCTTGGTGCAGGGCATGAGCCACCCCCAACCATCCAGCCCAATCCTGTCTTTCCCACAGCACCCCCAGTGCACCCACACCACACCATAGCTCCTGCCCACTAAGGTCTCCCAGAAACAGCAGGCACCCCAGCTGGCACAGCCCAGGGCTGCAGGCAGTAAAGATGCATCTCAAACTTGCAGGAGGAGGAGCAGCAAAATCTCTCCAGGGAAGAGGAGGAACCCTTTCTTACCTGTTTCCCCGGGCACTCCTTGGACCTTGGGATCAGGTTCTTCCAAGCCCTGTGCTGGCAGCAGAGATGGAAGGACCAGGAGAAACCTCAGAGACAGCAACTGCAGGGCCATGCTAGCATGAAGTTTCTAGGCAGGACTGAAATCTCAGCCCCACTTGCTGCCTCTGAGCCCAGGCATCCGTAACTGACTGCAAGACTTGCAACCACAGGAAGGAAATAAACTTGTGGTGAAACCTTGTGCGCTACAAGAGGCTTCCTCTTTGGGGAGGGAACCTCCCATCAGCATCAGTGCTCCTGCCTTTTGTCCTTTTTTCCCCAGGGGTATCCAGCCTCTGGTACTCAGTAGAAGAAACCCTGACACCAAGATCCAAGGGTTTCCTCCCCAAACCCTCCTAGTTACCAAAATGCATTCAAGAAGCACTGCTCCTCTTTCTGAGGTAATACCCGTGTGCTTCCCCATGCCACTGCATGGATTTTAGAGTTGTGATAAGTCACTGCACTTCCCCTCAATGATCGCAGGAGATGGAAGATTCTGAGAAAGCACATGAAGAGCTGGCAAGAAGCTGGGATAGGAATGGGGATGCGAACTGCTAGTAGTACCTCAACGCCTGAAGCGGTCCTTGGTCCTTCTGAAAAAAACACTCAGCACACACTCTCTCTCATCCTTCCCTGCTCCTCCATCCCCAGCTGCCTCCCCCCCTCCTCAGTCTGGCAGCAGTCTCCTCTGTCCCCAAGTGCGCAGATCACCATGACCTCCTGTGCCAGCAGAGTGCCCAAGGAAACCCTTAGCATCACTAAACCACCCCCCTTGCCCCTCAGCAGCTCCTGCTTTTCTTTTCCTCCAGAACCTCCCATAGGCTCCCTGGGAAGTCTCAGATCCCAGAGGGCTGGGTGATCAGACACGGGGGCTGCAGAGCAGCAAAGACCATGCTTGTCCCTCAGCTTTGCCCACACCACATGCATGGGACACACTCCTGCCCATGACTTAAGGGGGAAGCACCACCACTCACTGGTTCCCAACACACACCCCATCCAAACTCATGTCAGAGCTGCCCAGCACAGCCCTGAAGGCCTGGGGAGGCTGTCAGCCACAGCTCCAGGCCACAAAAGCCCAGCTCATGGCCTTGCTCCAACAAGGTGCAGACAGCTCAGAACCCCGGAGGGAACATGAACCCGTGATGGCAATGAGGGGACTGGGCAGGAGCTGGGGGGGCAGGCAGCCCCCTCCAGCCATGTGTCTTTATCATTTGTCTGGTCAGAGCAGGAAGAGTCTGATAGCCCTGGGTCTGATGAGGTACAAGGATACACAGTGGGGAGCAGGGCATCCCAGGAGGTGGCAGGAGCACAGACCAACCCTCTGTTTCCCCATATCCAAATTCAGTGTATTCCCCTTGCTCTCCCAGCAGTAGTCACACAGGGCTGCAGTGGGTTGACCTTGGCTGGATGCTAGGTGCCCACCAAGCTGCTCTATCACTGCTGTCCTCAGCAGAAAATAAGATGAAAAAAACACTTGTTGGTCAAGATAAAGGCAGTTTAATGAAGCAATAGCAAATGTCACGCATGTGGAAGCAAAGGAAAACAAAATATGTTATTCTCTACATCCTATCGGCAGGCAGGCAGCGCACCAGTGGCTACCAAAGCCTTATACTTCTGTGGCTCTGATGTGCCAGGCCATCGAATCCACATGGCCCAGTATACCCGGTCACCCCTTTCCTCCACCTGCCTGAAGGCAGGGACCCTCCATTCCTGTTCCTGCTCAGAGTACTCACTGTCTGACCCTTGCAGTGCCGGACCAGAAGTCCCCTCACCAGGATCAGGAGAGCTGACCTCAGTTCTTCTGTGTCTGGCAGACCGTTGATTACCTTCTTGTGTCTCTGCAGCCACTGTGCCGACAGCTCTCGTGGGTGACCCCTTCTTAACAGCCGTCTTCCCTCTCGGTTCATTAACACAGGCTTCCCGCTTAAAGGTGGGTTCACCATCCCACCTCCTCATGTCCTCTCCTGCTCACGCAGGCAGAACTACAGTGCACCGTGCGGCACGTGCCTGGGGCTCCCTTTCCCTCTGGTTGGGGCAGCAGAGCACGCGTTTCTTGGGGCGCCCCTGACAGCCAAGGTGCTGGCCCGTAGGGATGAGGGAGCGCAGAGATGTTCTTCCAAGTTTTGGAGCCAAGAAGACAGTTTCTCCACAGCTGGTGTACCCATACCCAGGCAATACATCGCTGCCAAGCTGTTAGAATGTGATATCGGGGCACTTTGAATCACCTTCCTCACATGGCCCGTGTGCACAGGACATCCTCTGGATCTTTGGAGACCTCCTCATTGTCTAGATCGTTGTAGATGGCTGCTAGTACTGCTAGTTCCCTCAGGTACTGGATGCCTTCATGTGCAGTAGTCCACTTTCCTGGGGAGTTCGTGAGAGCTTCCTTGAATGGATCTCTCGCCCTCACACCTGAAAGGAGCTGTCTCCAGAGACTGCAGATTGCTGCCTCTTTTCCAATGCTTCTCCCGGATCCTCAGGTTCTAGCAAGGGATCCCAGCTGTTGGGCTTCTTTGCCTCACAGTTGCTGATCATTGGCCCCATTAGCCTAGCACCGGAGCCTTAGCCCAGCCCCCTGCCCGTCTCTGGACACGCTGCAGCCCCTCTGCGTCCCCCTGGCAGTGAGGGGCCCAACCTGAACACAGGAGTCGAGGGGCGGCCTCGCCAGTGCCCAGTGCAGGGGGACAGCACTGCCCTGGCCCTGCTGGCCACGCTGTTCCCGGCACCAGCCAGGGTGCTGCTGGCCTCCTTGGCCACCTGGGCACACGGGGGGCTCATGCCCAGCCGGCTGCCGACCAGCCCCCCCAGGCCCTTTCCCCCCAGGCAGTTCCCAGCCCCCTGCCCCCAGCCCGCAGCGCTGTGGGGGCTGGTGTGACCCACGGACAGGACCCGGCACTGAGCCTGGTTGACCCTCACACAACTGGCCTGTGCCCATCGCTCCAGCCTGCCCAGACCCCCCTGCAGAGCCTCCTGCCCTCCCGCAGATCAATGCTCCCCCCAGCTGGGGGTCACCTGTGAACTTGGTGAGGGTGTGCTAGATCCCCTCGTCCAGATCACTGATAAAGATACGGAACAGGACTGGCCCCAGCACCGAGCCCTGGGGAACACCACCTGTGACCGGCCACCAGCTGGATGTAGCTCCATTCCCCACCACTCTCTGGGCTCAGCCACCCAGCCAGCTGGTTACCCAGCACAGAGTGCATCCATCAGGTGCAAAGCCCCTGGCTATGGGAAGTGATGCCCATCCTAGGAATCTGCCTAAATCTTTCCACACACATTGCCACCCTGGGACCGCCGTCTCAGGGCACATTTCTGTATTGCCTCACACAGAAGTTGTCTCCTCTTACACCGGGGTGAGACCAAAGTCCACAAAACCCATAATATGCCAACAGTATTTAGTAACAGTATTGAACAGCTCACATAAGGGTGAGCCAGGACCTCAGGACCCCGCATAACAAAACCATCCACATCAGTCCTGGGCACGGAGAGGCAGGTGTATTCCCTCATCTTCTCCACAAGATAGCTACCCTAGGACAGCAAAGGCATCAATGCCAGGGCAAAGCACATTGTCATTGTTTGTGCTAGCTCAGCCCCAAGTTCCTTCACCCCCCCCACAAAATCACTCCCACAGCGCAGAAAGGCCATCTATGTCAGGGCAAAGCACACAGCCATTGTTTCCCTTGACTCGTTCCCAAACTTCGCAAAATAGAGATAAGCCGTCCACCTAGCAGACTCCATGACCCACACAGGAGCTTGCACTTGATCCACTTGATAACTACCACAGCTATGGCTCACTTTGTATACAACTGCCGCTGTCTCAAGCTTGACATTGGGTGCCAGAAAGGACTGTGGTGGGCTGACCTTGGTTGGATGCCATCTGCCCACCAAGCAGCTCTATCTCTACCCTGCTCAGCAGAAAATAAGAAAATAATATGAAGAAACCTTGTGGGTCAAGATAAAGGCAGTTTAATGAAAGCAAAACCAAAAATTATGCAAGATCCTGCCCACCCCCAGCCTGCTGGTGAGGGGGGAATGTTGGAGGGACAGCCTAGATGCTGTGTGAGTGCTGCTCAGCAGTAGCCCAAACACCAGTGTGTTATCACCGCCTTTCTTGCTATCAGCACAAAGCACAGCACTATGAGGGCTGCTGGGGGGCTCAGCCAGACCCAATATAGTTGTTAAGCCCCCTCTTTCCCTCTCTTCCCAGCACCTATCGAGAGCAGCTCCATCAGGAATGCAGGTCACACCAATGAAATTCCACTGAAGGAGATGTTTTGTCCAAGTGCCCAGCTGCATGTATAACGGTGCTGATCGGACAGCTCATATGAAGGACTGTCAAAACATGTCTTTACTGTCACATGTAGGTCATCCCAGGCCAATAAAAAGGCTGGAGAAGAGATGGTGGTCAATTGCCCCATCTTCAAGCAGTGTGCTTGTCACCAAGGAGGAACTGCAGGCTGTTGCTCAACCTCCAAGCTGCACTGGGCACCAGCATCCCGTAATGCAGGATAGGCAGTGGCTGCTGGTGGCCACGTTGAGGCAGCAGCAGTCACTGAGATGAGTAGATCCAAAGGCTGCAGGATGGGAATTTCCCAGGAGGGCCAGGGTCAACTGCACCTCACAAAATGGGAAATAAGCACCAGGACCCACAGAAGGTGTCACAGATGGACACAGAGGTCCAGCTAGGTGTGGCTGGGACTGTACTACCTGTAGGATGGGGAGGAGGGAAAGAGCAACACAAAGCATTGCACTGGGAGCACGCCATTTCTCAGGTGTGCTTCCTCAGGGCTACCTGGGTCTGGAAAAGCCTAGTCCATCCTCCATGAAGATTCATAGGATTTTCACACACAAAACAGGGAGGAACCAAGACAAAGATGAGAGCTGCTGTGGGGCAAGCATCCCCTGCAAACCAGAACAATTTATTGGTTTTTTGGACACAGCAGCACAGCTGCAAGGACAGTGTGACTGGGCCAAACTCAAGCAGAGGTGGACGTCTAGATGGATGTGGGGATTCAGAGTGGGGAAAGAGGGGTTGGGACCCAGAGAGTTGCTTCAGTCTTAGAGGACAGTTGCAGGGCAACAGGATGAGGGTCAGGCAGCTTTTCCAGGATGCTGGAGGACTACCAGAACATGTCCTTGCTGGCACAAGCAGGTCATCCCAGGCCTTGGGATGCTCCTGCTCTGTGACAGAGGACAGTTGAGCCTGATAAGGGAGCAAATTGAAGGGGGAGCAATAATCCAGCACAGACTGGGCCCTGCTTCCAGTGGTGGAGGACCAAGCCTCAAGAAGGGGATATGGGAATTGCCATCAGCACTGAGCCTCAGACATCTGCTCCATCTTCTCTCCCTCATTGCTCTGACTTTCTTGAGGACCTCGGGGTAGGCAGGGTCTTGGGCAACAGCTCTCCAGACCAGCCACCTTTACCTGCAGAGACCAAGGACACCCAGGGCAGAAGCTGCTGTGTACCCTCAGCAGCATGGAGAGTTCACATCATCACAACTGCCATTTTCCAACCTGTCCCTGACATGTGTGGGAACACAGGCAGGGCAATACATTTCCTACCCGCGTCTTCCACTGCCAGAAGAGTCTCTCTTATCATGCAGTAAGTATCCAGATTCTCATAAGGCTGAAGCTCTGGGGGGACAACACAACAGAAACAGTCTGAGGGACCAGGGGCCGCAGGAGAAGGAGCAGGGCAGACCCAGACAGGCAGCAGCGCTGGAGGCTGTGGGACACCCTGGGACAAACACTGGCAGGGTGCTGCTCCCCTGAGCAGGGCAAGCATGAGGGGCAGGTCCCAACCCTTACTGGCCCTGCAGGGGGACACCAGCCAGAGCTGCTGGAAGAGGCAGAAGGAGAAGGCTCTTGGCTGGGGATAGCCAAGGGATAGTGTGGGACACACTGCTCTGGCAGGTCACCCAGAGGCAGGTGGGCTGCCTGAAACCACCCCGGGGTCACAACAGGCTCTTCTACAATAGACCTGCTCCCCATCCAACTCCAACCCCAGCCTTACAGCCATCTCTGTGGTGGGGATCCTACCTGTATAATGGTCATCCTCAGCTTTGCTGGGCAAGGCTTTTCTTTTCCTGGGAAGGCAAAGGGTGGTCCTGAGTTAGGGGAGAAGCTGACCTGACCCAAATCCCTGCTGAACCCAGCGGCAGAGGCATGGAGGGCTCTGCACACCCTCCCTCTGGGCCACTCATGACCTGGCAGGCATTGCCCACCAAGATTCCAGGAGATAGCAGCGGTGGCTGCAACACCAAGAAGCTGGGGGGTCCCTGAGCACACATGGTTCCTGCTCCAGCCCCACGGAAAATGCTTATGAGCCCCAGCCAGGAGCCCTGCTATGGTAGAACCACGCAGCTGCATCCTCTGCACCTGCAGAAGGGTGGGATCAGCCCTTTCAATCCCCAGCCACCCCACAGCACAGCATGGCCTGAGGCAGAGCAGCAGCTCCAAGTCTCCTGCCTACTCACCTGGACAGCACAAGCCACAGGATCCCTGCAGACAGGAGGACCAGCACCACCACCACCACCACAATGACCACCAGCCCAGGCCACAAGTCCAGAGGCTGCCCTGCAACTAACACACAGCTGGGAGTGTGTGCCACAGCCTGGGCCATGCGTCAGCAATGACCCCGACCTTGGCATTGGGCATGTGCATATGTGTAGACACGTGTGTCCAGGCTCTGCTGTCCTGGCTGCTGCAGGGATGGGCAGCGAGGCACAGCCTTCCCTTGCCTTCACATATGCTGGGCAAGGCAGAAGGAGGGAGGCCTTGGAGGCCCATCTCCTGTACATAGTCGGGGGATATGGAAGCCCACTCAATCAAGCTGTGCACAGCAAGAGGACTCACAGACCCCATGACCCTGAGCCCCAAGTGTACCCAAAAGCAGGGATGGGTATCGTCTTCTTTGGTGGAAGAGTGGAGGGCCCCCCTCTGTTCTTGCAGGCACAAACAGGGGTTGAAGCAATGCAGCAGCTCTGGGGACAAGATGACGGACCCCCTCAAAGCAGGACTCACCCAGCCCCACAGCCCCCACTGCTGAGTCAGGCTCTCAGGGGGCCCATGTTCCCTGCCTCTGTCTTGGTGGGGACAGGAGGGGTACACACACAGCTCTGGAAGCTGATCCATGCTCAGCACTTGCTCCCAGGAGACCACCTCAGCCAGACTCAGGGCAGAAAAAACATTACCTGAGACGTAGGTTTGAAATTCCAGCAGTGATGCAGCCCCAGAACCAGCTGCCGTGAGGCCCTGCACTGTCACCAAATATTTGCTTCCAGGTGCCTGATGAGGCAGCGTGTACTTGGTGACAGACTGATTCACCAACACTTGCTTGAATTCAAGGAAGCTGCCATCATGTGCTCTCCTGGCCGTGATGTTCAGCTAGAGAAAGGACAGGGAGCTGGTTGGGAGCAGCACCAATCTCCCACTCCTGCTCTGGGCAGCTCTGGAGAGAGGGGTGCTACAGCTGGCTGGGTACAGGAGGGGACCTGACTCCACCAGAACAACTACAGTGCTGTAGAGCTGGTGGACCCTGGCTGAGGAAGGCTCACACCTCTCCCCAGGCTGTCTCCACAGAGCTCCAGGCAAGGAGGTGCCTGGCAAGGTAAGGGTGACCACGGGGACTCTGTGGTCCCCTGGTACCTGGTATCCAATGATCTCCCCTTTGCAGGAGGGCAGTGCCTTCCACTTGAGGGACCCTGTGTTGGGATCCAGCCTCAGCTTCTCCAGTTTGTCCGGCACTGGAAGAGCAGGAGGATGGGATCACACATGCGGCCAGCAAGGATTTTTCCCCCACAAAGGCTGCATGAGCCACAGCAGCAGCAATGAGGAAGGGAAGAGTGAGGGGGGGACATGCTGTGCTCCAGGGCCCTGCACAGCCCCTTCCCCACAGCCCCACGGGATCTAAGCAGCCCTGATCCCAGGACCATCACTGCAGGGAGCAGATGATCAGGCTGAGCTGCCAGGCAAAGGGCACCTTTACATCTCGTGTAAGCATACCCGTTTCCTTCGTCCTCAGAAGCCGTGTGTACAGGATCGTGCTGGGTGGCAGTGAGATGGTGACGGTGTAGACAGTGAAGGGCTGCAGAGGTGGACAGGAAAATGTTCCCTTCCAGCCACGTAGCAGCTCCTCTCCCTTCACCTCCTCAGCTTCACAGGGAGGGGAGGAAGGCTCTTCCAGACGGCATGTGGCCCGAATGTGCTGGCAGGTGTCAGGGAGCCTGCAGGTCCAGTTCAGTTTGATGCTGGTGCTTGAAATCTCCAAGGTCTCAGGGACAACCTGGAGGACATCTGTGAAGGAAACATTGCGAGAGGGTCACTCCCTTCCCTTCCCCTCCCAGCCTTCCATCCAACCTCCATCATCCCCACCGCTCCCTCACTAGCATGTCCCCAGCACAGTGGGGATCAGGTCATCCCGCCTTCTTGCAGACCACACTCCGGCACTGCCTGAGCCTTCCTCTGGCCCTGGAACATTCCCAGGGGTACTCTGGGTGCCGCAGTGGTTGTGTGGGAGGGTAAGAGCAAGCACTTGTATGCAGCTTCCACCCTGGGGCTAGCACCTGATCTGGTGACTTGTCCCTTTCAACAAACCCAGCATTCAGAGCAGGTCCCTGTCTTCCTGCTTCTCGGCTATCGTTATCTTCTCCAAGCAGACCTATCTGACTGCCTGGACACACTGCCCGGCACACTACACACAGCAGCAAGGGCATGTCCCCCTCAGCACTGTGCAGGGTGCCCCAGCTGCCAGCAGTGGGGACACAAACCTGGGGTGCATCAGCAGAAGTTTTCTCTGGAGTGAATGCCTGCGCCATGCCCTGACCACCCCAAACACAGGATACTAATACTGTAGGACACATGCAGCACTGCTCTCCCTGCCTGGGGAGAACAGACTGAGCACTGAGAGTGTTGCTGGTTTGCTCACTTACCCACACAGGTCAAGCTCCCCTTCACACGGTGCCAGAGACCCGTGCTGTTCCTTACAAACCAGCTGCTCTGAGGAATCATGGAGCCTTCCTCTGGGTCCAGCTTCATGCATTTGATCTCCATGGGAGGAGGCCAGTGCCCCTCAGGGCATCTCATCTTCACCACTTCATTTGGGTTAAAGGTGTCCTGATCTTGGTCAAAGATAAACTTGGGGTCCCACTGGGGCTTCTGGCATTTCTCTGCACCAACAAGATGGGAAGGCTTTAGCAGGGCAGATGGTGGCCCCACAGGGCATGCCAGGGGATGGAGTAGGGGATCCCACTGCTGGCACAGCAGGGTGAGGGATGGAGCTCCAGATCACCATACATAGCAGCCCTCCCACACCACATCCTCAGCGAGGGGACGAGGCCAAGAAGGGCTCTATGCTGCTTCCCCTACGCCTCTGGGAAAAGGCCAGGAGGAGCTGGAGCTCTAGGGACTGGGAGCACCCACAAGGGACTCGCATTTGCATGGAGACTGATGGACCAGCATTTGATCTTGGTGCCCTGTTCATCCCTCATGGAGGACAACATGTTGAATCCACCTGAGAAGGCAACAAAGCCTGAACCCAAAAGCTGTCTGCTGCAATGATAGCATGCAGCAGAGACTGGGAGGGGAGACCAACACATGAAGAGGAGGCCAGGACTTTGCCCTGCCTGTACAGGTTGAGAGGACACAGGGAGCAGAGTCCTGTGATCCCCCAAACCCTGAACGACCTGCGCCACAAATGCCTGTCAGACCTACAGCGCTGTAGCCCATGTCTTCTTTGCACATGCTCTTGCCAGAAGCCCTCAGGGAACCCCACGCCACCCACACACCTTGACCAGGAACATCCCAGCCACCCACAAACCACAGCCTGGAGCCCTGCATACTGGGCTCTTTGCCTGGCATGGGCAGCTCTGTCCACTACCCCCTACCTCAATTCCAAAGCCCCTTCCTTGTGGGACACTGAGAAACAGAGGCTGGTACCAGCCACCTCCCACCAAGGCTCCCGAGAGCCCTGGGGCAGGAACAGGGCAGGCTCAGGGGCTGCCTTAACACCGCCTTCAGCGGCATATACCATTTCCCCAGGCAGGCAGACAGCCTGGAACCTCCCGTGCAGGTACAGCTGGAGGACAGCTCAAGAAGGGCAGAGTGGGGCAGTCAGGAGAGCTCCTGATGCCTCCCTTACCAATGCACTCCACATTTAACATGGGCTGAATGTTGATCCATCTGCCTCTGCTATCCCTTCCATTCCAAACCTCTCTGTATACAGGTTTCCCGTGACTGATGGACTGCACTTCCCTCGCACATTTGACATGGGTGAAGGTTGGCTGGAAACCATCAGTGCAACTCAGCATCACTTCTTCGTTCTTCCTGTAATTTTTCTGGTCTGGTGTCAGTTGGAGCCTTGAGTCCCAGCGGGGCCTTTGGCACATTTCTGGTAGAGGTGAAAGTGGGTGTTAGTTGGGTCAGGATGTTTTGAGGAGGGTCAGGGGTAGGTGGTGGGGTATCAGCAATCCCCAGCAATTCCTCTGGTCCCTGAAGGGAGAGGGAAGGTGACGCACCCATCTGACAGGATGTGACCCCTCAGTGGGGCTTGTTAGGATGGAGCTCTCCTTGTGGGTGAGGGTCAGCCAGGGCTGGGGCCTGACCAGGAAGGTGGTGGGTGAGGATGTGCCAGAATTCAGTTGAGGAAAGGTCCCAGGTATCAGAAACAGGGAGATCTGAGTGGCCCTGATCAGGCATCAGAAGCGCATCCCTGTCCACAGTGGTGATGGTCAGTGCTCAGAGATGGATGAATGGGGTGGGATTTGACCACAGAAGCTCCTTAGGAGGCACCTCCTGACACCCTGCTTACCCATGTACACTATGTTTCCCCGAATGGGGACCCCGGCATCACTGCTTTTCCTCCTGAGCCACACATCTCCATTTACAGATGCAGAGTAGTTCAGTGGCTGAGCTCCCCTGCACGTTGGACGTGGGTGAAGGGTGGCTGGAAACCACCACTGCAGCTCAGAGTCACTTCCTCATTCTTTTTGTCATGCCCAAGCACTGGTGCCCTCTGGGGTCTTGGGTCCCACCAAACAGGCCGTTGGCATGTGTCCATCAGAGGTAAGATTGGGTGAGGGGTATTTTGGGGAGGTGACAAGAGGAGGCTTGGGACAGCTCTCTCCTCCCCATGACTCTGACCACTCACCCTGACACAGAGCCGAGGGAGCGCCTCTGGGAGCACCGCGTGTGCAGGCACTGTCCAGGGGCACAGGGCTTGTCATCACCCCTATCTCCAGGACTCCCAAGCCTTCCCTGGGTTCCAGCTACGCATGGGGTGCTTGACACCCTGTTCTCTTGGCCCCCCTCGTGTCCAGCTGAACAGTGCAGCAGTGACAGCCTCCCCCACCAGAGCTCACCCAACCCTCAGAGAGGCTTCCCAGGGGAACACGGGACTCTCGCGCAGCTCAAAGAGCCGAAGCCTCAAGCTGCAGCCCTCTAACTGCTCCTCCTCCTCCTCCCAGCCTCGCAGCTGCAGCTCTCCATCTGGAGCCAGAAGACGCTGGCCAGCAAGGCTTCCCCCTTGGAACCCCTCCCCAGGAGCACAGACCCGGCAGCTGCCCACAGCAAGGGACTGAGATAGAAGATGCCCGGACACTGCCAGGACAGTGGAGAAAGCCAAAGCGTCTGCATCTCCCGCTGCTGGCCTGTCACCAGGTGAGGCTGGAGCACGACCATGTCACGGGGGTCTGCCCCCAGGGCAGGACCCCGGGTCAGGGTGATGGGGGCTATGCTTACCCTTGCAGGTAGCAGTTCCGTTCCACAAGGCCTGCATCCCTCTGGAAACGCATCTGATGTGGGGGACCGATGGCACATACTCCCCAGCACAGCTCAGCTGCACCGAATCGTTCAAGGCGTAGCTGCTCTGCTCCGGGGTGAACTGCAGCCTGGGGTCCCAGTCGGAGGGAACTTCACACCTTCCTGTGTGCAAAGGCCGTGAGGGAGAGCCCCGAGCACCGCTGGGCTCCAGCAGTGTCCTCGGGGGGGAGGAGGCCCCATACAGAGGGCTGCTGGTCCCCCTCCCTTCAGAGGGGCGGCAGAGATGGGCACCTCCCAGGATGCGGCCCTGGACCCCAGGGACATTAATACTCCTTGCACCCTCAGGTGCGGAGCGGGCGGGTTACCCGGTGGCCCTCCTGCCCACACAGGTGCTGTGGAGGGGTCCCGGCCAGAGGGATCCAGCAGCGCGGCGGCTGCTGCTCTCCCCTCGCTCTGTCCCCCAGAGACAGGAGCTGGGGGAGAGCCAGAGCCAGAGGGTCTATGCTGGCATTGCTCACCCTCCCACCTCTGGCCCTCGAGGCAGCTGCCAGCAGCCTGTCCTCAGACCTCCACATGTAAATTCACAGCACTGGCCACAAAGCTCACACCCCACCCCATGCACCCAGCCTTTTCTCTGCACTTCACCCAACACGGGACTGCTTTGTTGTGCCTTGGTAGGCATGTCCCCTAGATTTGCTCACCCAGCACAAACCAGGTGCATGAGAAGGTATCAGGGTAGCAGGTGGCCTCCCCTAAAATAGGATGACACAGCCCTCTTCAGCTGCACATCTCTCTACAACTGTCTGCTTGCTGGCAGGCAGCACTCATGAGGCTGCAATCCCTTACACTAGAACACCAGCATCACCACACTCCCCTTATCTTGTAGCAGGTTTTCACACCATCATCTCCATCATGCACCCTGTCCCTCCACTGCAAAGGACAATGGCCACCACCCCTGTCCTTTGGGACCACATGTGCTTTCCAGATAGGAAACTTCTTCCCCTGCAGGTGGATCCCTTTCAGCACCCTCAGATCACACGCTTGACAGCCAGAAGCCTTGACAGACGAACCCTTCAACCCAGTCTGAGCCTAGTTATGCATCCCCAGCACACACCTTCTGCTGCCCCATCAATCAACCGCTCTGAAGCCTCACACATTCCCTCACACTCCTGCCCCAGAATGACATCCAGGATCCTTCCTACCCCATCAGAGTTTGGGCTACCTGCCCAGCACCAAGCATTTGACCAGGGACACGAGGAGAGGAGGTCCCTGTGCTGCAGGAGAATGAACCATGCTTCAAAGAGCAGATACCCACCTGTGGGAAGGAATGGTTTTTTCCTGTTGGTACTTGTAGGAAACAGGTCCCAAAGGCTGCCTGTCCCTGAGATGCTCTACAATCTGAAAGGCTAGGCAGAAACACCCTTGCACAGAAGGAGGACGGAGGATGCAGGAACAACACAGCCTGCCTCCATCAGCAATCTGATGGTGGCCCACGATGCAAGAGGACACAGAGCCAAGCAGGTTGCACTCCTAAGGGAGTAGAATCAACAAAAAGAGCCAGCGAAGAAACGGCTGCCAAGGCAAAGGTACAGGAGGGGATGTAGCAAGTGAATATGATCGAGCATGAGGCTGTCTCATGCAGTCCCCAGTGGGGAGAGGACGGTGAGAAAACTGGGCCATAGGCAGTGTAGCAAGTAACACAAGCCCTTGTGGTTGAGGTCCGGTCTAGAAAGTGCATGCAGGTCATTCAGATGTTGATGGCTATGCCCAGCTAGCAAGGGCACAGGTCACCAAGAGAAAGTGAAAAAGCACACGTCTATGGCAGATGTGTTTACTTGATGATGCTTGAATAACACAGCAAAAGCCCTCAAGGGAGCTTGGCTTGACACCACAGCTTTCCTCTGCAGACAGGTGGTAGCAAGCTCTGCCCCTGCGGGAAGCTCTGCTGGGCTAACCATAATCCAGACTCCAACAGCATCCTTCAGTGCTGCCGGTGCCATGGTGGAGGGTAATAGCCAGAACCTCAATTTGGTGTCCCACACCTCTTCTGCAGACACAACTCCAAGGAATCTTCCCCAGCCACTTGAAACCAATGTCTCTACTGCGCCCATCACAGCCTCCTCCAGCTGGGGTTCCTCAGGCCAACAAGGGGAGAACTGTGACTATCAAGACAGTTTCTCAGTGACAGGCTTGAGGAATGGGAGAATGGGGCAGGAGCTGCTGATGGTTCAAGGGGAACAGGCTCTATCCTGCTCTGGAGAGCTGAGGGCTGCCCACTGCTGGAATGGCAGCATCCTTCCAGCCACCAGCAACATGGTAATGTGACTCATCCAATGACTTGGCAAGCCACTTCTTCTTCCAGTTTCCTGCAGAGAGGATGACTCACACCTCAACCCCCCTAGCCCCTGGTGCAAAGGCCAGCCATTCTACTGTATCCCATGGGGATCTCAACAAGTACTGGCAACCCCAGGACACAGCACACAGTCTCCATAGGAAAGCCCATATTCTCCAGAGGAAGACCCAGGAGGTGCCGCTAGTGCTCCTGACACAAAGAAAGAGCACAAAAATGCTGTTAAAGAACAACCCCCCTGAACTACAGCTCCCCCAACCTCCTCAGGGACTACAGAACACAGCAGGCATCCCAGCTGACACAGGGATTCATCTCACAGCTCCCCACATCTTTCCTGAACACCACCACTGTCGCTGCCTTCTGCAATAGAGATGCTGTCCGGATTGCCCCAGGAAGGCCACCACTGCTCTGATTGGCCCAGCTTCATCTGTCTGCCATGCAGAGAACTGGCCACCCCTCTGCTCTCAGGGATACCACCTGCTCCCCAGAGAGACATTGCAGCTCCCACGCTGAGACCTGCTTCCCTCCATCCCCCAAAAAAACTTCACCCCACCACAACCTGACGGATGCCCCAGTGTCTCAGGATTGATGCAGACACCAGCTTCAGACCTCCCCAACGCAGCCATTGTGGGCTCAATGAGGTAAAGCCACATAATAAATGTGCAGGTAGAGGAGCATCAAAACCTTTTCTCTAAGAGAGGCACAACCCACCGTTACCTGCTTCCTTGGGTTCCCCATGATTCTTGGGACCAGAGTCCTTTGGTTCCCACGCAAGCAGCACAGGAGCAAGGACCAGGAGAAAGGCCAGAGCCAGCCCTTGCAGGGCCATGCTGGCACAAAGTTCCTGGGCAGGACTCAGTCTGAGCTACTCAGTGAAGGTATCTGTGTAATCCAGTGCAGGAGAGGTGCAGACACAGAAATGAAACAGCTACACAGGGAAATCACATGTGGTGCAAGAAACTTCCTCTTCGGAAAGAGAGTATCCCACCGGCCGCAGGGCTGCTCCTCACCCATCTGCCTGCAGGCAGTGGGTCCAAGCTCAATGGGGTCTCCTGGGTGCCTCAGTCCAGCCCTTTTACTGGCTACCTCAGGGTCCCATAGCCCTGCTCCCACAGACCCTTCCAAAAACTTCTCAGGTCTGTCTCACTCCTCTCTCCCTCCAGATCCTGTGGTGGATGTTGACTAAAACACCCCTGGCTCACCTGCCCAAGCCCACCCCACGATGCTCTTTCATCATGAATCACTTTTGCCTTGAAATCTCTCTACTCATTACCTTAAACTGACCCAACTGCAACAATCTTGCTGTTGAACCCCACCAACAGACCTTTCAGATCTGACCAAGTTTCTGAACCAGCCAGATGTGGCTTGTTTCCCTTCTCCTCCAAACCTTTCCTGCTACCCTGCTCTGAGCTACACTTTCTCAATGCTTTCTAGGATGTGAAGTGCCTTGACTTGGACAGTGCAAACAGTCCTGGGGGTAAAAAGGTCTTCCTGGAGCTGCATGGAGAAGACTTATTCCTGTCTCTGGCTAGGTCAGGCAGGGTCTTTGGATGTGGTAGGGAATTCCCTGGATGCTCCTGATTTTGGGCCATAATCCCAAGGCTGGTTCGTTCATACTCGCCCAGTCTCCTGTCCCTGAAGATGTCACCACCAAGCTCTTGTCTGAGCCCTTTTTCAGCTCACACACTGTTGCAGGGCTTCAAGCTTCCATGAGTTTTGGCTGCCTGTGCTGTTGCAGCTGTCCTGGGCAGCCCCTCTGTCAACTCTGTGGTTTATACATCCTCTCTCTGTATCCCTGGACAGAGGAGCAAGGTTGCTTTATGGTCCTGGGAACAGGTGCTGTCACCCAGGGTGCTCCTCATCACCTGGCTAGGACCAGTTGGCCCAGAGGTCCATGGCAGGTCTTTTCCCAGGAACCACCATCCTCAGCACTGCAGGACAGTGTTTGGTGTATCTAGCTGCATTACTCCACTAGAGCAGCAACACTGAGGGGTTTCTGGAAGCTAGCTCTCTCCTAAGATCCATACAGGAACATCAGTACATCAAGTCCAGCTGCCTCACGTACAGCTGTTGTGAGATTAATGGGGTAAAGTCGTCTAGCAATTTTGCAGCAAGGGAGCAGCCACACTAAGCCATGCCCTCCCTATTTCTTTGGCAGTTCCCTGGGCTTTGGGGAGCCAGGCTATTTTTGTCCCTGTGAAGCCAGCAAAGGTGCAAGCACTCAGGAGAATGGCCACAGTCAGCACTCACTGGGTAATGTCCTCATAAAATCCCAGCATTAGAGGTGGATGCTCTCACTGCCTCTCTTTGCCGTATGAAAGAAGCAAAAACAGTGAAAGAAAACAGCTAAGCTTCAAAAATACATGTGATGCAAGAGCCTTCCCATTGCAGCTGATAAAGGTATTTCTTTTCCCCTAGCCTGAAATGCACAGGGACCTAGCAATCTGTGGTTTTTTTCTTCCCCCTTAGTAATTTATCATTTTTTTAGATTTGCTGTCTGGTTTATAGCATGCACTAGCAAAATGCTGAAGAAATACTGAAATCCCTATCTCTTACACAGTAATAGAGCTGCTAGTTCAATTGATGATGCCTTACTTTACTGGGAACCACACAGCAGAGTTCAAGTGAGTGAAGGTTTCTAAGGGACTGTCAAGTAACACAGCAACTCATGAATCCAAACTTAGCATGGCATGATCAACAGGAGGTGACAAGGTCCAGCTCTGTGAGGCCACTCACTGTCTTTCCAAGAGTACATCACGTGTGGGCTGCACATACTCTGTGGACACCACTCTAGTCCTTGCAGTCAGACAAGGTCTCACAAAACGATCTCAACACACCTTCGATGCTTTGTAATATGGATTTCCTGCTATAGCAGTGGATGTCTACATTTTTTCACATGATAAAGCCAGCCAGCCACATACCTTCTTCTCAATGGGGCTGAGGCCCCAGGGCAGTTGATTTGATCATTGTAAACATGATGGATGGGCCCTTGCCTGAAGGGGTCAGTCCTCAATGAACTAACAGGACTCAGACCTTCAGATTGAAGAGAGAAAACCCCAAACCACCTTCAGTTTATGATCAGTTTTACTTCTGATAGGGAAGAACATTGAGAGCTCAAAACCATCCACAAAACCACAAGGAAAGGAGAAGCAGCTGTGGCTTTTGAGGATCAGACTTTGTGGAAAGCACTGCTAGCATACCCACCACATTCCCTTACAGTAAAGCCTATTCCTATCGCAGACCTCACAAATAACAGAAATATATTTGGTGCTTATTCCTGTCCCCACCCCGTACGTGTCCTTGAGAGAGCCCAGTGTGAGGTGTACCTATGGATCATCAGACATGGCCATGATGATGGGGGTGGGCTAAGGCCATGCTGGGATGTCATCCCACAGGTGGTGGGTCAAGATCAGGCATGGAGAGGGTAACCCAGCCAGGGCCAGCCCCAGGATGGCCAGGGAGGGGTCTGCTCCCTGCACAGCACCAGCACATGACCCTGTGTGATCTGGGGGGCTGCATCTCCACATGCTGCTGCTTCATCTCCAGGATGCAGTATCTGCCTCAGTAAGGGCTGCAGCCTGCACTACTGGAGAGCAGAGGCTTTTCTGGCAGAGAGAGCTGGAAAATGCCCACAGGATGCTGGATAGAGCCCAGCCTCGAGCCCTGCTGTGGGGTCTTCCACATTACTCCAGCAACATTCCCAACCCCATCAGCTCTGAACTTGCTTCAATGCAGGATTCTTGCAGTGCTATCAGGGACAAAAAGGCCAGTGCACCATGCCACCTTGAACTTAGGAACCCTCCAGCCCCTTCCCTGAAGTGACAATAAAACCCAGACATCCCAGTCCCCTACAGCACTTCTCCACCAGAGCTGGGGCAGAACCCCCGACCTATGGGCAGAAGGAGGGCAAGGGGAGCCCCAGTAGTGCCTGGCTGCAGAGGGATCCCTCCAGGGTGACAGCCTGGTCGTGATGGAAACATCTGGGGAGTATACAAGGATCTGCGCTGGCCTGGAAGAGGGGTGGCATTGGGGCATCTTTGCTGTCACCCATTTGGCCGCAGCAGCCAAGGCAGGGACTCCCTCTGCTGGCACTGGCCACCCGAGGCTGACACCTCTGTTCCCAAGGTGGCTTACAGAGCCACCAGGTCTGCCTGTGGCCTGGCCTCCCCCAGGAGAGGTGGGCTGAGAGCAGAGGTGTGACAGGGGACAGCTCAGCAGGGTGCAGGGCTCCCAGAAGGGCACTGCTGGGTGCTGGGCAGAGCTGTGGCAGGCCCTGGGGCTGGATAACCATCCCCTCCTTCCCCTCCGCCAGCCTCTTTCCAGGGGAGGGCGCAGGACCTGCTGCCTGTTCTCCACAGTCAGCATCTCCCCACCTTTCTGAGTCCATCTGTGCATGCCCCCTTGCCATGCCCCCCTCCCCAGAAGCATGGACGGAAGCCAAGCAAGTCTCTCTGCCCCAGCACTGCCACCTTGACACAGGTCCCTCTGCAGCGACAGCCAGCCCACGGCCCCCCAGCCCAGCCTGCCCAGCCCATCTGACTTTGTGCTGCAGCCCACACCTACACCACAGACACCCCCACTTCCCTTCACTCTCAGAGTGCAACCCTCTCCCATCTGGCTGCACACTTGCTGACAGCCCAGAAAGATATTTTTAGCACACAAAATTGGACATAAGCAGTTCACAGCTGGGAGAAGGGTGGAGTAAGGCTGGAGGGATGTGGGATGCTGCATATTGGTCTGAGGAAGATGTGCTCAGAAATGGGGTTTCCAGCTCTGACCTCTGAGTCGTTCCACATCTGCTCCAACCGTGCTTGCTCTCATCCCCAGGGCTGTCTTCAGCATGTCCCACCCTAGTTCTTGGACAGGGAACCTGGCTAAGCCCAGGAGGTGGAAACTGTAAATTTGTAGCAGCATCTCAGGCCAGGCTAGCTTTGCTCCAAACCCGCTGCCTGAAGGTGCCGCTTTCAGGGCAGGCTCTCTGCACTAATTCCAGCACTTCTGACATGCTCTCTCTGCCTCCGAGTTCCATTCCCACATCCCCTGATCTGCCCTCTGGCAGGAGTGGCAGCATATTGTGCCTGTGGTCTGTCATGCTGCCTGAGAGGAGGCTCTCTGTCTCCTAGACAAGCGCTTCACCCTGCACCTCCTTCATTGCACAAGCCTCTCAGCATTGCTCCTGTTCAAATGGTCCACCCAACCCCATGTGCTGGCCGCACATGTCACAGGTCTCCATAGGCAGATGATGGAGTACATGTGTTTGGTGGAGTCAAGAGTGTCTCCTTCCATACACGGGTCTTAACTAAAGAGCTTGGCATTTCCCCTTTTCAGCTCTCAGCCTGTACAGCTTCCAGAGGAAAGCAGATCCTGAGGAACCGCCTATACCACCCAGGGTAACTGGGAACAGAGAAGTGCCCAAAATATCCTGAGCCCAGAAGGAACCTGATGAATAGGGAAGAAGAAGCCAAGCAGCTGTTTCCCCGTGAAATGGAACCAGTGGACTGGTGGAGGAGGGGAAGGTGGCACAGGTAGTGGTGTTAACCGGCCTTCTGGGGGCTGTACAGCCCCATCGTCCTGCCTGGTGTTGCACCCATGTTGCCTGGATGCGCTGCTGCCAGGGTGACCCTGAGCTGGCACAGCTCCTGCCTGACCCATCCCAGGATGCCTGGCTGTGTCCTGGCCATGTGGTTGTCATTGGCAGAGCGCTGTGCCTTCCCGAAGCAGCCTGCCTTGCACATGGGTCACTGGAAAGCCAAGGTCTGAGCTGGACCCCTGCTCAACCCTTTCCTCAATGTGTGGCCCCTGCAGAACCCCCTGAGAACCTGCTAGCTGCCCCCCAGCCTTCAGCCTCTGACCCAGGCTTGTCATGGTGCAGTGCTGCTCCCCACAAAGGTTGGGCAAGTGGACGAGAAGGAGGGAGGAGGGCATTGCATCCTGGTAAGTCAGTGTGAGTGGTGGGGACAGCACGGTGCCCAGAGCCCAGGGAACAGCTGCCCTTTGTTGTATAAATACGCACATGAAGTCATGTGCATTCCAGCCAAGGGGAAAGATCCAGAGCAGGTCTACAGCAGTGCCACAGCTGAGCTGGGGCAAAGGGCAGGTTCCATCTCATGCAACAACCTCCCATGGGGAACCCCCACTTAGCCTGGCCTATTCCCCCTTGGCCAGCAGAAATCCCACAGAGCCCAGGGCCATGAGGCAAGCAGGCTGGGGAGGCAGGTTCCCAGATGGGAGGCAGGAGGGAGGGAGGGTGGATGCTGCTTCACCCCTGCCACAGAGGAAGTCAAGTCTCTGGCTGGCACTGGGAGGAGGATATCAGCCTCCCTTTGGGGAGCCTGGTGAGACAGTGCTTATGATAGTCCTTGGTGAGAGTCCAGGCTACAGGGCATGTACACGGATGCTCCTGAGTACCCCATAAGAAAGGACTCGCCATGCATCATGGTGTGACTTACATCCCAGGTGTCTGACTGGTGGTGACACCCTTGGTTCACCCACAGCCTGCAGAACTGGGTGCCTCCTGGCTGTAATTACCCCAGGAGACCAGTTTGTCCAGTGCTGGTGCAATCAGCTACTGTAGAATAAGGGCTCAGGAGGGTGGGGTGACCAGCCACCCATGACACAGGTGGACAGAAATTAGGCCATGGTAATCAAAGGTATTAATGTGTTGTGGTGGTATGCAGGTGCTGCCTGGGAACAGGGCTCCCAATGTGCAGGGCACAGGAGGATCAAAGCTCTGCCCCATTCATCTCAGCTCTGCCTTTTGCTGGAGCTGGCAGAGATCCCAGGTCAACGCAGCACTGTTGCCACTTGTCCTGGCTCAAGTATCACTTGCTTCTGCTGCTGCTGGCCTCGGACCATCAGCCTCACATGTTTGCCACTAACGTAGCTGAGTAGGACTCACTACCCTTCCTCATCTTTTACCCACTGTGGGGTACAAGGCTGCTGTGTGTGGACAGGCCTGCTCCTTCACTCTGTTGTGTTGTAGACATGTCTCCATGTAGAACAACACACGCCTCCTTTCCTTGCCTTGGTCTTCATGGAAGATCCTGGCACACCTCGCCTGTGTCAGACCCAGCCATGTACGCCAAGATGTGGGAAGGTTTTTTCAGCCCCAGCCCCTTGGAGCATGCTGATGCTCTTTCTCAGAGGTCACAGGGTGCCTTGTCTCATGAGAGAGGACAGGAGATGAGAAAGGCTGGCAACTCTGCTCACAGAGCTTGCCAAATCTAATGAGATTTCAAACAGCTGGCAGAAGCAGTAAAGAGCTGCTTTATCAGATGCAAGCAGCAGCACAACAGTGACTTCCACACCGAACATAGCACAGCTGCCTTCCCTCCTCATACTGGACCAAGCTCCAGCCTGTGCTGCCTCAGCCTGCCTTGCCTCGACAGGGTCTGGACAGGGCGTAGGGACAAGGGAAAGAGCTGGGAAGTGCCCCACAGTAATAGGGAGCTCCTCATCCTGCTGGTGCATGGAGAACTGATGCTCCACTTTCCAGCCCATTCAACATCTGGACAGAGCATCACTGTCCACATAAGGCTGTGGCTTCCCTGACCTTCAGGCATGTGCTGTTTTGGGCTGGGATAGAGTTGATTTTCACCTTGTAGTCCAGAGGGAGCTGTGTTTTGGATTTGTGCTGAGAACAGTATAGATAACAGGGATGTTTTCGTTACTGCTGAGCAGGGCTTACACAGTGCCAGGGTCTTTTCTGCCTCTCACCCCACCCCACCAGCAAGGGCCTGGGGGTGCACAAGAAGTTGGGAGGGGGCACAGCCAGGACCCGAACTAGCCAGAGGGATATTCCATACCATAGAATGTAGAACTCAGCATATAAAGCTGGGGGAAGAAGAAGGAAGGGGAGGGACATTTGGAGTGATAGCATTTGTCTTCCCAAGTAACCATTACGCATGATGGAGCAATGCTTTCCTGGGGATGGCTGAACACCTGCCTGCCCATGGGAAGTGGTGAATTAATTCCTTGGTTTGCTCTGTTTGCACACAGGGCTTTTGCTTTATTTATTGAACTGTATTTAACTCAACCTACCAGTTTTCTCACTTTTACCCTTCTGATTCTCTCCCCCATCCCACTGGGGTAGGGAGTGAGAAAGCAGCTGCGTGGTGGGGTTAGTTGCCAGCTGGAGTTAAACCATAACAAGACAAAAGGCCCTCATGGACATCCAGATCCCAGCATCATCACCCTGATCCTCTGTGCCCCAGCACAGAGAGGGAAGGCCAAAGGGGAAGGCAGCAACTGCAGGAGGACAGGCACACAGCTCGACTCTCCTCTGCTTGGAGGTGGCCATGTCTATGTCTCCTCCTGGGAATGGACCTGGTCCATGACCTCCCTTGAACCTGTCCTATTTAGCACAAGCCAAAACTGTGTCAGGGAACCAGCTGAGTGGTGTGGATGATTAGAGGACTCTGCTCAGGTTGAGGAGTTACTCAGAGTGGTGTAGCCTGAGTGACCGCTGGCTCAAGGGTGGGGTGCTGCCTGTGGCACCTACCTTTTGCTCAGACATGTGGGAGAATAAGTAGGGCTCCACAGTCACTGCTCGGGGGCAGGACAGCAGAAGGGAATGGAAGCGTCTTTCTCACCCATGCTGCTGTGACAGGGGTGGGATGCACCTTTCCCTGAACATAAGCTCAGATCTCACAGGGGAATGGTTCTCCAGTCTGATGTATTGCTTTCCTCCAGAAGGTTTTCCTTTTGTCAGCAGTGGGATAGGTAAGGAAGCTAGGGCAAAGGTGAGGATGTTGGTTTATTAATGTAGGGTCTCTGGGGTGGACTGTGCACATGGGTCAGTTCTGTAGGGTCTCTGGCAGACCCTGTGCTAAGTTATGCATGCCCTCACCGGCCTTTCCCTCCACATTGCTGTGCTGCTTCTGAGTTCCTCCCTGCAGTAACATCAAGCTGTGTAGATCAAAGGGCAGTGATGAACCACAGGTGAAGGCTCTTCCCCAAAGCCAAGACCCACGGAGCACTATCAGCCCCACTGTCCTGCAGCTGGTTCTGTGGGTCACAGGGCTGCTCCTACCAGCTCAGCTGAAGGCAGTCCTTGACCTGCTCTGATGTGGTCCCACTCAGCCCACCATTGCAGCCATACCAGTTTCTTGGCACCTCTGCTCCTGTCTTACATCTGGCAGAACCACAAGCACTTCAAGGATGCTGCCCTTCGGCTGGGGAGTGTTACTCATAGCCTGGCAAGAGAGAGAAGATGGAGAGAGCCTGGCACAGCCTCCTGGCAGGAGTGTGGAGCTGCTGAGAGCCCTGTTTCCTAGGGCCAGGTCAAAAGGACAAGGAGCAGCTCTGTACCTGCTGGGCAGCCATGGAGGATGGAAGCATGGCAGGTATTGGGAGATAAGCTGTTCAGGATGGTTCAGGAGCAAGGTGGGAGACACTGGAGGTGGTAGCATTGCCCCTACCTGTTTGGCAAGAGGTGACCAGTGAAGCTATCTACAGTGTTGACTCACTGCAAGGATGTAGCTGTGCTCACATGGCTGCATGTCATGTCACCACAGGTCGCAGGTGGTGCAGGCATGGCCAGAGCAGCTCTACACTCCTTGTCAGAGGTGGTGATTGGTTTTGGTTTGTCAGCCTTCTCAGTGTCTTCAAAATCACAGCCCACAGGCCTTCCAGCAGGCACACGCTCAGCTGGGTTCAGGCATCAGCCACCCAGTCCCCTACCACCCTGGCAGGGGCACTGGGGCTTGTTTGAGGAGAAGCAGAGCAGGGAATTGAAATCACTGCCTGGCACTAAGAGACAGGGATGAGATACAGATGGCTGCCTCCACAGATGTCAAGGTACCAGCGCCTAGACATGAAAGGCGTCAAATGGAGATCACAGGAGGCAGTGAGCAAATGCTGCCAGGTGCTGTGCTGACTCTGCTTGTAGAAAATTAACGACACAACAAATATTTGCAGCCCTCGTGTTGCAGACAGCGCCGCATTGCCCTTGCGGCTGGAGTGCCGGGGGGAGGGAACAGGGGGGCAGCAATGTGCCTGCACAGTGGGGGTCTCACCGGTCCCTGCTGGCAGCTGGAAGGAGGGCTGCAGCAGCTCGCATCCATGGCGCCGGGTGCGCAGCATGCAGGGCCCTGTGCTCGCTGAGCTCAGCAGCACGCAGCGTGCTGGGAAGTGTAGTCCTTCCGCATCGCTGTGGTGGGGTGACCCCGGCTGGAGGCCAAGTGCCCACCCCAGCCGCTCATCGCTCCCCTCCTCAGCCACACGGGAGAGAAAATACAACAAAAGGCTTGTGGGTCGAGGTAAGGCGAAGGTCACTCTGCAGTTACAGTCACGGGCAAAGCAGGCTCGACTTGGGGAAATCAGTTTATTTCATTACCACCCAGATCAGAAAACACCCCGAGCAAGCGGTGCAGGGGGCTGGGCGATGGGGGCTGGGTCAGTCCCTCACCCGTTGTCCCTGCCGCTCCTTCCCCCTCGGGGACGGGGCTGCTCACTCTGCCCCCGCTCCAGCCCGGGCTCCAGCCCACGGCAGCAGTTCCACGACCTTCTCCGCCGTGGGTCCTTCCCACGGGCTGCGGCTCTTCACGCCCACGGGCTGCGGGGGGGGAGCTGCTCCCCCGGGGGCTCCGCGGGCTGGGGGCACGGCCCGCCCCGCCGGGGGCCGCCCCGCGGGCTGGGGGAGCCGCTGCTGCGGCGCCTGGAGCCCCCCGGCCTCCCCCTGCCCCGGCCCGGGGGCCGCGGGGCTGCTGGGCTCGCTCGCACTTAAATACACGATCTGAAATACACGGTCCCTGCGGCTGCCACCGGCACCGACGGGCTCGGCCTTGCCCAGCACCGGGCCCAGCTCGGAGCCGGCTGGCACGGGCTGCACCGGGCACGGGGGCAGCTTCTGGAAGCTTCTCACAGAGGCCGCCCCTGTGCCCCCCGCCACCAAAACCTTGCCCTGCAAACCCACTGCAGTCCCCCGTACTGTGTGCTGTTGGGCATCACCAGGATGCACACAAACAATTCTCCCATGTACTCTGGGCTCCTCGCACTGACCAGACCTCCTAGCAGGTTGCAGCAGACCCTGCTGTGCCTGCCGTCCTGTTTGCTATGGGGCAGAGGAGGGAGAGACGTTTGCCAGGGACTGGCCCTCTCACAGGCAGGGAGCTGAGCAACATGCAAGACAGGGGCAGGTGTGGCGATCTGCTGGGTGATGTGTGGTAATGTGGGAAAAGAGCAGAGGTTGTCAGGGGACAGGAGGAGAGACAAAACCCCGAACCAAGAAGCTGCACCCACACCCTGGGAATAAGCACCAAAAGGACTCATATGAGTCAGCTGATGTTTTTTGTCCTGCTCACCTTTGGGTCTGCAGAGTCCTTCCAGGCTGGAAAACCCTCCTGCAATGAAGCCTTGTGCCTGCTCTGGCACTGCTCCACACACTCACTCCTTACAGCCATCCCTGGACACCCACAGCAGCGGCCATTCATTTTCCTGAGAGTTTGCAGAGAAGAAGCCTCAGGTGTGGATGGGCTCTCGCACACGGGGGCAGCTCCAGTTCTGCCTCTGGGGCTCTGAGCAGGGCGAGCCTTCAGTCAAGGGTGGGTTACTGCTTTCTGATCCCAACCACAGCTGTGCTGCAAGGACCTGGTGGTGCAGGTGCTGGTGTGGAACAGGGGTGGGAGTGCAGAGAGGACCAGGTTTCCTGCGTGGAAGCCCCCCTGCATCCCTCACTGCCCTGCCCGTAGCCTGGACACCCCGCAGCCATGGCATGCCCTGCTCCTTACAGGACACCTCCAGCCCCTGCACCTCTCCAGCACCAGCCTCCCAGGCTGTTTGAAGGCTCTTGCCCCTGCACTGGCTGGGTGATGCACCATCCCCAGAAGGCAGGGAGATGTTTGTTAATCCCAGAGCTTTCTCCCCATGACAGGGGGAGGGTGCAGAGCCCAGATGGAGAAGGGCAAAGACGACAAAGCCCCCCTCCTCTCCCCACTGCAGCTCCACAGGGCCAAAGCACAGCCAGGGACACCGCCTTTCTGCTCTTCCTCACCAGGGCTTGAGAAGCTTATTCAGGGTTTGCTGCAGGCTCAGCCCAACCTCGTTTTGTACCCAGCTGCCCAGAGCACACCTGCCTGCACCATGGGAGGGATTTGGGACATAGGAGACCTTTAGCCATGTCTCAGTTCAATGCTGTTGTGCCAGGCAGGAACAGAGCGTGGTGGAAATAGCACAGCAGAGTTACCAGCAGTGATGAGAGAAGGGACCGTAAATCCTGCAGCAGCACTTTCCACAGTCAGGGCAGTCTCCAGGGCTTTAATTTATTTGTTACAACTTAATTGGATGTAAACCCAGTCACTTGTAAGCAGCAGGAGGCCTGAACAGGCAGTGGTCCTGAGCTTCTCTGCAAGATGCCTTGCCAGGGTTCTCCATCTGCTGTGGTGCCTTGACCCTCAGAGAGCCGCTGCTCACATGCACTCAAGGGAGAGGCAATGTTCACTCCCCTTCTGGCCCCAGCTGAGCTGGCTTTGCTCCTCTGAGTGACTCCCTACACCACTAAGGAGCGGGTCACTGGGCTGTGGGTGCAGCAGGGTGCTCAGGGTACCCGGGCAGACAGGGAAGACACCCACTGCCATCCAAGCAGCTTCAGCTGGCTATCCCAGTGGAAGGGCAGAGCCTGCAGCCTCCTGCCCCCACACACAGACACTGGTCTTTCCTCTCTGTGCCCATCATGGGAGGCCTGTGAAGCTGCTCCTGTCATTCTGTCAGGCTGTTGTCAGTGGGACAGATGTGTGAGGCCTGGGAAACCTGAGAATGTGGCCTGTTACATGGTGCAGTTCCCCACAGCTGCAGCAGCCTCCCTGGCAAATGCCATCCATCACCTTGGCAGGTGGAGGCACCAGGCTGAAGCAGCACTGGTGAGGAGAGGAATGGCTCAGACCCCACAAGATAGACACTGGCAAAGCCATGTCCCCAGTCTCTGCCTCCCTACACGTAGGAAACCAGACTTGCACAGACCCACTCCCTTCTGTGGACCTGGAAGAGCAGAAGTACCATGCATTTCTGCGGGCAGGGAGCTGCTCCCACTACAAAGAAGTCAGAGGCTCAGTTTCCCTGCTTTAGCCCACAGGGTTTATTGTCCCTCCTGGGACAAGGAAGAAAACCCATGGCTCATGGTCCATGGTGTTTACACTGTGTGTGGTGGCACTTGGAGCCAAGCACTGGCCAAAAAATGCCACACCAGGAGACACTCACATGCAGCTGCTTTTCCCAGCTAGGAAAGCAGCTAGAGCAGTGCAGGGCATGTGGAGCCAGGCGCACCGCACAGGGAAACAGCTGGAACAAGGCAGTTGTGGGGTAGCTGTGGAGGCAGGGCAGTGCACAAGGGTTGTGGCAGCACCGGGGGAAGCAGCTGGGGCAGGGCTGGGCCAGCAAAGGCAGGCGGATGCCAAGGAGAGCAGTAGTGAAATGTGTGGGGCCGAGAAAGGGCAGATCCAGCCGCAGGGAGTCCCTGGGCAGAAAGGACAGGACCCATGCAGCTTCTGAGCGGGGAACAAGGCCGGGGAGGGGGGCAAGAAGCAGAAGGAGACCGGGGAGACGTGGAGGAGCTCAGGGAAGGGAGAAGCGCCAAGAAACTGTCACTGAGAGGCTGCAACTCCCTGCTCCTCTGGAGGACAGTCCCCCCAGGCCCTGGGACACCACCCAGGCAGGGGTGGGTGCACAGAGAGCAGCAGAGCCCCACATCCACAGCGTCCATCCAGCCTAGCAATGGTGAGGAGTCATCCGAGCCTGCACCAGTGGGGCCCATGTTGGCAGCGGCTGCTCATACGGGGGAACTGGGCTGGGGCTGGATAGGTGGGGAGATCAGCTGCCCACGCCCTTGGTCCGTCTGCTGAGGAGCTGGGTGCTATGGGGAAAAACAAGAATCCTGCCGCTCCAGTGAGCATCCGCGCAGGGCCCAGGGGAGAAGGAGAGTCCAGCCTTCCCAGTGTGCCGCCAGGTGGGACCCAGGGGAGAAGGACTCCGCACGGAGCAGCCAGGCGGTTACCGGAGCACCGCGTCCGCGGGGTCTGCCCAAGCCGCGCACCGGCCGCCCGGGCCCCATAGCCCCGCGGGCGCCTACAGAGATGCCGGCTCGGCACCCCGGCGGCGCTGCCCGGGGGGTGCGGGGTCCCCGCCGGGGCGGGGGGGCTCCGGCAGGGCGCGGCGGCGGCGGGTCCCAAGGAGTTAAGGGCTGGCCCCGCCCCGGGCCCGCCCCGCCGGTGCCAGCGCTCGGGGCGGCGGAGGCGCAGCGCCGGGCCGCGGCGGGGGTCGGGCCGCTGCCGGGCCAGGAGCGCCGCGCCGCCCGCCCCGCGCCGCCGCCGCTAGCGTCGCCCCGGGGGCCGGGGTGCGGCGGCGGGGGGCAAGGCGGCGGCTCCCCGGCGGCGGGGCTGCCCGGCCGCGGGGGTGAATGGCGCTGGGGGTGCTCGGCGGGACCGACATGGAGTGGGAGAAGCTGCCGCGGCGGCCCGGGGAGAGCGAAGGGGAGGCGGCGGGGCCCTGGCCGGGCTGCGGGCGGCTGCGGCCCTCCTCGTACCGGGCGCTGCGCAGCGCCGTCTCCACCCTGGCGCGCATCGACGACTTCTACTGCGAGAAGATCGGGGCCGGCTTCTTCTCCGAGGTCTTCAAGGTGTGCGGGGCGGGGGCGGGGATGGCGGTGCCCGCCGGGGTCGGGCATCCCCCGGGGACCGGCGGCGCCCACGCAGCCCCGGCCGGGCCCTCGGTGGGGCGCGGGGGGACCCCGGATCCCCAGCCCCGGCGGCTGGGCGAGGTCGGGGGGGTGGGGTGGGGCGGCGGGGACCTCGGGTGGCGGGGAGCCCCGTCTCCGCCGGGGGTGTTGTCCCTCCGTGCAGGCGGCAGGGAGCGCGGGCGCTGTTTACAGCCCGGGGGGGCTGAGCGCTGCCGAGCGCTGCAGCGTGGTTCGCAGCGGGGCCGCGCAGGGCACCGGTGGGGCGGCGGGCAGCCCAGCCCCGGGGACCCCTGTCAGAAGACTGGAGCCCCGGCCCCGCCAGGCCCAGGGCGTGCCTGTGGCAAGGGGCTGCAGGCAGCATGTGCAGCCGGTCCGAGGCGATTTCCAGCGTTGTTGGGCCTGTTCCAGACGGTGCTGGCCAGGCAGATGTGCAGGGTGTCCCACGGGAGCCTCCCGAAGGTGACTGGGTCTGGGAGAGGGCTGTGATGCTGTGTGGCAGTGCGGAGGCTGGTCCCCAGCAGGGACCCCGGAGCTGCCTTTGTCCTCCATCCTCTTTGGGACTGCCAGAGCAGGGATGCCGGTGTGTGGCCCACACTCTGGTTAGGGGTGCGTGGGTGCTGGTGGGGACCTCCGGGTCCCAACAATGCAGCAGAGGAGCGTGGTGACAGCACCCTGCCAGCTGGAGGGCTGTGCCCTGCCCAGCTGCCACCGCTCCCCTCCCCATCCAAGGGGAGGTGTGTGCACATGTTGTTTCCATCCTTGGCATCACTTAAGGCACCACAGACTGTTGGGTGAGGACTGCCCTTAAGCCGTGCGTTTAGTGGCTTTACCCCTCGGGAGGGAGCAGGTTTGGGCTGGGCAGGACCCCAAACACCTCCCATCACTGTTGCCGCGGCCCCAGGCAGCGCTGTGCCGTGTCCCCTGCGTGGGACCACACTCTCATGCACAGCACAGCTGGGCATCCACATCCTGGTGGGACCCTGGGGTGTCTCTCCAGCTCTGCCACCATTCCCCATTCAGCAGGGAGACGGCAAGACCTGGATCCTCTGCAGCCACAAGAGGGGTGTCCTGTGAGGGGCCGTGGCAGGCATACAGAGCCGTGTCCCTCTCCTCCATGCTCCTTCCTGCCCCTGCAGAGCCATGACCTCTCTGCTGGCCAGGTTCCTGCTATTGATCTCTGGCTTGGAGTGCACGGCAGCACCTTGGAGCAGAGGGAGGCATTTAATAATGTCAGGCGTGGATACAGCTCTTTAATAATGGATGCTCCCGTGTCTTGGCCAGGCCACAGTCTCTCCTTGCCTCGCTGTGCCTGTTTTTCCCGGCCCTGTGGGAGCCACAAAATGCTCCTCCCACCCGTTGTTCATGATCTTGTGGGGCCACTTGCACGTAGGATTTGGGGGACCAGCGGAGGTTGTGGGGGGTGTGTGGGATCAGGCAGCAGGAGCTGGTGTGTGTGCATGCTGGAGAGAAGGCAGGGGCAGGAGGGGGCCAGATGGGGCTTTGTGCTCTTGCAGTGGGTTGAGTCCAAGAGCTCAGCAGGATGATGGGGCAGGCCCGGGATCTGAGCTGGGGTTTGGCTGCCTGAGCTTGCGGGGAGGATGGAGCTTGGCAGGGCAGCACAGGAACTGTTTTCCTCCTACCTCCCTTGTTCCTGCTGTTGCTTTCCATGGCCGTGGGCACTCACGGCTCCCTCCTCCGTGTGGCTGCTAGGTCCTGCTTCATTCCAGCCTTGGTGGGCGTGGGGGATAGGGGAGGGGACCTGGAAGCCTCTGTCCCTATGTGTTGGTATCTCAGCCCTGGTGTGCAGCCGAGCCAGGGCCAGGCAGGGTGCTGGGGTACCAGCACGAGCATCTGACTGTCTTCCCAGCATTAAAGCCAAAAGGCTCAGTGTGTCTGAGGCCTGGTATCCCAAGCTAGCTGCGGGGTTGAGCCTTATCTTACCTCAGCCAAGCACACCTCTAGAAAGGCTGTCCGGAGCAAACAGGAGACACCAGTGATTAAAAGCTGCTCTTTTCCCTAGAGGTTGTTCCCAGCTGATGCCCTGCTATGCTGCAGAGCTGGGCCATTTCCCTCTGGAGCAGCTGGTTCTCACTGCCTTTCCCTGCGTGGTTTCAGAAGCACCAGGCCACCCCCGTTCTCGGGTACACGGACATTGCAGCAACCCACCTCTCCATCCCTAATAGACCAAGCAGATTGAACCAGGTGTGTTTGTGCCAGACATTTTCTCCAGCCCTTAAAAGCACTGTTGCATCTCTTCTCCAGATCCCTCTCTTAGATTCCCATGTTCAGTCTGCAGCAGGTGCAGGGGCTGTGGGCAGCACCCTGGCTTCAGTGTCCTGGGAGCTGTATCCAGAGGTCTTTGACCATCTCTGCACCTTGTGACCCACTGTCACCCATTCTCTCAGAGACGCTGCTTCCTAGGGCGCAGCCCTTCAGCATGCACTGCCCTGTGTCCCATTTCCGTGGTGCTGGGGCAGGGATGGGGGTGCAATATTAGTAGTTCCCAGCACTGACAGAGCTCAGGTGAGGGCTTTGGCACGATTGCCACCCACCTGCCACCTCTTGCTTCGCTACCAACCTTTGAGATTTTGTATTTACTCCCAGTTTACCAGTGCAACTAATGGCTTGATTCCCTCCCTCTTTATCTGCTGCCCTTCATCAGTGGACCTTGCCTTGTTTTACAAAGGAGGGTGGAGTGGCATGACACAGATGGAGAAACTAAGGCAGGCAGGGAGGAAGTGAATTTGCCGAGGTCAGCCAGCCGGGAGCAGCCCTGGCCCTGCTGTCACCGCTTGGGAGCCCTGAGTGCTAGAAACACATGCTGACTAGCTGGGGACCTGCCAACAGCTCTCCTGCGCTGTCACGGGGTGTGCCTTGGGCTTGCCAGTGAGAGCTGGCAATGGTCTGCTGCCATCGTGCAATGCCACCACTGCCCTGGCTGCTGGTGTGCCTGTGGTACTGCTCCACGGAGCACAGGAGGTGAGGGCTGCTGCTCAAGCACGTGTTGGGAACGGATGCTGCACGGTCTCCACCTTTTGCTTGCCCAAAGGAAGTCTGTCTTGACCCATTCTGCCTTGTTGGTGTGATGAGTAGGTTTTCCAGTCCCACCCAGCAAAAGACCTGTTGCACTACTGGGATTCCCCTGAGCTCAGATGCAGCCGTTATCGGCAGGTGTGGGATTACCCGCAGCATTGCTAACCAGGCTCTCGGGGGTGAGGGGTGCAGGATGATATCCCAAAATGACTGTGCCTTGCCTGCACTGGGCTGGGGCAATGGGATGAGCACAGAGCGGGGCTGTGTGTGAACCTGTCCCCCGAGCAGGGTGCAGGGGGCCTGGCTGCTGAGACCCCCAGTTGGGGGTTGGGGGGGGGCGGAATTCCATCCTGTGTCTAGACAGGAGCGCCGGCTGTGGGGAGGGAGCAGGCCAGGCCGTCTGCTCGCTCTGATTAGCATGCTCTTTAAATAAGACTCTAATTTCCGCTGTTAAAAGAGCTCAGATCCCTTGTGCCCAGGCTGGGGCTGCAGCCAGCCCCATCCCATCCCCCAGCCCTGTGTGCTGGCAACAGATGGGATGGGGACAGGCACGGCGCTGCACCCCAGCTCATCCACAGCATGTCCATGAAGCACCCAACAGAGGGGCCATGTGGGGTGCTGGGGGGGATCAGGGACGGGCGAGGGCTTGCCTGGTTCCTGGGTGGGGGACTGGTGGTTTGTCCTCCCCCTACACCCCAGCACGGCTGCCTGGCTGAGCTCAGCTCCCGGGAATGCGCTGGGATTCCTGGGCATCATGCCAGAGCGAGGAGAGGCGAGGGGACGCCATCCTGGCTGGGGAGGCTCAGCTACCCGCTGCTTCCCTGGATGGTGGCAGGGAAAGAAACCCCCATAGCAAGGGTCTGTGTCCCACCAGGGGTCATGGCTTGCTCCCTCCTCTGCTACGCCTGCTTCTGGAGAGCTGCCAGGGCGCTAGGCTGGTGTTAGCACTTGGCCAGACTGGGTAAACTGGCCAGTGCTTAGGAGGCTGTAGGAAGACCCTGAGGGCATAATCCCTTCCCTGCTGGCCTTTGGCAGCAGAGCATGCGGGGGAGATGGCAGGATGCAGTCTTGCAAGGGAGCTCAGGGCTCTTGAGTGCCCTCAAGGAGGTCATGGCCCACGAGTGAGGGGCTGGGGCTGTCCTGGGAACCCCTGGAGCCCTCCCTGCCCTGGGAATGGAGTCCTGGAGAAGGACATCAGGGCAGGGCTGTGCTGCCTGGGAGCTCCTGGGGTCCCTGGGAGAAATTCTGGAGAAGGGGCTTTCACTAGACCTTCGCTCCCCCAGGCTGCCTATCCTGTGGGATTAAGTCGTTAGGCGCTGTATGGCTCTTCACCCAGCCTATTGCAATGGCAGGAGGCTTTTTAATGAGGAATTAAGCTACGGGCACATCCCAACCGTGGGGAGCTAAGCCATTGCCCACCGGGGGCTGCTCCCTGATGCAGGGACACTGCTGCTGGTGAGGACCCAGCCAGCCCCACAGTGCATGGCCACCAAGTGTCAGTGCGTGTGTGCCATTCCTGCTGTGAGCGCATGGCGCTGGAGCCTTGCTGCTCGGCGCCGTCCCGGCAGGGCTGAGCCTGCCTATGCCATCGAGCCAGGTCCTGCTGCCTGGCAGCTGCTGGTGCCAGCCAAACCGACCAAGCCAGTCCTGCCAGCCCTGCACGGCATGGGAAGGGAAGGCAGTGCTGCCGCCGGGCAAGCTGGGTCAGGAGTACTGGGCTTTGCTGGGCGGCACCCAGCACCGGGGTCTTGGCAGGACTGGGGGTTCTGCTGGCCTGGTCCAGGCTCTGGTTCCCTTGGCCCCTGGCTCTGCCCGGAGATGGAGGGGCCAAGGGAGACCTTGCCCACCTGCTTTAGCCAGGCAGGCCCCCTCCTCAAAGCCAGTGCGGCCACCAGAACACAGGGAGCACTGTTTCTGTGTCTGGTGCTGCCTCCAGCTGTCCGCTGCATAGGGGTGGGGGTGGAGGGGAGGGGAGGCAGCGATGGTGAGGATGGAGTAGGGGTGCCCCTTGCCCTGCATGCTGGTACAGTTGTGGACAGGGAGCCCTAGGACGCTGGGATGGGGCTCTCAGTGGTGCCAGGTGCTGCAGGGCAGTGATGGGGTAGGGTGAGCAGGGTGGTGGGCACAGGGAGGACCTGGGGTGCCATTAGAAGATGGGGTACCCAGGGTATATGCGGGGCTGAAGGCACTATGCTCCCCAAAGCAGGGGCTGCGCCATCATCCTGGGACGGACTCTTACCGAGCCCAGGAGCTCTGTCCGTTGCTCAGCGAGGAGGAACCATGGAGAAACCCATCCTCCCTTCTCCCCACAGCATGGTGGAGGGGTGGGATGGGGACCCACAGTGCCAGGCGTGTGGGGCGTCTCCTCACTCATCCAGGGTCCATCCTGATCTCTGCTGTCACATGGCCTCTGCCCACAGGCCAGGGGTGCTGGGTGCCTGGAGCTGGCTGGAGGTGATGCAGGTGTTACCAGAGCGGGGTGCCTACAGGCAGGTGGCTGCTGAATTATTCAAAGCCTCCCCATGAACAAAATGAACTGGTGGTGGCACTGCAGGGTTGGGCCGGGCTAAGCTATTGCCTCTTGCTTCCACTCCGCCTGGGGCTGGTTTGGCCTTGGTGTGCTCAGACATATATAGAGAGGGATCTTTATGAAGCACTAATTACCCCCCAGGCCCTTTGGTGGGGGAAGCTGCTGCCTACTTCCCGTGTACGGAGTGCTGGATGAGTCCCCATCTCAGCGTGCACCCCAGGACAGCTACTCCCCAAAGCAATGCCAGCCACATGGGGTGGGAAGGGAGCCCCAGAGGCCCCAGTGTGCCAGCCCCTGCTCATTGTGATGGGGACAGGGGGCAAGCTGTGAGCTGGATGAGGAGCACTGAGGACCCTGTCTCCAGCCAGCCCTCTGTGTTTTGCCCAGGGAGGTGATCCCTGTGGCAGTAGGTGGTATGGGAAGGGCCAGGAGCTGGCAGCAGCACAGCAGCTTCAACCAGCATCAGCTAAAAAGGAGAAGAGCAGGCAGCTGACGGCAGTGCCAAGGAATGCCTGCGCCTCCGTGCACAGCTTGGTGTGTGCCTGGGGGGCAGCTGGGATCTGCCTGGTTGTCCCCCACAACAGCTGCTGCTCTGAGTGGGACAGGTCCTACCCCCAGCCCTCACTCAGGAAGGGACCCTCAGCACTGGTTCAGCCCCCCGCCATGGTGCTAGGGCAGGGGATGCTGTGCTTATCCCTCACCCTAAACACGCCGGGGCACCACAGAAGGACAGGGATGTCCATGCTTGGCCACGCTCCCAGCTGCTGTTCCTGGCAGGGGGGCAGGCCCCCAGCTTGCACGATAGTGTCAGGCTGGGGCCAGCTAAATATACAGCCTTGTCTCAGTGCCGTGCCCCACCAGGCTGGGGTCATGCTCTAGGGCAGTGCTGGCCACTCCTGGGGCTGTTTCAGGGGGGCGATGTGCCCCTTCTGTCCTTCACCCCACTCTGGTAGGGTCTGGCTGGGTGGTACTGATCCAGAAAAGCCCTCCCTGGTATGCCCAAATCCTGCACATGGCTGTCCTTGCAGCAGGGCTGGGGTCACAGCTTGCAGGAGCTGCCATTGCCTCTGCGGGAGGGCTTGGGAGTGTTGCATAGTGGGGGGAGCACAATAAGCGGGGCGCCTCAGGAAGGATGGGGTTGTGCATCATCAGCACTAGGGTTCTTGGGGTGCTGCTGTGCTGGGAGAACCCTCCCTAGCCCTAGCTGTCCCCAGGGTACCCCATGCCTTGGGTGCATGGGGTGCTCAGCTCCTGCTTCTAGGACTTGGGTGGGTGCTGGGTGCAGGCTGGTATCTGGGGGGGCTGTGGAGGCACATGGGCCTCAGCCTCCCTTGCACCCTGCTCCAGGTGCGGCACCGTCAGTCAGGGCAGATCATGGTGCTGAAGATGAACAAGCTGACCAGCAACCGAGGCAACATGCTGCGGGAGGTGCAGCTCATGAACCGCCTCTCACACCCCAACATCCTCAGGTAGGACCTGCTCCCCCACTGCTGTCCCCGTTGTCCCCCCTTTTCCCTAGCCAAGGCTGTTTGGAGCTACTGCAGTGCTGGATGAGCTCCCGGGGCTGGTCCCCACTGCAGCCGCCCTGAGGTCACTTCTGTCTCACAGGTTCATGGGGGTGTGCGTGCACCAGGGACAACTGCATGCACTGACGGAGGTGAGAGCAGGGCAACGGCTGTGAGTCTTGGGGTTCTTGCAGACTTGGGGAGGGGACAGTGGTGGCTATGGGGACACTTTCTCAGCCCATGACACATGTGCAGGGCAAGGTGTACTGGGGGGACTGTGCTGGGGGTGGTTGGGGGATGTGCTAGCATGAGAGGTGGGCATCAGGCATTATGGAGCGGGGCGGGGGGCGCAGTGATGCTATGGCCCAGCTCTTCCCGTTAGTACATCAATGGTGGGAACCTGGAGCAGCTGCTGGACAGCCCTGTGCCCCTCTCCTGGTCCATGCGTGTCAAGCTGGCCCTCGACATCGCCTGTGGCCTGCGCTACCTGCACTCCAAAGGCATCTTCCACCGTGACCTCACCTCCAAGGTATGGGATGCTCCAAAGCATCCCATTGCCCTCATTGTCCCATACCCATGCTGCTGCCCCAGGCATGACCAGCTGGGGGGCAGGAGGCTGCTCTGTGCTGGGGCATCCAGATAGCAGTGGCTGGTGAGGCAGGGCTGGTGCGGGGTTGGGTGTGACAGGGGTCCTCCTGTGCTCCCAGAATTGCCTGGTGCGCCGCGAGGCCAATGGCTACACGGCTGTAGTGGGTGACTTCGGCTTGGCGGAGAAGATCCCCACCTACAGGTGCGTGGGCAGCGTCCACCCTGTCCATCCTCATCCTTGGAGTGGGGGGTTTCCAGCCCACTTAGAGCAAGAGCTGGGGAGGGATGGACATTTGGGATGCAACTAGAAGGGCAGGGATGGGGGGTGGTGGGGGTGGTCCCCAGCGGTGGGGACCCATAGGGCAGATGGACACATTTGGGGCTGGCTAGAAGGGGGTGGAGTAGGGGATGGTGTGAGTGGGGAGGGCTGAGTTTGTGGGATGCATGAAGGAGGGTTAGCTTGGGAAGGGAGATGGAGATGGTGATTTGGGCTGCCCCAGCGGGTGGATGGGAGGTCGGACAGGGATAGGGGGCTGTGGGCAGCCCCTGATGTCCCACCGTGTCCCCCAGCGAGGGCAGTGAGAAGGAGCCGCTGGCTGTGGTGGGCTCCCCATACTGGATGGCGCCTGAGGTGCTGCGAGGGGAGATCTACAATGAGAAGGTGAGACTCCATGGCTGCTATGCATGGGACTTTACCCATGCTTGCACTGCCACTGGTTTGCAGGATTTGCAGCCCTGAGAGCTCCTGGGATGCAGAGGGAAGGTACTGGGGATCCCTTGGGTGGCGAGGCGGCAGGGCCCCTGGCATGGCTGCGCAGTGGGGAGGGGGCTGTGGGTTTGCAGAATGGTGGGCATGCTTCCTCAGGGGCTGCAGGGATCCCCCTCATGACTCCCTGCTCTCTGCAGGCCGATGTGTTCGCGTATGGCATCATCCTGTGTGAGACCATTGCTCGTGTCCCTGCTGACCCTGACTACCTGCCCCGCACTGAGGTGACTTCCTGGGACCTGGGCAGGGAGGGAGGGTGGCAGGCAGCAGCACTGGGGCTGGGACTGCTTTACCAAATGAGGGGGACCATCCTCCTTTGCGGGGCAGAGCCCTGTGTGCAGGAGCTGCCCTGCATCTCGGGGCAGGGGTGCTGTGTCCCAGATGCTGCCCAGGGAGGGATGCCCTCTGCTCATAAGCTGTTCTCAGAGTCCATAGTTGGCTTGGATGAGGGAAGGGGACAGCTGGATTCAGGCAAAGAGCAGGCAGTATCTGTGTCACAGCATCCCCAGCCTTGCCCTAACTCGGGCTGAGACCAGGGACCCCCTTGCTGGGATGCTGCCAGGTCCACAGCCCTGGGTGGCACACAGTCAGTGTGAGGGCGGGGGGCCCAGCTATCCTGAGTCCCCCAGCCCGTGTGGTGCCCCAGGGGACCCAACCTCACTCTTCCTCCTTTCTCTGGTACAGGATTTTGGTCTGGATGTCACCACTTTTCGCACCATGGTGGAAGCAGAGTGCCCAGCGGCCTTCCTCCAGCTCGCTTTCCACTGCTGCAGTGTGAGTCTCCCAACTCTGCTTCCCAGGACAGCTGGGCAGGACAGGCAGCCTTGCCTTTGACAGGCAGAGCTCCCTGGGGTGCTTGGGGGGCCCACAGGCCTGATGGTTAACCCCTCCTGTCTGCAGATGGAGCCAGCCTCCCGCCCCTCGTTCCTGGAAATCACGCAGTGCCTGGAGGGCATCCTGCAGCACCAGCTGGGTGCCGAGGGTGTGAGGGCCACCCTCCTCAGCTGCAGGGAGAGTCTGCCTGCGCCTGGGACAGCAGCCACGCTCAACGGTACGTGGGCATCCTGGGGACAGGCCACGGCAGGGTGCAAGGAGGTGGGGTGTTGGGTGTCCCATCCTACCCTGGCAGCTGTATGGGGAAGGAGACAGGGGTTGCATGAGGTCTGCAGGATGGAGCCGGTCTCTGTTCCTCCCTCACAGTGCACCCCTGGGTTGTGGGGTGCCCAGCACCCCGTAGCACCTTGCACTGGCAGCTGGTGACCCGCCTCTGTGCCTGTGCCCAGGGGAAGCCAGGAGGGTGGCCAGCCGAGCCAAGCAGTCACCCCTGCGCGAGCTGGGGATACAGCACCTGCAGCCGGACCAGCGCCTGTCCCGCAGCCAGTCCGACATGTTCCCCCCAAAATCGTCCACCCTGCTGCGGCCATTGGAGCCTTACAATGGGGCCAGGACCAAGGAGGCATCCCCTCGCATCAACCCCTTCTCCCAGCGCGAGGATCTGAAGGGGGGGAAGATCAAGCTCTTCGACACACCAAGCAAATCGGTCATCTCACTCACCTTCGACCTGCCGCCCCCTGCCCTGCTCCAGCTCAGCACCCCCGTGACACCTGAGCCCACCGTGGAGGTGCAGTGTGACTTCTCGTCCCCTGCTGCAGCCCCCCGCAAGTGCCACTCGCTGCCTGCCTCCCCTGAGCTGCCCCACCGGGGGGGCCTGGCACTGGGCATGGAGTCCGTCTGTCCCGCTGATGATCCGCAGCGCCCTGCCCTCCTTCCTCCCACAGCTCGGGGACAAGCCTACCCCCCCAGCCCTGGGGTGGAGGAGCGGATGGACTGCGGCCCCGACAGCCCCGAGCTGCCGCAGCTCCCCACACTGTTCCCCAACAGCAACTTCATCCGCACAGCATCCTTGGACATCCAACCCTGGCAGCCAGAGCAGCGAGCCCCCAGTGGGCTCCTCTTCAACAACAACCACGTGGTGGTCAGCAAACCCGTGGCTTGGGGCAGCAGCCTGGAGCACAGTTTCTCTGAGCTCAGCATCCCCTGCGCAGCGGTGCTGGAGCGGACGGAGCGTGCAGCCATGCTGCCTGGGCATGGCTCTAGCACCATTCTGGAGCAGGATGAGGTGCTGCCCTGTCCCGGCTGCTGCCTGGGTCCGTTCAGCTTCAGCTTCACCTCCGTTTGCCACCGGCCAGCACCCAGCCCGCCTCGCTACCAGAACCTCAACTGTGAGGCCACGAGCCTCCTCTGCCACGACAGGGGCCACCACCAGAAGGCCCCAGGGCCAGTGCTGGCAGAGCCCAGCCTGAAGCTGCCAGAGGCACAGTCCTAATTTTGGGGATCCTGGGGAGCAGGGCTGCCTTCAGCCACCCCCTCCGCAGCCACAGCACCGGGCAGGTGCCAGAGCCTGGTGCATCTCTGCAGCCTGTCCTCGCTCCCTCGGCATTTGGTGGCTGCCAGTGGCTGCAGTGCCCTGTGCCATGGCCTCCACAGCACAGCCCAGGCGCTCGGGCACCCATCCCACCAGGATTGGCCTTGGGGGTCTGCGGGGAGCCCTAGGGGCTGGGCTCGGTCCGTGCTGGGGACTGAAGTGCAATAACAGCCTTGCCCTGAGCATGGTCCAGTGCTGCCCCGGGCGGCAGGGCTGGTCCCCCGCGGGGCCCCTGAGGCTCAGACCCTGCATGTGGGACCCCCCTTCCCCACAGCCTCATGCCTTTGTGAGCTCTCCCAGGGGATGTACAATGAGCCTGATCCCCTGGGAGAGCTGGGAGCCTATTGTGCTCCAGGGGATGAGAGGGGCTGGGCTGGGGGCAGAGGGGTCAGCGTGTGTATGTGTGTGTTTGGGGAGTCGGGGGCGGGGGGGGGGGGGGGGGGGGGGGGGCTGCTGGGTGTCCATGTGCTTCCCTGCAAGCGTGTGGAGCACAGCCAGTCCCTTCCATGGAGAGAGGCGTGCAGGGGACCGGGAGCAGGGCGATGCACATGGGGAAGTGCACAGGGAGGATTGCCAGCGCTGGGATTGCCCCAGCCCACCCAAAGCTGAGAGCTGGGTGCTGAGCTGGCACAGAACCCTGCCTCTCCCTGGCCCATGGGGTCAGGAGCAGGGTGCGGGCAGAGGGGCCGGGGTGCCTTCCTGGCCGTGGTGGGAAGGGGCTGGTGGGCAGCACAGTCGGGCTGCCTGCACCCTGGCAAGGGTGGGAGCGGGCTTTCCTCCCTCCTGCACAATGCACTGGTGAATGCAGAACTCCTGTGTTTTTTATTATTATTATTAATAATAATTGCTAGTAATATATACCCAGCTTATTTAAAGTGTTCAATAAAAACTGAATGTCCCAGCAACTCAGGCTGCTGCTTCTGTCTCTTGGATGCATGTCAGACGTGGAGGGGAGCCCAGCCCCAAAAAGTTGCACGGGCTTGTCTGGGGCTTCTGGGGAGCCCCTTGGGGATCACAAGCCAGCCTGGCTCAGCCCAAGATCTCAATGCCTCCAGAGCGGCCATCTCATTGAAATGGGTTTGATCAAATTCCCATTCATTAGTTAGGTTCTTTGGGTTCATGCCCTTGCGTCTGTGTTTGTGGTGGTACACAAGAAATCAAAGCGCAGGCAAGCTGTGGTTCTTTATTGCTACAGAGGGGTTTCAGCCAGCGGACAAGATAGTGACACGTGCCACCTCCAAAAACTGGCTTTTAACACCCTTTCGCTCCTCAAGCAAGCTAATTCACATAGCAATTCATCAACTATATATGGCAGACAGGACCGTATAATAAACCCAGAGCATTTTCGCTTGGTTGAACACTACTTCCTCTGGTCTTGCCTGGCTACAGTGTTACAATCAGGGCTATTTTGCTTAATCTCATATGCAGGTGTGTAGTAACTATTTTAAAGTCCTAATGACTTGTCTGGCAAAGCATCGGTCTAGCAAGTGCTAGAGTTGCTTTTGCAAGGCACTATCATACTGTACAATCCTAAAGGTCATTTCTCTACTTTCTAATTAGCAAAAAAAAAATAAAAAAAAATACCCAACCACCAGCACAGGCGCTAGCTGGTTCAGGCGCAGCTTCTCTCCTTGTGTGCTGAGGCTTTGCTGACGCTGTTTCTTGCTGGGTCGTCTGGAAGCCATGGTCAAGCTGCAGCTGTAATGGGGCCAGGCAGAAAGTCCCTGCTGTGGGAAGGGGACCTGGCCAGGTGCAGGGCTGTGCTGTCCCCCACTCCCACATCCTGGCATGCCAGCACCACAGCTCGCTCTGTGCTGGGGATGTTGCATGGTTGCAGGGCTGAGCATCAGGGCTTGGTCCGATCTGGGACTGGGGCTGGGCTCCCCATCGCACACCAGCCCTTGTGCTCAGGAAGACCCAGCGTACTCCATGCAGGTGTGGGGCTGGGCTGTGGGCTTGTGACGCTCTGCTGAAGCACAGCAGCTTGGGGGGGAAATGGGCACTGCCAGCACCTCCCCCAGCCTGCGTGATGCCCAAGTGTCGTTGGGCATTGCTGGGAAGGACCTAGGCAGCCCCATGAGTAGTGGGTAGTGGGTTGCTCACATGGATGGGATGCAGCAAGGCTGAAGTGGAGGTGGTGCAGCCTACAGGTGCTGCAAGGGAAGGCAGAGGGTGAGGGTGAGGTGCTGCCCAGTCTCCACTGCATGCAGTGGGGTTGGGAAGACATCTTGCAAAGGGGTTTCCCTCATCTTGGTGCTTTGCTGCATCACATCTTAGGGGTGGGGGGGCGGGGGTTAGGATTGTTGGGGGGGGGGGGGGCCGTCTCTTGATCTACTGCAGACCAGGGGATCCCACAGCAGCAAAGGGATGCAGGCAGGCTCATCCCACACAGGAAGGTGCCTGCATCCTTCTGCCTTTCCAAGGGAGGAGATCAACATGCCCCATGCAGAGGTCTACACAGAGGCCCACTTTCCTCCATGCATGCCCTCCATGCCTTGCACACACTAGGCTGGGCAGAGTCTGGCACAGGACACTCACCGCAGTGGTGCTGCAGCCAGCAGCCATCACAGTGAGAAAGGGGAGCTTGGCCCTGCTGCCTTCTCGCAGATCCAAAGTTGCAGGTCATCAGGAGCAGCACACTGGGCAGATTTGATGATCCCGTGGCTTATTATGGCACAGGATCCATTCGACTTTGACTGCCATGGCCTGGATGGGGAAACAACACATCAGGGAGCTGCTCGTATCCACCATCCCCAGCCAAGGCAGCTGTGGCTGCTGACAGCTGCCTCCTGTAGGCTTGCACAGGAGGTGTTGAATGCTGCAGTCCTCCCCTCCTGTTTTCACAGTCTGAAGCCTCAGCCAGGACAACCCCGCCCTTCCTCGGGCAGGCTGAGAAACCCCTCTAAGGCTCTGCATTGCTTGTGACTCCCCTTAGCCTCCCCACTGCTTGAATCTCAGCCTTGCTGCTGGGGGATACTTCATCTCTGCAGCACCCAGCGGTGGGGATAGCCCTGTCCTCCCTGGGGGCACACGGGTGGCTGGAGGAACTGCCCTGGGCTGTGGGGACACACTGGGGTGCAGCCCTCCACAGTGGGGGTGAGGATGGAGAAGCAGGCAGCGGGCAGGGACTGGGGACCCAGCAGCCAGACAGACAGGTCTGTTCCTCTCCACTGCTCCCAGACACTGCAAGAGGAAGCTGTGGTGAGCTGGGGAGGGGGTGCACATGACAGGGAGGAGCCCAGGACCCTCTTCAGGCGGGAAGGCTTGATTTCCCTTCAACGAGGGACCAGGGAGGCACAAGGGGGGATAGAACTATAGAACTGGTGCTCAAACACTTTGTCTAGAACCCGAATAAAACATGCAGTTTCTTTTGTCCCCTTTCGCTGCCTCCTGCTTGCGCATGCTTTGCACATGCCCCCCCCCGCCAAATCTTGCCTTTCCATTTGCACAGCCTCTAAGCATCTCATCACACCACTGCACCCACCTCCCCTCAGCCTCAGCTGACTTGTTGTTCTCTGTTGCCCAGTGCTTGTGCCTGGGACTGGGTATGCGAGGAGAAGGGGTTTCAACAAGAGGCTGCGCCACTGGGTACCTTCGGTAAAGGGAGCCATCCACCCAGAACCAGGTGTCTGGGACCTCTTCGACATATGGGTCCTCTTCCTCAAGCCACCCATAGTCATACCAGGGGAAGCTGCTTTTCTGCAGCCCGATCCAGTATGGGGTGTCTGAGTTCTTCAGGAAGGTCTGGGGAAGGAGAAAAAGGGGCTTTTAGTGGCTTTTCCATGGTACCTATGTAGTGCGATGTTTGGAGGGGGTGGTCATATCCCCAAGGAACACCTTGGGCTGGAGCTCCTTGGGGCAGGACAGCTGAGCAGCCCTGGTGCCCTGTTCTATCTTTGGCAGCATCCAGTGGTGCCAGAGCCTCTCTGCCCCATGTCCACCACCTGCTCCAGAGATCAGCCTTGCACCCTCCAATGTTTCAGCAGGGCAGGGGACCCCAGGGCAGTGCTGGCCCACACAGGGACCCCAGGGCTGGATCCACCAGCTCCTGCCATCAGCTCCCTCAGTGCCCTACCGGCACAGTCCAGCGACTCCAGGATTTGGTGATCAGGAGTTGAGAATACTTCTTCTCGCACTCATCTCTGCTGTCCTCCCATGTCTTCTTCTCTGACGAGATGAAGAGGCACTTGCCCCTGTAGAGCACCCAGCCTGAAGGGCAGCAATCTGGGGGCAGGGGCACGGCTCAGGTGCTTGTTCAGCCACAGATGCCTTGAGGCAGGGACTGGGAACAGCCCCAAATCTTCCCAGCAGACACCAGGCTCAGCCTCTGCCCCAGGCATAGTGTCAGCCTTTGGACCACCCAATCCTGACCATGTGGCCAAAAAAGCCAGTGTTCCTGCCTTGGCACTGTACCTGCTGAGGGGTGCTAGTCTTCTGGGGCACCCCATCCCTGCTCCACCATCACCTTACCTATAGCTGTGCAGGAGCGCAAGGTGGCCACCGTGCTCTCGCTGATGTTGAGCTTCCCCTGCACCTCCTGCATCTCCTTCTCCATCTTCCCCAGGACCCCCGTGAGTCGCACGATCTCGGCATTCAGGTTGCCCAGCTCCTGCCGGCTGCTGTTGCCCTCCCGCCACGCTCGCTGCAGCTCTGCCATGGCCCACGCCAGCTCCAGCCGCATCTGCTCCAGGCTCTGCTCCTGTGCCCTCACCTCCTGCGAGAGGCGGCCCCGCTCGGCCGCGTGCTCCCGGGAGGCGTCCTGCAGGCTGTGGGTGACCTGCCAGTCTGGGGACAGCGGGGGTGAGCTGGGGCACAGCGATGGGACAGCCCAGGCAGGGCCACGTGGGCTGACCCTGCTAGGGGGGTAGGATGACCCTTGCAAGGCAGCATCCATCCATGCTGGATGGGAAAGACACAGCAGGGAATTGTGCTGTCAGGAACAGGCGGTGGCAGGGGGGAGCAGGGCAAGGCAGGACAGGATGGATGTAGGAGCAGACAGAGCAGGGTAGTGGCAGGAAGGGTGCAGCAACACAAGGCTGGGCAAGCCCGGGCAGGGCAGGGAGACACCCATGATGTGCAAGGGGTACAAGCCAGCGTGTACCAGACAGGGCAGAGGGATCCAGCTACAAAGAGTGGGCATGGGCATACTCCATTCACCCCCACCACTCACCCAGGAACTCACCCTAGCCCATCTGCCTCCCTCTCACCACGCTGCCCAACCACCCCCCACCTCAGAAGTGCCCAGCCCCCCCAACTCACAGCAAGTTCCCAGGGCCACAGTGGCCACCAGCAGCAACAGGCAAGCTACTATCAGTCCCGCAGGGAGGTACTGCCACCAGGACCAGCGCCCTGCAAGACACAACCAACCACAGGCATCACACAGTGAGTCAGGAAACCCCTGACAGCCCCTAGACCTCTTACCTTCAGGCAGCAGAGTGGCAGCATGATAGCACAGGTGGCATGGTTTGGGCACTTCTTCTCTTCAAGAATGGGAAAGGGGTACCCTGAAACATGACCCACTACCCAAGCCAAGACCTCCCCAGGTTCCCTGGGCTCCAGCTAGGCACTCACCTCGACTGGGCTGGGCCCTGTCCCCATCCTGCCCCACCGACAGCGGCTGCATGTTCTCGTAGGGGCTCTCCGCATCATCCATGCCAAGGGCTGTTGGAGGAAGGGAGAGGAGGGCAGATGAGTCCACAAGGTAAGGCATGGTGGGGAAAGTGTAGGGGGTCCCAAGGGCTCTCACCTGCCTCCAATGCCTGGCTGGCCATGCTCCGGCCCCCCATCACCTTGGCAAACCTCAGGTCAGCATAAACCATGCTCTGGGCCATGTGGGCAAGCACTAGGCAAGCCCTGAGCCCTTCTGGCTCCCACCCTACCCTTGGGATGCCTTTCTGGGATGGTCCTGTTCCCTGGTAATTGCGCCGTCTCTTGGGGGTGCAGGGAAGAAGTGCAGTCAGCGTCTTCAGAAGCAGAAGTTTGCTCTGAGCTGTGGCAGATGGGACCAACGAGGCACAGCTGCAGGAACCAGCACCTTCTCATTGGTCCTTGCATCACTGCCCTGTCCCCTCCCACACCCCAAAAGTGCTCACAGTTCCCACGAGCACATGGCAGGTCCAGGGCAGCACTGCCTGAGGTCAGGGCAGTGGCAGAGCAGGGATGGACCCAAATCTCTGGGTCAGGGGAGAGCTGGGGGAGAGTAGGACCAGCCTGGATACAGGAGCACATCACCCTGGGGACAGCCCTGAGGGTGGCTGGAAGTCTTCACGGATGCAGATTTCCCCTCCTGGCCTCTGGGAATGGGTATTTCCCCATGATGTAGCTTGTGCTGCTCCCTTTCATCCTCTCCCTGATACCCTCCTAGAAGACCCCTGGCTTCGGCATCAGTCCAAAGCTCCCCAGAGGGTTACATAGGGCAGTGACACCTGCTTTGCCTTCCCTTCCCCAGACCACAACTCCAGGACTCACAGCATCTCCTCCCTCTGTCCCAACCTTCAGCCCCTCAGCGTCTCAGAGATCTCTACTGAACTGCATACAGAGACGCAGGTTTCAGAAAGGGCACTGAGTTTAGGGACCAGCTGGGCACATCTGGACAAAGCCAGTTCCTGGGACAGGACTGGAGGCATCCAGGGGTGCCAGTGGAGCACAGCATTGCAAGGCCACTCTCCACCACCTCTTCAAGAGCAGTGGAAGTTCTTTTCCACTGGATAAAGGCAAAAATCATGGCCAGCTCCAAAGGGGACAGTAAAGATGTTTGGAAAGCTAAAGGCTGAGCAGCTTCCAGCCAGTCCCCGGGAAGAAGGTGGAGCACATCCTCCTGGGCATGTGGTGGTCCAGGTACAGGGAGGATATGGTGGTGGCTGGGGGGAGCCCAGTGGGATTTACCAAGTGCAAGTGGCACCTGCCTGACCTGCCCACCTGCTGCTGTGGGAGCAATGGGCTGGCGACCAGAGGAGAGCAATGGGGCCCATTTATCATGACCCTTCGAGGTCTGGGCCATAGTAGCCTGTGGTGTCCTTGCTGGCAGAATGGGGAGATGTGGCCGGGAGAAGGGGAGAAGAGCAAGAGCTCACACTGCAATGTGGAAACCCCTTCCAGGCACTAGGGGCTGCATTGCACAGCAATGATGGTCAAAACCCAAAGCAGAGTACTAAGAGGGGGACCCTCCATCCTGGATGGAGGCAGCACCAGAGACACCTGTTCCTACATGAAAGCCAGCCCTCCTCTCCCCTGCCTCAGAGAGCTGGGTCAATTCTCGGTAGTCTGAGCCCTGTAGACCTGTCCAGCACCCCAATATCAAGCTGCACTGTCCCACTGTGGCAATGTATTTGGAGGAAAAGGGACACCTGGCCTATCAAATGTCACTCTTGCTTTAGCAGCTTGATATGGTTAAATAAAGGCTTTATCTGCTCAGCAAGGCTGCAATGTTGTGTGAGAAAGACACCTGGAACAAAGAAAATGGGATCGTTGGCAGTTAAGCAGGCAGAAAAACAGGAGCTGAGCTGGGATCTAATGAGTGCAAGAATGTCAACAATCTTAATGATGGGACTAACCACCTGCATGCTTTTAACACATTAGTATCTGTATAGCAGCGTGTGAACAGTGTATGTAACCCACAGAATTAAGGTGTGATGTGTGTATGAATATTAAAATCGTATATAACCTTGCAGAAACTTCAGTAAAGTGGCTTCAACTAGGATCATACTGATATGTCGTTGAGTCCATGATTTTTGCTCCTGCACCCCACTGCCACCCCAGAGGACCCTGAGCAGTTTCGGGGCATAGAAGGGGCCATGGTGACTGCACCAGAGCCAATAGCAGGGCACCAGTCCCAGCGGCTGTGCTGTCCTCCTCCCACCTACAGCAAACCTCTACTTCTCCAGAAACTAGCTGCACTTCTCCTTTGCAGTTCTCAGAGAGGCAGTGACTGCAGCAGCACAGCAGCTGTCAGGACCACCAGAGCAGTTCAGAGTATGGCCCAGAGCGTGGTCTACGCCGACCTGAAGTTTGCCATGGCCCCCCCACTCACCTCCCCCACCTGCCACGCAGCCCCCGATGAGGATGACAGCCCCTATGAGAACGTGCCGCCGGCACCGGTGCCCGTGGCACCCAGCCCAGGTGAGGCCCCGGCCGCGGCCACCACTGCGGGGGTGCCCTGGTGCAGAGTGGGCACCGGGTGGCAGCTGTGGCACCGTGCGGTGATGCCCATGGGCACGCATCTCTTGCAGGGCGCCGGCCCCGGCATTGGCGTGTCGCTGTGAGGCTGCTGGCAGCCAGCCTGCTGCTGCTGGTGGCCACCGTGGTGGCCCTGGGGACTTGCTGTGAGTCAGGGCGAGGGCCGCGGGGTGGGGGGGTGGCCAGGGAGGGGGGCACTGGGAGTGGGTGGGGCAAGGGCCAGGCTGCTGGGGGGTTGTCTAGCCTGGGGGTGCTGGAGCTGGTGGTCGAGGGGCAGCACCGCTGCTTGCTTGGCTGCCCGGAGCTGCCCTCCAATTGCCTGCACTGCTTCCCACTGCTTCCCACTGCTTCCCACTGCTTCCCACTGCTTCCCACTGCTTCCCACTGCCTCCCACTGCTTCCCACTGCCCCCACTACCCCCCACTGCTTCCCACTGCCTCCCACTGCTTCCCACTGCTTCCCACTGCTTCCCACTGCCTCCCTCTGCTTCCCACTGCTTCCCACTGCCTCCCACTGCTTCCCACTCCTTCCCATGCTTCCCACTGCCTCCCACTGCTTCCCACTGCCTCCCATTGCTTCCCACTGCCTCGCCCTGCTTCCCACTACCACTCGCTGCTTCCCACTGCATCCCGTAACTTCCCATTCCATCCCACTGCTTCCCACTGCTTCCCACAGACTCCCACTAGCTCCCACTGCCTCCCACTGCTTCTCACTGCTTCCCACTACCTCCCACTGCCTCCCACTACTTCACACTGCCTCCCATTGCCATCCCACTGCCCCGTACTGCATCCCATGCATCCCACTGCATCCCACTGCCTACAACTGATTGCCACTGCTTGCCACCTGCTTCCCACTGCTTCCCACTGCTTCCCACTGCCTCCTACTGCTTCCCACTGCCTCCCACTGCCACCCACTGCTTCCCACCACCTCCCACTACCTCCCACTACTTCCCATTGCCTCTCAATTCCACCCACTGCTTCCCACTGCCTCCCATTGATGCCCGCTGTCTCCCACTGCTTCCCACTGCTTCCCACAGACTCCCACTAGCTCCCACTGCCTCCCACTGCTTCTCACTGCTTCCCACTACCTCCCACTGCCTCCCACTACTTCACACTGCCTCCCACTGCATCCCACTGCCACCTACTGCATCCCATTGCATCCCACTGCATCCCACTGCCTACAACTAATTGCCACTGCTTGCCACTGCTTGCCACTGCTTCCCACTGCTTCCCACTGCCTCCTACTGCTTCCCACTGCCTCCCACTGCCACCCACTGCTTCCCACCACCTCCCACTACCTCCCACTACTTCCCATTGCCTCTCAATTCCACCCACTGCTTCCCACTGCCTCCCATTGCCTTCCCACTGCATCCCACTGCCTCCCACTGCTTCCCCACTGCCTCCCACTGCTTCCAGCTGCCTCCCACTGCTTCCCAATATTTCCCACTGCCTCCCATTACTTCCCAATACATCCCACTGCTTCCCACTCCTTTCTCACTGCCTCCCACTGCCTCCCACTGCTTCCCACTGAATCCCACTTCTTCCCATTGCATCCCACTGCCTCCAACTGCATCCCACTGCCTCTCACTGCCTCCCACTGCTTCCCACTGCCTCCCAATACCACCCACTGCTTCCCACTGCCTTCCCATTGCTTCCCACTGCATCCCACTGCTTCCCACTCCTTCGTACTGTCACCCATCGCTTCCCACTGCATCCCACTGCTTCCCACTGCATCCCACTGCTTCCCACTTCTTCCCACTGCCCACTGCTTCACACTGCTTCCCAGTGCTTCCCACTGCCTCCCAATGCTTCTCACTTCTTCCCACTGCCTCCCACTACCACCCTCTGCTTCCCACTGCCTCCCACTGCTCCTCAATGCATCCCATTGCTTTCCACTTCTTTCCCACTGCCTCGGCTGCCTCCCACTGCCTCCCAGTGCTTTCCACTTCCACCCACTACTTCCCATTGCCCCCCACTGATTTCCACTGCATCCCACTGCCTCCCACTGCTTCCCACTACTTCCCACTGCTTCCCACGTCCTTCCACTGCTTCCCAGGGCCTACCACTGCTACCCACTGCCTCCCAGTGCTTCCCACTGCCTACCACTGCTTCCCTCTGCTTCCCACTGCTTCCCATTGCTTCCCACTGCCTCGCACTGCATCCCACTGCCACCCACTGGCTGCCAGTGTTTCTCACTTCTGCCCACTGCTTCCCACTGCCTCCCATTGCTTCCCACCGCAATCCACTGCCTCCCACTGCTTCCCACTGCCTCCCACTGCTTCCCACTGCATCTCACTGCTTCCCACTGCCTCCCATTGCTTCCCGCTGCTTCCCACTGCGTCCCACTGCCTCCCACTGCTTCCCACTGCCTCCCACTGCTTTCCACTACCTCCCTGTGCTTCCCACTGCATCCCATTCCTTCCCGCTGCTTCCCACTGCCTCCCATTGCCATCCCACTGCATCCCACTGCGTCCCACTGCGTCCCACTGCCTCCCACTGCCTCCCACTGCTTCCCCTGCCTCCCACTGACTCCCACTGTTCCCACTGCCTCCCAATACAACCAACTGCTTCCCACTGCCTCCCAATACCACCAACTGCTTCCCACTGCCTCCCAATGCTTCTCACTGCATCCCACTGCTTCTCACTGCTTCCCACTGCCTCCACTGCTTCCCACTGCTTCCCACTCCTTCGTACTGTCACCCACTGCTTCCCACTGGCTTC